>NC_137463.1:6702814-7302814 GCF_964235325.1 Thermobia domestica
CTCTAAATTTTGGCAGGGGTACCATGGCCCACCCCCTAAATTTTGGCAGGGGTACATAGGACCACCCCCCTTAAATTTTGGAAATTGCCAAATCTAAAAATTTGGTGTGGTAGCCTAGGACCATAGTATGTACCTCTATTAGTATTGGGTGTCTATGTCGTTCCCTTTTATGGGTAAAAAATTGCCAAAAAGTCAAATTTTGGGGGTTTTTGACCTAATTTATCCCCTTTGATGAGGTATTATTACCATATATAGTTATATGGGCGTATACAGGGGTTCATTCCCTTTCATAAGACATGGGTATATTGGTGCACCCCTTGAAAAATTTGGGAGGGGTACCTTGGCCCACCCCTTAAATTTTGGAAATTGCCCAATTTCAACATTGGGTATTATAGTACAGGACCCTAATATCTATTATGATAAATTTCGGTGGTCCACCTCGTTCCCTTTTAGGGGTACAAAATTGCCAAAAATATAAACGTAAGCAATACGTTATACCACGTGTTTGGTTTTTGGTCGATTTTATCCCCTTTGATGAGGTGTTATTACCCTATATGGTTATATGGGCGTATACAGGGGTCCATTACCTTTCATAAGACATGGGTATATTGGTGCACCCCTTGAAAAATTTGGGAGGGGTACCTTGGCCCACCACTTAAATTTTGGAAATTGACCAATTTAAACATTGGGTATTATAGTACAGGACCCTAATATGTATCGTGATAAATTTGGGTGGTCCACCTCATTCCCTTCTAGGGGTACAAAATTGCCAAAAATTCAAATTTCGGGGGGTTTTGACCTAATTTATCCCCTTGGATGAGGTGTTATTACCCTATATAGTTATATGGGCGTATAGAGAGGTCCATTACCTTTCATAAGACATGGGTATATTTGTGCACCCCTTGAAAAATTTGGGAGGGGTACCATGGCCCCCCCTTAAATTTTGGAAATTGACCAATTTAAACATTTGGTATTATAGTACAGGACCCTAATATGTATCGTGATAAATTTGGGCGGTCCACCTCGTTTCCTTCTAGGGGTACAAAATTGCCAAAATATAAACGTAATCAATACGTTGTACCACGTGTTTGGTTTTTGATCGATTTTATCCCCTTTGATGAGGTGTTATTATCCTATATAGTTATATGGTCATGTATAGGGGTCCATTACCTTTCGTAAGATATGGGTATATTTGTGCACTCCTTTAAAAATTTGGGAGGGGTACTTTGGCCCACCCCTTAAATTTTGGAAATTGCTCATTTTATATATTTGGTATTATAGTACTGGACCCTAACATGTATTATGATAAATTTGGATGGTCCACCTCGTTTCCTTGTAGGGGTACAAATTGTCAAAATATAAACGTAAGCAATACGTTGTACCACGTGTTTGGTCTTTTGGCCCAATTTAACCTCTTGGATGAGGTTCTATTACCTTATATGGTTATATGGTTATGTATAGGGGTCTATTCCCTATCATAAGACATAGGTACATTTGTGCACTCCTTTAAAAATTTGGGAGGGGTACTTTGGCCCACCCCTTAAATTTTAGAAATTGCTCATTTTATATATTTGGTATTATAGTACTGGACCCTAACATGTATTATGATAAATTTGGATGGTCCACCTCGTTCCCTTTTAGGGGTACAAATTGTCAAAATATAAACGTAAGCAATACGTTGTACCACGTGTTTGGTCTTTTGGCCCAATTTAACCTCTTGGATGAGGTTCTATTACCTTATATGGTTATATGGTTATGTATAGGGGTCTATTCCCTATCATAAGACATAGGTACATTTGTGCACTCCTTTAAAAATTTGGGAGGGGTACTTTGGCCCACCCCTTAAATTTTAGAAATTGCTCATTTTATATATTTGGTATTATAGTACTGGACCCTAACATGTATTATGATAAATTTGGGTGGTCCACCTCGTTCCCTTTTAGGGGTACAAATTGCCAAAATATAAACGTAAGCAATACGTTGTACCACGTGTTTGGTTTGACCTAAGTTATCCCCTTGGATGAGGTTCTATTACCTTATATGGTTATATGGTTATGTATAGGGGTCTATTCCCTATCATAAGACATAGGTACATTTGTGCACTCCTTTAAAAATTTGGGAGGGGTACTTTGGCCCACCCCTTTCAAAATTCGGTAAACGTTTTCTAGGACCCATTGGTGTTCCTCTTATGGCCAAATATTCAAAATTTAAATGTTATTGACCGGTTTTATTATTGAATAAGTACAGGATTTATTACTTTTTTTCATAAGACACAGGTGTATTTGTGTACCAATCTTAAATTTTGGGAGGGGTACATTTCTTATTGTCGTATCAATAATTGGTAATTGTTCTTTGGGTAAATCATTGTCAAATATGAGTATGATCACGTGATCAGTTATTAACCTATGATGGGATTAGGAGTCCAGGACATTGGTACATTAAAACTTTGTAGTATAATTTAAGAATTGTCAAATGAAATTACGTCATTGGTTTTGATTATTCACGCCAAATATAAACGTAAGCAAGACGTTGTACCACGTGATTGTCCTTGATGAGGTAGTGTACAGGGATTCATTTCCTTTGTTGTGGTACTTCTTAAGTTTGAGTACACACACTTCTAGAAAACAGTTGGTTCTACTCAGGTAAACAATTGACGGACATTATTGACCTTATTGAACATATAATAATATGATTAACTCTAAGACTTAGGTATATCAGGAGAAGTATTCTTTAAATTTGGGAATGGTGATAAGCAGAATTTTAACATAAGGCGCGAAATTAGAAACAATACATTGAACTTTAGTCACAGCTCATAGTCTAAGATCATTGGTGGTGATTGATTTGAAATCTGATAGCTATCCTTATTGAATCTTATGACTCATAGACGAAAGGCAATACATGCTACAACACTGGCAAAGTTATTGTTAATGCAATTTGATTGGTTGATCACTATCTTTCCTGCAATCTGATTGGTTGATCACTATCTTTCATGCAATCTGATTGGCTGATGATTTTCAAATCTTTGCTGTATTCAGTTTTAAGTTTTGTTTAACATTTAAAAATCTTGGTTTCGTTCAACATTTTGCACTCACTGATAAATATGATCAAAACCGTTTATTTGTTAATCGAATAGTTAAAAACCGGATAAAGTTTGACGGTTAACCGTGAAACGTAAATTTTTTTAGTTTGAAATTTTTTTGCTTGAAATTTTTTTGTTTGAAAATTTTTTCGTTTCCAAATTTTTTTTGTTTCAAAATTTTGTTTGAGATTTTTTCGTTTGAAATTTTTTCGTTTGAAATTTTTTGTTTGAAAATTTTTGTTCGAAAATTTTGTTTAAAATTTTTTGTTTAAAATTTTTCGTTTCCAAATTTTTTGTTTGAAATTTTTTGTTTCAAAATTTTGTTTGGAAAATTTTGTTTGAAATTTTTTGTTTGAATTTTTTTTCGTTTCAAAATTTTGTTTCAAAGATTTTTGTTTGAAATTTTTGTTTTCAAAGTTTGAGTTGACATTTTTAAAAGTTTGTGCACTTATTAGTAAAGAACCGGAACTGTTTAGAACAAAAACCTTTGACAACATTGTGGTGCAATAGTACACGTCAGAACCTGGGGTTGTACTTGAAATGAAAAAACACAATTCATTGAAATGGATCATTTTATTACACTCCACATACATCCATACCAGATAGTGGTTCTGGATATTGTCGATACAATGTATTTTGAACTTCTTGCACTAGTTTGTCTTTAGCATATAATTTTAATTCCAATTGAAGTCTTTTAAGGTCTAGTGCAATATCAATTGGTGGAAACTCAATGTCCATTTGATCACAAATAAACTGTTTATCAATACAGGTATGCACTAGCCGGAACTGTTTAGAACAAAAACATCTGGCAACGTTGTGGTGCACGTCAGAACATGATCATGCAACGTCATCAGTTTTGCATCATATATAAGTATCGTTCGAGTTAGTATTCATGATAACATCATCATGGCTACTTGTCTGCAGTTTCTAAACACACGTGATGTGATGAAATCATTTACCAAGATTACTGATTTACAACAAAATGTACCTTATAGAATCTTAGCTAGCCAAATGATCCCTACAAAGTTTGGATTAAGAATCGTAGTGAAGCTTGAAAATGATAAGAATATAATTTTACCAGCAAGATATTTACCCATGGAACCATCAAAACAAGAAGAACTGCTGCGTTTCTTAAATACTGGATCTGTATCTTTATGTTACAAAGGATTCTTGGGTCGAAGTCATCAACTTGAATTTAGTACACAGCCAGATTCGTCAGCCATTGTGATGAAATCATGAATCAGCACATTTCTTTCCAATGACGTCAGCTGTAGTTGTATGAATGTGGTTGGTCGGCATGACGTCAGCAACTGTGATGAAATCATGAATCAGCACATTCCTTACCAATGACGTCAGCAATAACTATAAACCAGCAAATACAGTGTCATCCCACGAAATCATTTGAGCAAGTGCTTTTCAGGAGGAAAGATGTGTACTTCTAACGATAAAGAGTTCATCTTCGCAAGCTATTATCCAATAAATATATTTCAAACAAAACATGTGATGATTGGTATCAGTGCTAGAACATTTGAACCAGTGATTCGATTGGGCAAAGCAGAACAATTTGGTGTACAACTGACCTGTGAAGAATGGCAAATATTATGTTCACGAATCGACCAAATGAACGATTATTTTCATGATGAGCTAAATGTGACCATAGTCAAATCATTAGGCTCAAATCATGAAGTGGTGCTACGTACAGTCCTCGAAGAGAAGATGGTGCTGTTACGTAAGAAGAGTACATTTCATGTCCCTCGCAATATGGTGTATCTAACACAAACTGAATGGAACAAATTCATCAGCGTATTTCAGTGTGTGAAACATGCAGTGGAAATGTGTAACAAAACAAGTATATTCCTGAAAAAGTACTATTTTGAAAAATGTGTTATGCATATTGTACAACATGTATCTAGATATTGTGATGGTTGTCAACAGCGTTCGTGGGTGCATACCTGTATTGATAAACAGTTTATTTGTGATCAAATGGACATTGAGTTTCCACCAATTGATATTGCACTAGACCTTAAAAGACTTCAACTGGAATTAAAATTATATGCTAAAGACAAACTAGTGCAAGAAGTTCAAAATACATTGTATCGACAATATCCAGAACCACTATCTGGTATGGATGTATGTGGAGTGTAATAAAATGATCCATTTCAATGAATTGTGTTTTTTCATTTCAAGTACAACCCCAGGTTCTGACGTGTACTATTGCACCACAATGTTGTCAAAGGTTTTTGTTCTAAACAGTTCCGGTTCTTTACTAATAAGTGCACAAACTTTTAAAAATGTCAACTCAAACTTTGAAAACAAAAATTTCAAACAAAAATCTTTGAAACAAAATTTTGAAACGAAAAAAAATTCAAACAAAAAATTTCAAACAAAATTTTCCAAACAAAATTTTGAAACAAAAAATTTCAAACAAAAAATTTGGAAACGAAAAATTTTAAACAAAAAATTTTAAACAAAATTTTCGAACAAAAATTTTCAAACAAAAAATTTCAAACGAAAAAATTTCAAACGAAAAAATCTCAAACAAAATTTTGAAACAAAAAAAATTTGGAAACGAAAAAATTTTCAAACAAAAAAATTTCAAGCAAAAAAATTTCAAACTAAAAAAATTTACGTTTCACGGTTAACCGTCAAACTTTATCCGGTTTTTAACTATTCGATTAACAAATAAACGGTTTTGATCATATTTATCAGTGAGTGCAAAATGTTGAACGAAACCAAGATTTTTAAATGTTAAACAAAACTTAAAACTGAATACAGCAAAGATTTGAAAATCATCAGCCAATCAGATTGCATGAAAGATAGTGATCAACCAATCAGATTGCAGGAAAGATAGTGATCAACCAATCAAATTGCATTAACAATAACTTTGCCAGTGTTGTAGCATGTATTGCCTTTCGTCTATGAGTCATAAGATTCAATAAGGATAGCTATCAGATTTCAAATCAATCACCACCAATGATCTTAGACTATGAGCTGTGACTAAAGTTCAATGTATTGTTTCTAATTTCGCGCCTTATGTTAAAATTCTGCTTATCACCATTCCCAAATTTAAAGAATACTTCTCCTGATATACCTAAGTCTTAGAGTTAATCATATTATTATATGTTCAATAAGGTCAATAATGTCCGTCAATTGTTTACCTGAGTAGAACCAACTGTTTTCTAGAAGTGTGTGTACTCAAACTTAAGAAGTACCACAACAAAGGAAATGAATCCCTGTACACTACCTCATCAAGGACAATCACGTGGTACAACGTCTTGCTTACGTTTATATTTGGCGTGAATAATCAAAACCAATGACGTAATTTCATTTGACAATTCTTAAATTATACTACAAAGTTTTAATGTACCAATGTCCTGGACTCCTAATCCCATCATAGGTTAATAACTGATCACGTGATCATACTCATATTTGACAATGATTTACCCAAAGAACAATTACCAATTATTGATACGACAATAAGAAATGTACCCCTCCCAAAATTTAAGATTGGTACACAAATACACCTGTGTCTTATGAAAAAAAGTAATAAATCCTGTACTTATTCAATAATAAAACCGGTCAATAACATTTAAATTTTGAATATTTGGCCATAAGAGGAACACCAATGGGTCCTAGAAAACGTTTACCGAATTTTGAAAGGGGTGGGCCAAAGTACCCCTCCCAAATTTTTAAAGGAGTGCACAAATGTACCTATGTCTTATGATAGGGAATAGACCCCTATACATAACCATATAACCATATAAGGTAATAGAACCTCATCCAAGGGGATAACTTAGGTCAAACCAAACACGTGGTACAACGTATTGCTTACGTTTATATTTTGGCAATTTGTACCCCTAAAAGGGAACGAGGTGGACCACCCAAATTTATCATAATACATGTTAGGGTCCAGTACTATAATACCAAATATATAAAATGAGCAATTTCTAAAATTTAAGGGGTGGGCCAAAGTACCCCTCCCAAATTTTTAAAGGAGTGCACAAATGTACCTATGTCTTATGATAGGGAATAGACCCCTATACATAACCATATAACCATATAAGGTAATAGAACCTCATCCAAGAGGTTAAATTGGGCCAAAAGACCAAACACGTGGTACAACGTATTGCTTACGTTTATATTTTGACAATTTGTACCCCTAAAAGGGAACGAGGTGGACCATCCAAATTTATCATAATACATGTTAGGGTCCAGTACTATAATACCAAATATATAAAATGAGCAATTTCTAAAATTTAAGGGGTGGGCCAAAGTACCCCTCCCAAATTTTTAAAGGAGTGCACAAATGTACCTATGTCTTATGATAGGGAATAGACCCCTATACATAACCATATAACCATATAAGGTAATAGAACCTCATCCAAGAGGTTAAATTGGGCCAAAAGACCAAACACGTGGTACAACGTATTGCTTACGTTTATATTTTGACAATTTGTACCCCTACAAGGAAACGAGGTGGACCATCCAAATTTATCATAATACATGTTAGGGTCCAGTACTATAATACCAAATATATAAAATGAGCAATTTCCAAAATTTAAGGGGTGGGCCAAAGTACCCCTCCCAAATTTTTAAAGGAGTGCACAAATATACCCATATCTTACGAAAGGTAATGGACCCCTATACATGACCATATAACTATATAGGATAATAACACCTCATCAAAGGGGATAAAATCGATCAAAAACCAAACACGTGGTACAACGTATTGATTACGTTTATATTTTGGCAATTTTGTACCCCTAGAAGGAAACGAGGTGGACCGCCCAAATTTATCACGATACATATTAGGGTCCTGTACTATAATACCAAATGTTTAAATTGGTCAATTTCCAAAATTTAAGGGGGGGCCATGGTACCCCTCCCAAATTTTTCAAGGGGTGCACAAATATACCCATGTCTTATGAAAGGTAATGGACCTCTCTATACGCCCATATAACTATATAGGGTAATAACACCTCATCCAAGGGGATAAATTAGGTCAAAACCCCCCGAAATTTGAATTTTTGGCAATTTTGTACCCCTAGAAGGGAATGAGGTGGACCACCCAAATTTATCACGATACATATTAGGGTCCTGTACTATAATACCCAATGTTTAAATTGGTCAATTTCCAAAATTTAAGTGGTGGGCCAAGGTACCCCTCCCAAATTTTTCAAGGGGTGCACCAATATACCCATGTCTTATGAAAGGTAATGGACCCCTGTATACGCCCATATAACCATATAGGGTAATAACACCTCATCAAAGGGGATAAAATCGACCAAAAACCAAACACGTGGTATAACGTATTGCTTACGTTTATATTTTTGGCAATTTTGTACCCCTAAAAGGGAACGAGGTGGACCACCGAAATTTATCATAATAGATATTAGGGTCCTGTACTATAATACCCAATGTTGAAATTGGGCAATTTCCAAAATTTAAGGGGTGGGCCAAGGTACCCCTCCCAAATTTTTCAAGGGGTGCACCAATATACCCATGTCTTATGAAAGGGAATGAACCCCTGTATACGCCCATATAACTATATATGGTAATAATACCTCATCAAAGGGGATAAATTAGGTCAAAAACCCCCAAAATTTGACTTTTTGGCAATTTTTTACCCATAAAAGGGAACGACATAGACACCCAATACTAATAGAGGTACATACTATGGTCCTAGGCTACCACACCAAATTTTTAGATTTGGCAATTTCCAAAATTTAAGGGGGGTGGTCCTATGTACCCCTGCCAAAATTTAGGGGGTGGGCCATGGTACCCCTGCCAAAATTTAGA
This sequence comes from Thermobia domestica, assembly GCF_964235325.1. Classification (NCBI taxonomy): domain Eukaryota; kingdom Metazoa; phylum Arthropoda; class Insecta; order Zygentoma; family Lepismatidae; genus Thermobia; species Thermobia domestica. The sequence goes on from NC_137463.1 coordinate 6,711,693, forward strand.
GGGGGTGGTCCTAGGTACCCCTAGGTCATTGACCCCGGGCCAGGTCATTGACCTTTCACCCCGGTCATAAAAGAGAGTGAGGATGAGTCATTCGCGCATACGGGGGCCACTACTACTAGGGCGTAGTAAGAAACACGAGAACATGCGTGTATACTTTTTTTTTACAAGAGGAACTTACATAAATGATAACGCAAATTATTATTACGTTTTGTCTAGCTATGAGAGCCGTAACTATATGGGGGACGAGCGGGGTAGTTGCCCGGGTCGCTGATAGCAAATGTGTGCCGAACGAACAAGCAGAAAGAAAAAGTGTAGGATAAGAAAAAAAAAGACACGGCACTCCGTAAAAGTATTGGCGCCCTATTAAATCAATATTATTTGTCGATATGCAAAGAAATTAGATATGGTAAAAAATTTTCTTGATCGCTCCGCTCGCAGCACAAACGTTTCAATAGTACATAGTAAACAGGGAGTTCACTGAGGTATGGAAGTCTTAAACAAACCATAACATTTTGACAGAATCGCGTGGCTCAGTGGCACAGAGTTCACCTCTAATACATGGGGATCCTTGGTTCAATTCACGCTCTGTGATGAACAAACACAGTTTGCGTGGGTTTTCTCGGTGTTCTCCCGTTTCCTCCCACTTTCTTCATTCCACCATTTCATTCATTTCTCATAATCACCGCCTCCTTTAGCCTAGCAGGCATAGCCATAAAACTTAAAAGATTTCATTCCATTTCATAACATTTTGAAATGCGTTGTATTTTATAAATGTTAATTACAGCAGTAGGTCAAGCTGTACTTGTGCAGTATTAATAACAGATATAGACCACCACGCTATATTTTGTCGCTCATTTTGATTTAAATTTAACGAAGTCATTGTGCAATAACTATTGAAAAAAAATATATATATGACATTTGAACAAAATTATAATTGACATTTTCGAAAAATTTCAAAGAAAACTCGACTTCAAGAATAAACCACTCCGTTGGGGGATTTTCGTCAGAAATAACTTATACCACATTGAAGGATTATTATTGAAATATTTATTTCTGAAACATGGACAAAATTGCCTGAGCAGTTCTTGAGATAATTGTATGAGCAACTTACCTATAAGAATAAATTACATTTTTTTAAAAGAAACTAGCAGAATATCCGATCTTTGCACGGGGAGAATACGTTTCATTTTGGACACAAAGGGCTATATTTGGGTTTAAACTGCATCGGAAGTGTCTCTGTTCGTCTCAGCAACACCGAAAACTATGGATTCGACACTAATATCGATCATTTTTTAATCATTTTTATATAAATCCCCTCCTCTCCCTCCCCTAAGTTGCACTGTCAAAGTGAAATGATAAAAACTATTCCAGGGCTGAACCTGATATATGTTGATAATTTGATTGAGATCGATCGGTTCAAGATTTATTAAGTCACAAACCTTCATTTTTATACATATAGATAAGATAGATAGATACTTATATAAAATACCATATTGTAGGGTGTTAATGAAATGTTGAGTTTTCAAATATGAACAAAATTCTTTGAAAAGTTTTTGAGAAAGTCTGAAAAAAACTCGCCCTTAGATATAAACTATTCGTTGTTTTTAAAGATTTAGATGTCGAAATAAAAAGTTTTAAGGAAAGATTGATGTTTGTTTTATATACACATCTCGGCGTAGAGGCAAAGAAATTAAATAAAAACAATGTTTACGTTGTAACGTCGACTACATAACTTTTACACGTTCATATATCAGCGACCGAGTTGTTACGTCAGTGTAACACGCGTAGCATCTAAATGTAGAATGTTTTACTCCGAAAACATCTCTGATATGAAATTTTCTCCCATCAAAGAAGGAATAAGTTTATCGTTTCTCGTGGATTACAAAATTTTCTTGGCAACTCGAGCTAGTTTAAAAGAGAGAGGAAATGGGAACAGATCATTTCAGGGAATCGAAGTTACGTTCAATCGCATACAAAGCACGCATCTTACGACGAAGCTGCTTCGAGCGTGGAATACAGACCGGTGCAAGCTAGTGTTGCAATCTCAAAATACGTCTTTCTATGCCGTTTCCACGGTAAAACAATTTTACATTAAAGGAAAGTTATTTCTATAAATATATATTTTTTTCAATTTTATTCTAGAAATGAAACAGTAGTGACTAGTTGGGTAGTATATTTTCTTTGACACTTCCTCTTGCTTAAATAAGGAGAAGCCCAGAATTCATAGTTCAATGACAAAGCATCTATCTCTAGAAGACAAAGTTGCAATTCCCAAACAATGGACTTTGTTAGTTACATTGCTAATTCAGAAATCAGGTTTTTATTATATTTTGCGTTGAAGTTCAAAATTTAAATCGAAGTTCATCCTGTATAGTAGCAAGTGGTCTGGTAGTCTACTTTTCTGAACTACAGAGTACATAAACAAGAATTTTAAGGGAAAAAGATGGATCATAAAATTGTGATCTTAGCTAATAATTAATTTTAAACGACCTCTAGCGACTGGTTCCAGGAAACTATTTTTGAAACTATTGATTGAAAAATATATTGGATCTTTTGAAAAGAGGCCACAACATTTTTGAACGGTCCCTAAATCGAGTTTTCGTTTTTTCTACAGAATGAACACATCATACTGAGTTATTGATCGAAAAAAAGTGTTCCTTAAGCGACTAAAAAAAATACACAAAATTAACGAAACAAAACAAACATAACAGTACTGACGTACAGAACTTGGACTATGTTCAATATATTTTCTATCCCTGTTGAGCCGCTTATCATAACGAGTAACAATTTTTTGCATCCACATACGTATCAAAGAACAATGTTGCCTGTAATGATAATATAATGGTAATATCATAGCTTGTTTGACTTCGTCATTCTCAGAGCTCTGGAAAGTAAAGAAAGTTTTCGAGGGCAAAGAGACGAAATCAGACTGAGTGATCCCTGGACTATTCGGATGGTGAGAAGACATTTCTCAGGATAAATCTGTAGACATTCTTTATTATAAACACTGCTCGTTTACACGTTAGCTGCCACGTGCTGTGAAGGAAAGAGTAGCTTCATTAAGGTATATTTTCGTATCTGGTTAGGACGCCGAGGGCATATAAAATGAGTGCCAGTAGACGTCCACAGGTGTCAAGCTGCACCGAACGTGTCCCCTATCATTGAGGCTATCATGATCTGTTCAGTATACACTTCCTCAGTTTTATGGTGAATTTCAGCTGCTGACAGATCCCGATCATTCAAAACTCATGAATTTCATACGTGGCGGATGTTTTGGTTTTGTTGTTCATTACCGCACTTCTGTTCATTACAAAGTATCTGAACTTCCCTTTATTCTAACACTAACATCTGTGGTTTACAAATGGGTTCAGTTGCTCGGCTCATATGCGCACTTTTACGATTCTAGCGCAGTCTCAACATAAATTGCAGACTTAGTTAATGGATGTATTTTGCAGAATACGTTCAATTTTCCTCACTTCTGAGTGTAAAAAATATCGTAACGTTTGTGACTTCAATTTTACGAGTCTTCACTCAATTTAGTTATAGAATACGAAAGACTAAACAATAATCCCCCCCCCCCTCATATGTTATTGTGTGGAATAGTTTGCGTTCATTCTTCTGTAGCTTTCATATATAACTTGTATGCACTTGACGTCTCGAAAAAAAAAATCAGATATCTCGTATGGGCATCTTAAGACAGTACCAAACACCTTTCTCTTCCATTCTAGGTCAAACATCTAGAAACGCTGAAACATTGAAGTATTTTAAATTCAAAGTCCGAAACACCAAATTTCATATCTCTAAGCTTAAGGGATTCCGATATATGAATATCTTATTACAATAATTGCAACCTTCACACTTATTTCTTCCACTCCTTTTCTTCCTTTCTATGACAAATAAAATAGTCGCTGAAACATATGTCTAACTGCTTTAAATAAAAAACTCCAGATATCAAATTTCAAGTTTCTATTATTAAGGGATTCTGAGATACGACCATTTTATCCTAATATGAATACCTTATTATAATAACTGTAATCCTACCCTTTTTCCCCACTCAGTCAATTTTCTTCCCTTCCAGATCAAATACAAGAAAGCACTGAAACATGAGTCTTATTATTTTGAATTAGAAGTCCAAATACTAAATTTTATGTCTCTGACCTTCAGAGGTTTCGAAATTTGGACGTTTTAATGTAACAACGTCATTCTTTCCTCCCCTCTTCCTTGTCAAATATCCAAAAGATCCTTCATTATTTCTACCTAACGTTACAATCCAACATACTTTCCAAATTTCAAGTTTCTAGCTTAAATGGCGCTGATCAGTCAACCGGTTATTCAGGACTCTTTCTTAGATTACAGAACAAGTTTCTTCGCTAAAAAAAATCGACATCAAATACAGTATATTGGGAATAGGCTCAGCTGGCCCCAGCAAATGGAATAAGTTGAAGGCCACCTGAACTTTAATATTTTTCCTCTATTTTAAGTTTGGCGATCATTGTTGTAACTACAAGAATGAACAAACTGATGAAGACAAAAAAAAAGTGTCTTCTCGAAAAGTATATCTCTTTTTTTCTTTCTATTCGAAGAACTGTTTTTTTCTTCTTGTATCTCGTAACGAAAATCTGTTTCCTCTCGTGGGCAGCCTGGTTTTACGGAAGAAATGTGTCATGGAAGTTTAGGTGAGATGGCTACGCTGTTTCTGTTTGATCTGGCGTAAGAGAGAAAGTGTCCGAGATCTTGTCTGTGGCTAGCACACTCATTGCAAATGATTCTTCTTTTATCATTGGTCCGTTCGGTTTCTGCTTCCGAAAACGACTAAACTTCTTTGCTATTCGTTTCTTTCTTGCGTTTGACCTTATCGTGACGTCAGGGAGGGATTTCCCACAGGTGATATCCGACCGATCCTCGGGTCGATACTTGAACCTGGGCACTTTTTCCCGTGGGACACTTCCCGTACACGGAATACGATGGAAGGAAATAGCTTCAGTTATACTATTTTTCCTCTCTCTGCAGAGGCAGATGGTACACTTTTTTTTATTTTTTATCCCTCGCTGCCTTTGGCTTCCACTACACTTTTCTGCATTGAGCTGATAGCTACAGGTTGGTATGCTATTTTTGTCGAGCACCGAAAAGCGGGGTGCATGAATTTTTAGATAAGGACCACGCCACGAATGTACCTAGAATCAGCAACGATACTTTTCAAAAGCGAAAGATGAAACAAATTCAAAGCTTTTCGAAAAAGAGGAGAAAAACTCTTGAAACATCTCTGAATAGAAAAGGAATGACAAGTAATTTTATGAATTGAATGTACAGGGTGCTTAAAAACAACAGCGACACCGTTTGAGAGGTGATTCCTGGCACCAAGATAAGACAAAAAGTATAGACTAACCATGGTGCAAAAATGCTTCCTTTCGGAGGCTGCCGAAAACATGAAAAAATTAATTTTAAAGGCCCATAGCTTCAAAACTATTGGACGTATCGTAGTCTGGTCAAGACTTCACTTAGGAACTAATATATACGCTATCCAAAAATAGATGTTTCAGAATTCTAAGGTACTCACGAAGCAATTTTTATAGAAGGCGTTTGACTACAGGTATGTAATTTCAAGTACTCATCAACTACTTCTATAAAAATTATTGCGGAAATACCGCAACATTCTGAAACTTTGATATTTGGATAGGGCACATACTAGTTCCTAAGTGAAGTCTTGACCCGACTACGGTAGTTCCCATGGTCTTGGAACTATGGACCTTTAAGGTTCATTCGTTCATGTTTTTGGTAGCCTATAACTCCGAAAGAAAGCATTGGTCTATACTTTTTGTCTTATCTTGGTGTCAGGAATCAGCTCTCCAACGTTGTCGGTGTTGTTTTAAAACGCCCTGTATAGCATACAAATAGTATATATATTACACATTGACGTGCGTGTGTGTGTGACTATTAGAAGCATACGGTAAGCATTAAGAAAATACAAACAAGAATAGACATATTATGCAGAGATGGCGCGAATCAATGAAAATTTGACCCATGACCCAGTGACCGACTGTGACCTACTGACCCACGCCCTACTATGACCCACCACCCACGTGTCCCACTTTGAACCACCATGGCCCACACTAATCCACCACATACCGAAACCTATCGTCATCAACTCTCACCCGTGATTCATGCCCAGCTTTCCACCGACTAAAGAGTTAGCACTTGTAATAAAATAAGGCTGTTAAATTATCACTAATCGTAGTCTGAATTTCTACGGTCGAACGTTCAAGCACTGCGCTATTATAATACCGGTGGATATGACCTTTACGATATATAAAGGTGAAGTATTTACCATGGACCTTAATACGATGAACTTCAATTTAATTATCATATATAATTATTTATTTAACATTATTTATAATTATTTAATTATCATATATAATGGCTGAATTACAAATACTTTTCACTGGAAAATAGGATGAAATTTGAAAGTATCAAATCAAGGTAGAGTAGGACAACGTAAAAAAAAGAAAAACAAAACAGTGTAAAATTTCACTGTGTCTCGAAAGTCGAGTAGTAAGTCCTATTATTATAATTACAATTACAAATATGAATATCCAAAAGTGCCTGAAGTTATTTTTTCACTTAGATATACTCATCTTAGGTAAGTAAATAGAAAGAAATGGAAACGGAAGAAAAATGGAGGCCTTCAAAATAAAATATAGACAAATTAAAGTGTTCAGAAAATGCTGTCTACAATGCACTAAGCAGTGTGGGTCGGTGGGTCTCAGTGGATCAAAGTGGGTGACAGCCTGTTGACCCAACCCACGAACCACTGACCCACTAACAAATCTTCACCACCCATCCAATAACCCACTCCATCACTGATACTGCACTAATAATATTGTAATCTACTCTAAACTTTGTTGTGGACAGTTTTAGGGTTTGGTTTTAATGAGTTTGGTTTACTAAAACTTAGTTACATATATATATATATATATATATATATATATATATATATATATATATATATATATATATATATATATATATATATATATATATATATATATATATACAGGGTGGTCGTGCATGAATGTCGGAAAATTCGGGAGATGAATCTACAAGTAAAAACAAGCAAAAAATGTCATATGAACATTGGGTGAATGCGGCTTCGTTTGGACGCTAGAGGCGTCGGAAATGTCACCTTCCGAGGCGGCAATTTGCAATATCTGAAGAACGGAGAGAAATACGAATGTCGGATCAAAACATATCAAAGGAAACCCCATCTGAAGAATCCAATTATGCATAAGTAATGGCAAAACAGTGGCGGCGCTAGAGGGGGACACAAAGAAAGTAAATGAAACAAGGAGAAAAGTGAACAATTTACACTGAAAAATTGTAGGAGGGGATGTTACTTGGAACATGCGACAACAAATGTTAATGAACAAAGGCAACAACGGCTAGTCTGTAGGGACATTATGGGAGGCGGATTGTAGGAATACAGTATTTTTGTAATGGTGAGAAATAGGAATGTCGGGTCAAAAGTTATCAAAGGAAATCCCATCCGAAGAATCCAATTATGTATAAGTGATGGTGAAACAGTGGCGGCGCCAGGGAAAGCATAAAGAAAGTGAATGAAATGCGGAGAAAAGTGAACAATTTACACTGACAAACTGTAGGAGCGGATGTTATATGGAACATGCAACAACAAATGTTAATGAACAAAGACAACAATGGCAACGCTGTAGGAACACTACGAGAGGTGGAATGTTGAAATACAGTATCATTTTAATACAGTACAACCTATCCACCTGCGTGGTAATGTTTTGTTCAGATATATAGGAATGCTGTGACATGAGTGGGCAGGGGCGCCATCATGCATAAACCACATACACTGTCGTGTCCTCAGTGGCACATCTTCAAGAAGAATAGGTAGGTTCTGAGTCAGAAACTGGAGATACGATATTGCGTTCAATCGCTGTGGTAAGAAGTGTGGTCCCACAACGTTGTCGCTAATAATACCACCTCACACATGCAATAGGAAACGCTGTTGATGCTTCGTCTCTACAATTGCATGCGGGTTGTTGAGTGCCCATCGATGGTCATTGTGGAAATTTGTGATGCCATCCCGTGTGAATAATGCCTCATCCGAGAACAATACCTGTGTTAGAAAGGCTGGCGATACACGAGAGCGGCGATATGACCAACGACAGAAGCGTCGTCGGGTTTCATAGTCACCATCGTATAACGCATGCGTTCGTTGTACGTGGTATGATCTGAGATTATTACTATGCAAGATGCTTAGCACGACTTGATGCGAAACGTGTTCCTGCCTTGCTATTCGTCGGGTACTAATACTCGCGTTCCGGGTCACATGTCGGAGTACCCTCTCTTCCAGTGGGGGTGTTCAAACGCGTCGTCGTCTCGGAATGTCTGTGTTGGAAGGAATGACCCAGTGTCCTGCAATCGCTGATGAATACGAATAAACATCCCCGGTTCTGGAATTTGTCGATCTGGGTAGCGTTCCGCATATAACCTACGTGCTTCTTCTGCATTACCTTCCGCTAAGCCGTACATCAAATGCATATCTGCCATTTTGGCGTTAGTGTATACTACCCTATTCATTGTGGTGCATTACACATAGCACTTGTCCGTCCCGCGCTTGTCAACATCAACACTGTTTCACACGACACAAAGTAAACCACATTCACATACACATGGATCGCTGCCCTGCCTGTAGAGTTTAGCACTAAAACGCTTGTGCTGTTATTGTCATTGCTCCATTCAGTATTAATGAACTGTGCGCTGTCCTCTGCACCTTCGATGAGAACGCTCTCGTTACCCACGCTTTCACTACTCCTATAACTAACTCTACTACGCGATGCTCTGCACGCCCCCTTGTTCCACCTACTGTAGCTATACGCCCTCTGTCATCGGACATGTATCATAGAGTACACCTAGAGTTGTATTCCTTGTTTCCTGATTGCTTTCAAATAGTTGTGTTTTCACCAATTTCAACTTTTCCCCGCGTTTTATTCACTTTCTTTGTGCTCTCCCTGGCGCCGCCAGTGTTTTGCCATCACTTATACATAATTGGATTCTTCGGGTGGGATTTCCTTTGATATCTTTTGACCCGACATTCCTATTTCTCACCATTACAAAAATACTGTATTCCTACAATCCGCCTCCCATAATGTCCCTACAGACTAGCCATTGTGGCCTTTGTTCATTAACATTTGTTGTTGCATGTTCCAAGTAACATCCCCTCCTACAATTTTTCAGTGTAAATTGTTCACTTTTCTCCATGTTTCATTCACTTTCTTTGTGCCCCCCTCTAGCGCCGCCACTATTTCGCCATTACTTATGCATAATTGGATTCTTCGGATGAGGTTTCCTTTGATATGTTTTGACCCGACATTCGTATTTCTCTCCGTTCTTCAGATATTGCAAATTGCCGCCTCGGAAGGTGACATTTCCGACGCCTCTAGCGTCCAAACGAAGCCGCATTCACCCAATGTTCATATGACATTTTTTGCTTGTTTTTACCTGTAGATTCATCTCCCGAATTTTCCGACATTCATGCACGACCACCCTGTATATATATATATATATATATATATATATATATATATATATATATATATATATATATATATCGAATTTCTTCTGTTGAACTACAAAACAAAAATTATCACTTCTGACTTAATTGATTAATTGATTTAACTTTAATATCTCTTTTCAACAGCGGTTACATAGGAGAGGAGCCTACAATTTAACGTGGGATTTGAATCACATCTCATATTTATATCCGAAGCAAGTATCCTAACGAGAATTAAACCCGGGACCATGTATATAGAGCACACACGCATTACCCAATCGTCCCCAAATGGTAACTGTTTCGCGTTCCGTTGAGACAAGGTAGCTCAGTGGTACAGCGCTTTCCTCTGGAGCGAGGGTCCGTGGTTCGATCCCCGGCTAAGCAAGTTTGTGATGGACACCATCGTGTCCGTGGACTTTTTTTGGAGTTATTTCCTTTAAGAGGCCTAATCATTGCGAAAATAAAATACTCCTAATTTTACAGTAATTATGCGATATCTTCAAATAGATAAAATATAATGGAAATGTGAAACAAGAACGCGCTAGACAATATTATTTTTGTCATGAAGTACCGTTTCCATGAGTCACCTAGTAGCTTTCCGTTTGCAGCCATTTATAAACGCGAAAATAAATGCCGATTTTCAAAATGGCTGGAAATCGAAAACAGATAAGTGAATCGTGATAACGGTATCTCATGCTAAATAATATTGTCTATTGAGCTCTTGTTCCATTTTCCGATTATCTGTTATCTATTTGAAGATATCACATATTTACTGTAAAATTAGCGGTATTTTAATTTCGCAATGAGGGGCCCTCGTTTCCCTTAGCCTAAAAGGCATAATTGTGGGATGTTAAACTAAAAGATTTTGAAAGATTTTCGAGTTTGCGTCATTTAAACTCATGAAAGATCTATTTTTAGAAGTAACCATGGCGCGTTCCTGTGATTCTGGTTTCTTGGAGAAGAGGTTGTGGAGTGGGGAGTGGCATACACTGTCAGATTCGATCTTGCATGTTGGTCTCTACATCCACCAACTGCACCCGGATTTTAGACCCTGACGAGTTTCGAAGGCCACTTTAGGTCCTGTCGTTTGTAACCTCGATGCTGCTTAGGAACAACGAAACACAAAAAATAAAACCTCTTTTCACACCGAAACAACTTAAAATAGACATTTTAAATAATGAAATATAAAATTGTGTCACTATTTTATAATTAGTTCCCAAAACTCCAAGAAGTTTGTGTTTGAGAATCGATAAGTAATTTAAAAACCAAACTCATGGTTTACGAGATTTATGTCACGTCCACACAGCTGAGCGATGCATCCCCTCCCCGTCTTCCTTTATAGACTCCCCACATGAAGGCAGAGAATACCTTTGCAAAATTTCGTATGCTCAAACTCTCTTGCTACGAAGCTGCAGAACGTGACACTGCAGCTTTCAGAGTTTGTAAATCCGCCTGCCTCAAGGTAGACGCCGTAGCAGACAGATGTAGGCGTCCAGCTAAATTGCTTTGTACGAGATACTCCTTTTAATGCCTGGACACGATCGCTGGACGAGGTTTTCAAAGCATGCTACAAAGACTATATGAAGCCAGTGTGGTTGAACGCATAGACAAAGCTGCAGATACAGAGAGAGAGAGAGATACATACACAAAGATAAGCATCGGATACAATGAAGAGTTTAGCACGAGCTCTGTAAGGAGATAACAGCATCTCTTAGGTTCATTTACGTGTGGAAGTTTAGGCTAAACTCTGTCGTCCATTTACGATCATTGTAAATAAAACAACGTGTGAATCTATAATGTGAGATTAGAAACAGCTCTTGTCAAAACATGCCGATGTATTTAAATCATAATCAATTGATTTCTCGCGGTAGCTCAGTGGTAGAGCGTTCATCTCTTATGCGTGGGATTCGATTCCAGCTCACGCCAAGTGAACTTTCTGGTGGCACAAACACCTTATGCGTGGGTTTTGTCGTGGTTCTCCCGTTTCCTCCCACTTTCTTCATTGCACCATTTCATATTAATTTCTTATTATTAACGTTTCCTTTAGTCTAGCTGGTATAACCGTTGAATGTAAAACTTAAAGATTTCATTTCATTTTATTCAATTGCTTTCTTGAGGCTGCGGTGGCTCAGAGGTAGAGCGTTTACCTCTCGTGCTTGGGGTCTCGGGTTCGATCCCAGCCCCGACAAATAAGCTTTGTGGTGGACAAACACCGTGTGCGTGGGTTTTCTCGGGGTTCTCCCACTTTCTTCACTCCACCATTTCATTCACTGCTCATAATCACCGTCTCCTTTAGCCTAGCTGACATAACCGTGGGACGTAAAACTCAAAGATATCATTTCATTTCATTTCAATTGCTTTCTTTATGATGTCCTACCTAATATATTGTAGTTGTAACGTTTAACTTCTCGTGACAAACTGATGTGTTCCATTTGTAAGGATTAGTTTTCTAATATCGTAGGATTTTCTTCATAATGGTTAATTGCTAGTCAGGCGCATACCCAGAAACTTTTGTTGGTATGGTTCTCCAAAATCTAAGGGACCGCAGTGGTATAGCGTTCATCTCTGGTGCATGGGATTTGATTCCAGCTCTCGCCAATTGAATTTTCTGGTGGAGAAACATCTTATGCGTGGGTTTTCTCGGGTTTCTCCTGTTTCCTCTTACTTTCTTCATTTCACAATTTCCTTCATTTCTCATCATCACCATCTCCTTTAGCCTAGCCGGCATAATCGTGGGACGTAAAACTTAGATTTCATTTCATTTTAATTTTCTCCAAAGTATAAATAAATTTGCCACTCTCTTTCAAGTTTCACAACTATTTGTATTAATACATGTTTTCTATTGCAATACCTCACTGCAATACGTACTCCCATGCGCAAAAAATATTGCGCGTATACTGTAACTCACAATTTTTCGCAATTATTCCATTTTCCATATGTTTATTGGTAAAATTCAGTTATTAGTACGTGGAGATAATAGAAAGCAATCCATCTAAGGAGATATTTCCAAAAAATATAATAAAATAATAAAAATATAAGCAAAAAACAAAATTATGTTCGGTTTTGTGTATACTGGCAATAATGTTTTCGAGGGAATTTTTGGAGTAGCACAGCACGATTGCAGAGGGAATAACAAGATTAGTAGGAGAACAGCTGAATCAAGGAACTAGAAATTGGAGCAAAATATTGCATTTATTGGCTTAAATCTAGGGTGTAAATTGTCTGCCAAATATAAATTAGCTTCTGTAAGCAAGATGTTATACGGAAAATATAAACAAAGAGAAAAACTGTTGTCTTAAGTTTGGAAATGACATGCTCTATAGCCATGAGCATTTATTTCTTAAGAAAAAGACAGGAAGCAAAAAAAAATCTGAGTGGGCAAGTGGGTAGAGTGACGGACTAGTAATTCTTATACTGTTTTGACACCAGATCGAATCCCATCCGGTCCTGTTCAATTTTTTTTTCTTTACAAAACATTGTAGAAAGTGTATAAATTTTATGTTAATAAAACTGAAACAATACAATTAGGAAATAACTTTTTGTTTCCTCTGATGACGTATTTATTTAGAATTAGTGTACTATTAGTAATACCGATTGCTTTCAGTTTATGGTGTTGTATAGCTTCCTTTATCATCCTCTTTTCTTGAAAAAAACAATTGTCTCCAATAAAGTATGAAAAATATATATAGTCAGAAACAGACATCTTAGTATCAAACATGATTTATCGTGATGAAATAAACAAGTTTCCCGTTATTAAAAAATAAAACTATAGAAAATCATTGAATTTGGTCTTAAGGTTTTTATTATGCTATATATATTCTTTATAAGACTATACTTTATAAGGCAAGATGAGCGATCATACCCTCAAATTTAGCTAGTGAGTGAAAGATGTTTTCGGCACAAATATTTTACAGGTTTAGGTGCATGAAACACCAATACGCCATGGTCTTGACCTTCGTTTATTTCACATTATTATCCGACATATCATAGCAGGTAAAAAGCAGCATCAATCGGCAAGAAGAACTGCAAGTTGTGCTCTTAGTCTGTTTCTGATGCTCCGGACTCGATCGCCTAGCACGCTCGTCTATACCTTGACTCATACGTCTATCATTCAGTGCAGGCACATATCCAGCTTTTCTTTTCGGAGGGGACCCGACACGAATCCTCGTAAGCACGTAATTCTAATGTTTCAAAAATATCAATAATAATAATAATAATAATAATAATAATAATAATAATAATAATAATAATAATAATAATAATAATAATAATAATAATAATAATAATAATAATAATAATGCAACAGTTCTGTATTTCTCTTAAACGTTTCTTACTTGTCATTTATGAACCGGTCAAACTTAATTCTAACTCACACGAAATCAAAAAATATTTTCTAGAGACATGTAAGGAAAACTGTCTGCTACGTATATCACATAACAAAAATAGCAAATGGCAATGAGTGTATCGTTCTAATACAGTAATGTTATAAACAGACCGGAAACGAAATTGTAATCCCATTTAAAAGTGTTCTTAATTTCCACCTGGTATCAATGGCATTACGGTATATTCTTACAAGTAACACTTCCCAAGTGTAACACTCCGATTTTGATAAAATTTGACAGGCAGATACTACACATAAAATAAACGAATACATGTTTTTTATTTTCTGCGGAAAAACTGTTTTACGGGGGCAAAAGCACTCACCCAAAATTTTGAAGTGGACCAAAGTGTACGAAATTGTGCACAGATATGGCAGACGTAAAATGAAGGAATACGTGTTTTGTATTTTCCTGGAAAAAACGGTTAGGTGGGACGCAGACCTCTCCAAACCTTTGATCATGAAATATCAAAAGTGCTAGTAACAATATGTCTGATGTGTGTAAAGGACGAAGAATTCCGATGACACTTTGTGTATGGACAATACGCAAAAACTAAACGAATGCCTGTTTTAGGGGACACAATTACCCATCCAAAATGATGAAAGTTGACGCCCGAAAGGCAAGAAGAAGTGAACCGAAATGAATGAAATTGTGCACAGGTATTGTAGCCAAAAAATGAGGGAATATGGGTTCCGTATTTTCCTGAAAAAAAAAAACAAAAAACAAAAAAAAAAAACGTTTCGGTGGGACACAGACCCCTCCAAAACTTTGATCGTGAAATATCAAAAGTGCTAATAACAGTATGTCAGAAGTGCTTAAAGGACATGAAGAATTGGAACGACACATTGTGTAGGGACAATACGCCAAAAAAAAAAAAAAAAAAAAAAAACGGGTTTATTATCTGCGAAAAATTGGTTTAAGGGGGCAGAATTCCCCACCCAAAATTTTGAAATCGTGCACAGATATTCTAGACGTAAATTGAGGTAATTGTGTTTCGTATTTTCCTGAAAAAAAGCGATTGAGTGGGGCACGGACCTTCTAAGCTGTTGATTAGGAAATATCAAAAGTGCAAATAAGTATGTATACGTCAGAAGTTCCTAAAGAGTATGGAGAATTGCAACGAAACTTCATATAGGGACAATTTGCAAAACAATAAATGAAATGCATTTTAATTTGTATGAAAAAAACAGTGTTGGGGCCTAGAGACCCTCCAAAAAAAAGTTAATATTACCGTAAAAGTGCAGGAAGGAGTGGACCGAAGCAAATGAAATTGTGTGTAGATATTGTATAGACTGTATGTAAAATAAGGACTTTCGTGTTTTAAAGATATCCCTATCAATTTTGGCACATCAACAGCAAACAGGAAATTAATCGGCACGTGTTTTTGTTTATGCGGAAAAACATTGTAAAGGTTAAAGTTGCCTCGTGAAATACTACAAAATACGCTATACTGTTTGTGCTTGATGTTGATCTGCCAAATTTGAAGAAATCTGATGGAGACACTTGTGAAACACGAGAGGCTTTATTTTTCATATCCAATATCTACAGACAATTTCATTCGCTTCGGTCCAATCCTTCCGACACTCAACGCCTCGGTCCACTCAAAAGGTTTTTTTCTCTTTTCAGGAAAATACGAAGCAAGTATTTCCTCATCTTACCTCTACAACATTTGTGAACAATTTCATTCAGTTCGGTACATTTTTTCTTGCCTTTCTTGCGTCAAATTTCAAAATTCATGCGGGGGACCTTTTGTCCTCTAAAACCGTTTTTTCGCAGGAAATAAAAAAGCCGAATTTGTTTATTTTTTGCTTATTGTCCTAACACAAAGTTTTGTTCCAATTCTTCATGTAAATTTAGGCACTTCTGACATACTGTTATTAGCACTTTTGATATTTCATGATCAAAGGTTTGGAGGGATCTGTGCCCCACCTAACCGTTTTTTCCAGGAAAATAGAAAACACGTATTCTCTAATTTTATGTCCGCAATATCTGTTCACAATTTGGTTCACTTTGGTCCACTTGTTTTTGCCTTTCGAGCGTCAACTTTCAAATTTTGGGTGAGGGCTTTTGCCCCCTAAAACCGTTTTTCAGCAAAAAAAAAAAAAAAAATATATATAAATAAATAAATAAATAAAAAAGCACTTATTTGTTTATTTTATGTATAGTATCTACCTGCCAAATTTTATCAAAATCGGAGTGTTACACTTGGGAAGCGTTACTTGTTAGAATTATAACAACAACGCATTGTCCACAGTTTGGACACTGACTCAAAGTAATCTGACATAAATAAAAAAAAAAAAAAAAAAAAAAACTCAAAAGGGAAAAAGTAGGTTTATTAAAAAGTGCTTGAGGTTTGGTAAGGGACAGCTTCCAGGACCTCACGCTGGATACGTCACTGAGCCAATGCATTATATTTGTTTCTTGCAAAGATGATAATTAGATGCGTAATGTGTAAAATTATATCATAGTTTGACTTTTTATAGGTCCTTCCTTAACACATCCATATTATCCGGCGTTCTGCCTGCCTGTTTTATGTCGGATAAGCGAAACTCTACTGTATTTTCAGATAGCATATACACAGGAGCTAGAGGTCTGCACGGGCCGGAATTTTTAGAACGGACCCGGCCCGTCCCCTTTAATTTATAATCTATAGGCATTAGCGGATTAAGGGCGGAGCCAATGGAGCCCAGGGCCCCCAGTTCAGGGGGGCCTTTAAAATCCCTCTGTTTAATACTTACGCTCGATTTAAGATCGCTAGATTTAAGTCTTTACATCAGCAGCATTTACTTGTTAATAATGAATGCAATTATTTAATTGTTAATAATGAATTTAACTAAACTAATTATTGTAAACTTGAAGCACATTCAAATATTACAGCATAGTTCTCGGTAGTTCCATAAGTAATTTTAGAGACCACGGTGTTTCAGTGGTAGAGCGTTCACCTTTGGTGCATGGAGTCCTTGGTTCGATCTATGCTCGCGCCAAATGAACCTTGTGCTGGACAAACACTGTGTGTGTGGGTTTTCTCGAGGTTCTCCCGTTTTATCCCACGTTTTTTATTCCACCATTTCATTCATTTCTTATCATCACTGTCTCCTTTAGCCTATCCGGCATAATCGTGGGACGTAAAACTTAAAAATTTCATTTCAAATCATTTCAATCAAAAAACAGTTGTAGGAAGTATGTAATTTCGAATAAAACAAACTACTATATACAATTCTGAGTATATTTTTCTTTTATGAAATTCTCGCGAACCTTATTTCTAAATTGAAGGGTAAGACTAAATTCATTCTCTTATTATTATAGATCCATTTCAATTGAAGCAGTTGGAATAGTTGAAAAAAAAAACATACCCTATATTCCAGTGTGCCACAATCGGTATAACGCGCCACACTGGTGTGTCCAGCAAAGTGAACAGTGTGACGCAAACTTTTTCCTATTATTTGCAAGAATATTTGTCGAGTTCCTGTTATTTATTATTATTATTATTATTATTATTATTATTATTATTATTATTATTATTATTATTATAATTGAATCGGTGAGTAGAAAAAGGAGAACATTCCGCAGCACGTTACTTTCGAAAAATGAAAAGTAAAATTGTTTACCGGAAATAGCATTGTTTGTATAAAAATATTTGTATATGAGATTTGTAGCGTATTTTAAGACCTTTCATTTCCCAAAGTTCCAAAAACGTAATGGGATTGGATATTTAATTATAGAGAAATTGTTATCGTGGAATGTTATCCTTTATTTTTGGAATGTTCTCCTTTTTCTACTCACCGATTCAATTATTATTAACGATTTTTCCATGGATCAGCTGTCTGTATACGGTTAAGCAACCACAAGTATCACATTGAAGGAATGAGTGTAATTATTTACTTTAATAGTAATACAAAAGTCAATTTGCTTGTATATTCTACCGGTAATAACTGCATCCGTCTAGAAAGCTAGGACTAACAACAAAGGGATACCAAGCTGTGACCACACACCGCCCCAAATCGTGGGTGCCACAAGTTCTCTTCTACGCGTTAGAACAATAAGGGCTGTAGCGTTCAGGGAGAGAGAAAAACAACTTAATTCCATTGCAGTTATATGCTTATTAAATGTTAACTTATATTTATAAATTATGTAAGTGATCGTATCGTTTTCTGTTTATTATTATTATTATTATTATTATTATTATTATTATTATTATTATTATTATTATTATTATTATTATTATTATTATTATTATACATTTCTTAATACGTTGATTGCCATGTGTATGGAATTCCATACACACGGCTGTCCTGTACAGTAGAGCGTGATTATTTTCCATACGCAAACAATGTAGATATTCCAAGTTTGTTGTGTTCGTTCTATAGGTGTGTATGTAATTAGATACATATGGCGTAGAAATCAAAATTTAATGTCCATGCCACGTATATGAAAAACCATACACAAAGACATTTATGAATAAAGACATTGAGTTTGAGTTTAACGTCTCGTTCAGCAACGAAGCTATATGAGACGTCGGCCTACTGATTAACGTGGACTCCGAGCCACGTGAGCTCTCGCCGGGAATCGAAGCCGGGTCTTCCACGCCAAAGGCGCGTACGCTAACCACTAAGGAGCTTATGAACAGAGACATTTAAAACAAAGGCGAAAACAAAGATGTGTGATGTGATTTTGAGTTTATCGTCCCTTTCAGCAGCGAGGCTATATGAGACGTGGACCTACTGATTAACGTGAAATCCGAACCACATGAGCTCCCGCCGGACGAAAACAAAGACCTTTGGAATTGACAATTGTTTGTACATTCCAGTCGAACCTACCTAATATTAACAACGTTTCTACGATAATTTCGTAACATTGTATTATTTCTTTTGTTGATTAGCTTGGTTAGGCTTATTTAAACACTTTCTTCTTTGCACCGACGTGTCACATCTCTTGGATGAAGATACACTAGCTCTCACTGGAAATCTAATCCAGAACCAATGCACTTGAACCATTTGACCACAACAAGGCACATTTAAAAAGAAGTTTCGATTTTGTTCGGAAAATTGTGATTAGGTGTAACATTTAAAAATATATTTAAGAAAGGGTACGGAGTAAACGCACTATACTTTCTCGCTCGAATATTTTACACTGACTTATGTTAGGCTGCAACTGTTATTGATACATTTATTTGGGAAATTGCGAATAAAATAATGTTTTGGAAAACTTTGCTAGAAGAAAGTTCAGGCCCAAAAGTAAAGTACCCATTGGTCATATTTCCGTTAGAAATAACTTGATCCATATATTAGAATTATAAAGGATATAATTGTATGTGAACTATAAACAAAAGCGTCTGAGTAATTTCTGAGAAAATTATGCAAAAAGTCACCCCCAAGAATAAATTATCCCTTGTGGATCTTTTCAGTATAAACGAGCTATGCTATATTGTTAGTGTTTTCATAAAACATTTATTTATGAAATACGAACACAATCGCCTGAGTCGTTCTTGAGAAAATTGCAGGGTAAAACTTACTGTCAAAGGTAATATACCACTTCTAGTTTTTCCGGATGAGGGAATTATACCATATAGCTAGGTTATTTATGTAATACGTATTTATAAAATATGAACAACAAACATCCCTTGAGTTGTTTTTAGGAAGGTCATCGGCAAAAGCTTACCCCCAAAGGTAAACTCTTCTATCTGTAATTTTGACAGTATATCGAGTAATTTTTAAGCAAATCGTCGGGAAAAATTTCAGTCAAAGTAAACTATCTCTTTTGGATTTTTCTTTTCGGAACAAGCGAGTTATACCATATTGTAAGATTATTACAGAAAATATTTTTACTGAAATTAGAACAAATTTTAGTAAAAATAGAAATTTCAGTAATAACTGAGACAATTGTCCAAAAAAAAAAAAAATCAACCCTTGAGAAAACCACTGCTTCTGTATGTTATCGGAATAAACTATTTATGCTCTATGTTAGTTTATTAATGAAATATTTCTTTACGAAATATGAACAAAATTGCCTGAGGCGTTAATGGGAAAACCATCGGAGGAAAGCTCACCCTAAGATTAAGCTACTCCTTCCAACGAGTTGACATATTGTTAGGTAATTAATGATACGTTTATTTATGAAATGTGGTTGAGAAAATTTTAGGGCCTAGAGTTGAACGGCATTCACCAGGTTATGGCATATGCTGATGATGTAAATTTAATAGGGGATGATAGGAGAACAGTAGAAATAAATGCAGAGATATTATTAAACGCTTGCAGGGACATGGGTTTACAAGTAAATGCAGAGAAAACTAAATACATGGAAGTGCGTCGGGACCGTAATACGGCAAATTGTGGATGCGTTAAAATATTAAATAATACTTTTGATAAAGTGGATACTTTCAAATATTTAGGATCAATATTAACAGACGAAAATCATATTCACGAAGAAATTAAATGTCGACTAAAAGCAGGGAATTCGTGTTACTATTCGGTTCAAAATCTCTTGTCGTCGCGAATTCTGTCGAGGAATTTGAAGCTTAAAATATATAAAACGATAATCATGCCTGTTGTTCTGTATGGTTGCGAAACATGGTCGCTTACTCTGAGGGAAGAACATAGACTGAAAGTATTTGAGAACAGGATCCTGAGAAGAATATTCGGACCCAAGAGGAACGAGAATGGGGAATGGCGGAAGCTTCATAACGAGGAACTACATAGTTTATACGGTTTACCGAACATGGTTAGGGTCGTCAAGTCTAGGAGGCTTAGGTGGGCAGGTCATGTAGCTAGAATGGAAGAAAGTAGAAACGCTTTCAAAGTCTTGACTGGTAGACCCATAGGAAAACGACCATTAGGAAGACCTAGGCGCAGATGGGAGGATAATATTAAGATGGATCTCGCAGAGATAGGAATACAAAGTAGAAACTGGATCCAATTAGCTAAGGATAGAAGTCAGTGGAGAGCTTTTGTGAACGCGGCACTGAACCTCCGGGTTCCATAGGCCACAGAGTTAGTTAGTTTTAGTTAGGTTGAGAAAATTGTGCAAAAAGAACGCATACCATACAGTAAATTACACCATATATATTTTTTCAGAAAAATTATTCATATGTGGTGGAGATTTGTTAATAAAATATATATTTATCAAAAGTAAATAAAATCGTCACAGCTTTTTTTTCTATTTGAGAAAATTGAATTATTTTAAATTTTAATCCTTCAGTAAATTACCCTTGCTTTTAGGTGTCGAAGGACATAAAATTCGAAAGATATTATGTTACTAAAACGTTATGTCTAGAATTCGGTGCAGATACGTTGAACAGTATGGCCTCTATTTGAGTGCGTGTAAAAGCGTGACGAACCGAGAGACAAATAGATGGACAGACATCGAAAAATCATTTTTTTTTCGCTATGTAGGAGCCATGTAACTTGAATTTATTGAAATCTGGTATTCGGTTTTTATAACTATCACCACACTTTCTTTTCTCGTCGCTCGAATGTGAAAACGAATAGGCCTACACCGACACGTAATGTGATAATTTGTAATCCCAAAAATTTAATTTGTTATGTTTAATGTGTGGTTACTCTAAAAAAAAAAAAAAAAGCAGCTTATGCATGTTACATCATTTTGTTATCAGTTTTTCACGCTACTGTATAATTCGGTACGATTATAGTTAATATTCATGGCATCTTTTGGAAGCATTCGCGTTCCTCACAAAGAGAGCTGTAAAATTTAGTTTTGTTTAAAGAAAGCACTCTTGTTTTTTTTTTTTTTCACACAGACTTGCATTTGTTGCACTTGTGGATATGAAACAAAAGGAGAGAGAGAGAGAGTCAATACTTTAAAAAGAAACACACACACAGAAACACTAGAACAGTTTTTTTCTTCATGACAACGAGCTATCGCTGTGACTGTGTTCCTCACGCTGTGTGTAAAGCTGCAGGTTGCTCTAGTTTTGTTTTTTCCTGTTCCTGACTCACAGACACTCGCAGTGAGTTGAAGCTGTGTAAAAACGGAGAGGGAACGGTTAAGCATACCATACCATAAACTAAAAACAATCGCTATTAGTAATAAATAGTAAGCTAATTCTGAATAAATACGTCATCAGAAAAACAAAAAGTTATTTCATTATTATATTATTTCGTTATATTATATTATTATACACTTTCTACAATGTTTTGTAAAGAAAAAAAAAATTGAACAGGACCGGATGGGATTCGATCTGGTGTCAAAACAGTATAAGAATTACTAGTCCGTCACTCTACCCACTTGCCCACTCAGATTTTCTTTTGCTTCCTGTCTTTTTCTTAAGAAATAAATGCTCATGGCTATAGAGCATGTCATTTCCAAACTTAAGACAACAGTTTTTCTCTTTGTTTATATTTTCCGTATAACATCTTGCTTACAGAAGCTAATTTATATTTGGCAGACAATTTACACCCTAGATTTAAGCCAATAAATGCAATATTTTGCTCCAATTTCTAGTTCCTTGATTCAGCTGTTCTCCTACTAATCTTGTTATTCCCTCTGCAATCGTGCTGTGCTACTCCAAAAATTCCCTCGAAAACATTATTGCCAGTATACACAAAACCGAACATAATTTTGTTTTTTGCTTATATTTTTATTATTTTATTATATTTTTTGGAAATATCTCCTTAGATGGATTGCTTTCTATTATCTCCACGTACTAATAACTGAATTTTACCAATAAACATATGGAAAATGGAATAATTGCGAAAAATTGTGAGTTACAGTATACGCGCAATATTTTTTGCGCATGGGAGTACATGTTTTCAATTAATGTAGAATATTGAATGTAATATACGTAAATATAAATATCTCATGATATTGTTCAGAAAGCAGTGCCCAAGTGACATTTAAAAAACAAATAACTGTGTTATACTTCTACTTTCGAACACTGACATATTTCCTTAAAAATTTCCCGCTTTTGTGTTTCTCAAAGAACATTTCAAACCCAACTACTGTACATTCATATAGTACTAAACTGATTAATTTCTCAAGGAAATACAGAGTGCAGCAAACCAAAACATTGTTTACGCTGTAATAACATAACTATTGAATTTTGAAGCAATATTCAGAAAATAAATGATAGAATCAAATCGTTTTTATAAGAAATGAAAAGATTACAAAAATGTAATATGAGATCACGACTTTTCGTTACAGCAATCATTTCTCATTAAGCAATTATTGTTTAAGTTAACAAAGTGTGAGTACATAATTTAAAAGAAACTGTACAAATACCTGTCGAGGCTTTAGGATGAATACCTGTGAGTTTGCACCTGGTGCCGACAAAACACAAGCATACTATTTAGAAACAGTTACGAAGTTTCGGAAAATGAAATCAGTTGTTTCAGTTTAAGGTTCCATGATTACGTTCTTTAGGCTAAGGGAGACGACGATTAAAGTCAATGATGATGGAAGAATTGTTTGGAATGAAAAAGTGGGAGGAAACACGATTACCCTAAGAAAACCCACGAGCACGAGGTTGCCCACCGCAAACTTATTTGGTTAAGGATTGAACCAGGTATCCTACGCACCAGAAGTAAGGGCTCTACCACTGAGCTACTGCATCCCCAACAAAGTTTAGGTGGTCCGAACACGGTGAATCCCACGTAGGTGTATTCTTGTCTTTAGTGTGTCTTTCATAATAGTTGCTTTTGGCATCCGTAGTTACTGTTCGATGGGCGCATCTTTGATGCTCGTTGTCATGAGTTCGATTCCGACTGGATATTATTGAATGGATCGGAGCCCATCAGAAACTAAAAGATGTACACTCATGTCCAAAATTATTCTAGCATGCTTATAAAAATGTTGTAGGAATATAAGTTGATAACGAATTCGGCCGGTATTTCTTATAATGTTAGTATATGTATAAACGACAAAGACATGTATTTGGCAAATGCCACGTGGAAAGAGCAATAAACAAGAACAATAAAACGAAAATAAAACTTTCTTGTCCATTTAGCAAGATTTTGTTTTACTCCTTTTAATTTTCGTATTTATAATTCTTTTCCTATGAAATTTACTACAAATATACATTTTCCAATTATACACATAGTATCAGTATTAAAAGTACGTTGCAAAATCTTTATTAAATTACCTTCTTGCAAGACGGCAGTTATAGATATACGACAATCATTTTGGATATGAGTGTACATCTCATATAGCCTACGTGCTAAAAATGGATGCTTAATTTTAAGTAACAAGAAACAAACATTAAAATTACTTTGTATTCATTAAGAGGCCTTATCACTGCGAAATTAAAATACCGCTTATTTTACAGTAATTATCTGATATCTTCAAATAGATAAAAGATAATCAAAATGTGGAGCAAGATCGCCCTAGGCAATATTATTTTGCATGAAGTACCGTCATCACTAGTCACCTTGTAGCTTTCCGTTTGTAGCCATTTAGAAACGCGAAAATAAATGCCGATTTTCTAAATGGCTGGAAATCGAAACCAGATAAGTGAGTCATGATATCGGTATCTCATGTAAAATAATATTGTCTAGGGCGATCTTGTTCCACATTTTGATTATCTTTTATCTATTTGAAGATATCACATAATTACTGTAAAATTAGCAGTATTTTAATTTCGCCGTGATGGGGCCTCTTAATCTCAAATATAAGTTGCTAGAGTTACAGGCTACCACGGTCCATAGAGCCTAGGAGAGGGGGCTTTTATCTGGTTGGAGGATATTTTTTTTAAATATCAAACCTACTATGTACCATTTATTTAATACTTTTGGAAATACAACTATCGAGCCCACTTTCCACTGGAATCTCAACAACCAATAACAAAATATTAAGGAAGTGGTTTAACTGTACATCATGACATTTTTCTATGGAACTGTGAAAACAGCAATCAAGATGGGCGGCCTATACTCAAACCTGGCAATTCCTGTAAATGGCAGAATTTGTGTATTAATTATTGTCTAAGGTAGATATAGGCTTGAAGCTCTATTAATGAGTAGCCCGCAGCATCAACATCGGTTTGTAGTCAAGAGACTACGTTATCTGGCGTTGTACGTATTCAATAGTACATGTTGAATACAGGTTTGTACAATTTTACCCTCACAAAGTTTGGACACTTCCCAATAAAAATTTCTGGATGGAATAAGTTTATTTTGATTAGTTTTTTCCTTTTAAACGAAAACAACAAAAATGAACGCAAGACTTCAATCAATTAAACGAAACGATACGTTACTCAAAAAATGAAAAAAAAGAGAAGCAATGAAGTTTGTACAGAAAATGGTGACTTACACATGTATATTTAATGAAACATAATTTTAACATTTTGCTAATCTCTACATGTTATGAGATATCCTGGGAATTATAAAAACAGCTATCCTTGTTTCTGTCCTAGTAGTTCTCGTTGAGGATAAAAAGAAATGAAAAATGCTCTGTCGTTGACTAGCAGTTTAAGCATAAGTGCTGACATCTACGAGATGGCTTGCTGAGTTAACAGCTTCAACCAGATCAAAGTTACGTTTTACAGCATTCAAGAAGAGGGAAATAATGGTTCAGGCTTCTTTTTGTAGCAGAAAATTCAAGAAGTGTCTTTCTTCTTCTTCTTCTTCTTCCTAAGGACATGAAAGATAAGTTTATTTCTGTCTGTGAAGATGCTTGCTCCCCAGAATTAATGATAAAGTTAATGAACTATATCTTGTTGATATCTCTATTCTTCGCGTTATCAGTTCCTATTAAATGGCTATAACATTTTGATTCATAAGATTCTACTCTACAGTACGTACTCCGCTAACTCAAAATAAGCAAATGGAAATGAAATGATTTTTTTTGAGTTTTACATCCCACGGTTATGTCGGTTAGGCTAGACGAGACGGTGATTATGAGAAATGAATGAAATGGTGGAATGAAGAAAGTGGGAGGAAACGGGAGAACCCCGAAGAAACCCACGCACACGGTGTTTGTCTACCACAAAGTTCACATGGGTTTGAACCCGAGACCCCATGCAGCAGAGGTGAAAGCTCTATCACTGAGCCACCGCGGCCCCAAATAAGCAAATGGTAGTCGAACTTACCATTTACTTCAATAGTATAGTAAACTACCATTTTTTATATTTAAATGAGAAACCAATTACACCACAATTAGTTTTATTACTAATATATCGTCATATGAGAAGCAGACGAACGTAACTCCATTTTCGTATGTTTACAGGCGAGAGGGCAAATTTTTTTTTTTTTTTTTTTTTTTTTTAGAAAGATGTGTTTTTAATAAGATGGTAACTGAGCTACATTACAACAGATGATTGACAAGGAGAACAGATGGCGCTATGTTTCATTTACATAAAAAATGGGGCTTTGAAAATTATGTCCAAAACGAAAACCGCATTTTTGGAGTTAGGTTCCTCTGGTTCTCATGCGACGATATACATATTTTGAAATATTATTTAAATCTGTATCTATGTGATACTGCAAATTATGAATGCGTCAAAATATCAAACAATGCTTTCGACATAATAGATGCTTTCAAATATTTAACATCAATATTAACAGACCAAGATCATATCCACGAAGAAATTAAATGTCAACTAAAAGCAGGGAAGTCGTGTTATTATTCACTTCAAAATCTTTTGTCGTCGAGAATTCTGTTGAGGAATTTGAAATTTAAAATATATATAACGATAATCATGCCTATTGTGGCGTACGGTTGTGAGACATGGTCCCTTAGTCTGAGGGAAGAACGCAAATTGAAAGTATTCAAGAATAAAATTCTGAGACAAATATTCGAACCCAAGAGGAACAGGAATAGGGAATGGCGGAAACTTCATACCGAGAAACTGCATAATTTATACCGTTTACCAAAACGTTGTTAGGTTTATCAAATCTACGAGGCTCTGGTGGGCAGGTCATGTAGCCATAATGGAAGAAAGTAGGAACGTTTTTAAAGTCTTGACTGGAAGACCAATCGGAAAACGACCATTAGGAAGACCTAGATGCAGATGGAAGGACAATATTAAGATGTATCTCGTAGAAATAGGAATACGAAGTAGAAACTGGATCCAGTTGGCTAAGGGTAAAAGTCAATGGAGAGCTTTTGTGAACACGGAATTAAACCTCTGGGTTCCATAGTTAGTTATGAATAAAATGGGGCTGAAGTGATTTTTTAAAAAAATACAAAGAAAATTCACCCCAGGGGCGAACAACCGTTTTTAAATTTTTCCTTAGAAAACGACTCATATTATAAAGTTGTTAAGTCTATATTGATTTATTGGATGAAAATGAAATCGTCAGAACAGGTTGCGAGAAAAAGCGAACTTTGATTTTCGGCCTGTAGTAATCTACCGTTTCTTAATAGGATCACACAGTAGGACTTATAAGATTGTATTGTTTCTCAGTGATACCAACCTGTAACCTTATAAAATTCCATCCTGAACGGCAGAAATTCTCATTTTGCAACTAAATTTCGCATGCGCTATACTAATTTTAAAAAATCAAAAATTTATAAAATATGAAGATGGGAAATATTGTATGTCACTTATTTTTCTCAATATTTGGGTGAATTATTATTGAATTCCCATCTTCTGAATTCCTAATTGTTGTCAGAATTTATTATTTCCATCATTCTTTTGTGCTATTATTCAGTATTGAACGTGATGGAACTACACAAATTTAATTATTCTTCAATTCAATATTTCGTGTGCAACGCTTTAGAAATTGTATGTTTCTAGTTTGGTAATTTACTTTCTTCCGTTTGTGTGTGTTTGTTTTAAACCAAAGTCTAAAGTCAATAATGAAGGTGCAGAAAAGATATATTGTCAAATACTGCCGACTATTGAAAACTAAAACACATTTTGAAGGTTATAATAAAATATACTCTTTGTTTGCGTGTTTGGATTCTTAAGTATATTCATGGGGTACCAAACTGTGGGAATACATAACATTTTATTTGTATCAATCTTCGTCATTGATGAACAATTGGTTGTTAACTTTTTTTAAAGCCAGAGATTCTCAAAATATTCTGATTGCTGCTTTTAGAATGTCTCATTAATTTCGTAGCAGTATGTAATTCTATGCAATAGGTGCGGAATGTGAAGAGTACTGGCATATTTTAATGACTACTACCTGATGATTGATTGATTTTTTCTTTTTACTTTTGACCTTTAGAGACGGAACGTGCGACGAGATCTACAATTTAAAGTGGAATTTGCACCACTGCAGTATGTTCGATGCTTTCTCATATGAAACAAAGCCCGGAACCTTGTGCACCATACAGAAAAATGGTGTAAATAGCTTAATTTAACACAGGCCACTGGTCCCAGTGTGACCTACCACTATAGTGTATAATTTGAATACTAATGGTACGGTGTTGCGATTATCGCCGATTTGACATTGAGCAATGTTGAACATCCTGATAATTAAAACCACAGTGGTGTTAAACAGTGTTAAGTGAATATATGAAGGAATGCGGAGGATCAGCATCACGATGTTCTTCAAATATATAGCATGTGTCGTTAGTAATATCCCAGCTCGCTTGGTGAATACAAGCCATTAAGGTACCTATATGATAACTGTATTTATTTGTCAGTAATTACCAAAATCTTTCATTTGCTAAGAGCAACGACTTAGCCAAGGTATTATAACTGCTAAAAACCTATGCATGAGACAGGTACATTTTTACTGCGATTTTAAGCGTGCCACGAATATCATAAACAACTACAAGTAATTAACTGACGTTGAGATTTTGATTCTTTTTTGTTTTTAGCCAAGACCAAATTTTTACGTGATATATTTGACATTTATACCAAGTAGTGAACAATGTATTATATCTCCTCCTATAATTTTTCACGAAAATAGTTCTGTGAGCGTATAGATGTTATGACAAAAATATACATTAACTGACGTTCTTCCGTTTTTTTCGATGTTCATAACTTGATCTCGATATATTTCAACCCATAAACAGATGTCTGGTATTTGACTCATCCACTCCCATTTTAACAATTTACTCCAAAACAAGTAGCTCTAGGCGTGTGTCAAAAATTAACACAGAGCCAATGTGTTGAATTAAAAGGACCATTTTTTTTACTTGTAGGGTTGAAGTCAAGACTATTATTGGTTCTAGCGATAGATAGTGAATGTAAAGCTCTACAGGGGTTTGTAAGTTATGATATTAAGATCGTAATTATTGAACGTTGTTTGCTCGTTTCTAATTTATCGAATTCTAAAGTAGTATTTGTAATCGTTTTCAGTTTTTAGCACTGTAAACTGTGCAACTTAAAATTCTAAAGGCACAAATATAACATTTTAACTTTTTTCTTAAATAAGAAAGGCATAATTAATGTGTACACGCGAGTTTGGTATGTTTCTATTGTCTCCTATATAGCGTGGTAGAACGTTAGATCCACAATATTCTATTTTATTCTATAAATAATAAACTTTCCTAGTTGCTCCCAGCATATTGTTTGAAAATGACTCACCTAGTGGTTTGAGGGAGGTAATCCGAGAGTTGAAAGTGTTAGAGTAAGATACATTTTAGGGATTAATTATCAAACATTGGTACTTCCAAACAGTGCTGGTTTGTGAGGAGAATGACCTCGATAGAAACCACACTATTATCACTACAAGCAGGCACGTAGACAGGATTTCGTAACAGGGGGTCTATCATTTTGAAATATTGTGGTTATCACACCAGGGACTCAATCATTTTAAACTATTTTACTGGCAACATATATTGGTTCGTTTAGCCAGGATTTCGTAGTGAAGGGAGGCGTGATGTGAAATGCTCAGTTACACACCAAGAGCTTGATCAATCTACATGATTTTACTGGCAACATACCCATATTGGTTTGTTCGGACAATAAAATGAGGATATGTTAGTAAGTATTTTAATGACAAACTATGAAGAAATCTCGAGTAAAAGAATACAATAAAAAGTACTGAAAAAGTTATAGTCTTCCGAAGTCATTCGAACTCGATACTCCTTGTCTTCTTTCTTCTTATCTCCGTTTACAACCGTCTTGAAAATTTCTTTAACAAGTGTAACTAGAATCTATGTTGCCAGGTTCATATTATTGGTGATTGTGGGCATTTCTTAAATTCTACCTGAGAGTCTATCTGATAGCCACGTTTATCGATCGTCATTTAAAGTCCATAGTACTAGCTTGGAGCTAGATAGAATTCGGAATGCTCCCTTACAGTAATATCAATATTTAACTTGTTCCCCTCCCACGTTTCCTCCACACAAAGCTCCTCATAAGAAAGAGTAACCAAACGCTTACTGTAGCTTTTTATTTTTAACGCTGATTCTTCTTTTTTTCGTATCTTTTTGTTTCATCCTTACTTATTTTTTCATTTCTGGTTTCGAAGGGGGAGTTCTGACCCCCCTTGGCTGCGTGCCTGCTACAAGGTAAAGGAAAAAGATTTACACAATGTCATAATTTTTACAGGTGTAGGCTCATTCACAAGCCGCCATTGCTCACAAGTGAAATTTCTCTAGTGTTAAATATGAAACTCCAAACAGCTATTAAATACTATATAACATCCATACAGTATAGTGAACCTTTCTCGCCGACCTGGTTACTAGCGCGTGTGCCAATGGTTGTTTTTCCTAGTTGCAACATGTTTTTCTTTTTCTTCTTTTTCTGCCACCTGTTTGTTTATCATTTTCTTGCTAACACCTGTTCATAAGCCTTGAGTCTGATACCAGACAGCTATCCCTCTTCTTCCCTAAGATAAACAACGTAACAAAAATACTGCAAATAAACTTTACAAAAATAACAATAACATTATACAGTACGGGGATAAATCTAGACTCGTTCTCTTTCTTCCATTAGTTCCGACATTTTATCCCATAGCTGATCTATCAACATTCCATTTGTTGAGTTTACTTCTGTCTCTTCCTTCTTTCTTTATCCATCGTACTTCCTTTTATTTTTTTATCATTGTCCTATTTTCCCTT
Source organism: Thermobia domestica (assembly GCF_964235325.1). NCBI lineage: Eukaryota > Metazoa > Arthropoda > Insecta > Zygentoma > Lepismatidae > Thermobia > Thermobia domestica. The sequence goes on from NC_137463.1 coordinate 6,742,557, forward strand.
TCTAGTCTCTGGACTCCTTCCCAATCTATTTCATGGCCCAATTCTTTACCATGCTTCTAAATAACATACTTCTGTCTTTAGCCTTACATCATTCTCATCTAAGTTTTCTCCCTGTTTCCGAAACGCATTTCATATCACAATTCTTATACTCCACTTTATACAAAACACCTTCATCTTCATATATGTTCTTCATCCTTCCATTCCTTATCTTCTTAAACGCTTCCACAACTCTTTTTCCTCCTTTCCTGCACGCCCTTACTCCATCTCTTCCAAATAAGCTCTTCTTCCGTTTTCTCTCCAATACTCTTTATCCCGTGCCTTTTCCTTCTTCTCTTCTTCCCTTCCTTCTTTTCTCTTCTATTTTCCTTTTCTATAATTTCTCTCCGTTGTAACCGTTCCTCTCTACTCGACTGTAAATCCTCTCTATGTCCTCTTTCCTTCTATATTTTTCGTTATCTACTTCTATAATTAATTAATCATATAGTAAATACATTAACAATTAAATCATATGTATTGACGTTACATGTTCTCTTCCATATATATGATCTGTTATTGTTTCTGCAGAGTTCCCACCTATCCACAGTTGCATAAAATTCATTTAGTAGAAACGATGGTGCGATTCGTAATACTGTGTAATACTGTGTGCGCCCATTGGTGCCGATATGAAATCAGTTATGGACATACACCTCCCACCACAAGAATGTAATTGTGTAAGATCAGTCGAGTATCCCCTCATTTCTATTGTATAAGACTTTTTACAAAAATACAATGATGTTCAGCAGAGGATAATATTTTGACTGATAATTACCTGAAAAAGAAAATATAAATAAGTTAGATAGTAATATCAGCAGCGGTCCGCACACTAATGAGAAACTCTGAAACAAAAACTCAGTTACGTCCTTTGCCTAATGTTTCTTTCGTCAGTAAAGAGAACGCGGAAGAGATTAATTCTGGCCAGCAGGTTCGCCAGATTTAGAATTCAAAATATTTGGTAAGGTATATTGTTTATGGTCTCGTAGAGGTAACAATGTATCCAGTGACATACAAATCGCTGAGCTATTCCAATGTTTTCCTAAAAATAGTTACTTAATTTTGATACAACTTCTTATTACGTTTTGAACATATTAACAAACACGGCTTGAACCTTTTAATATTTTGTAGTGTTTGCAAGATCATGAAAATATTCTACAAGTTGCGATTGAGAATTTTAAAATCAATAATAAAAATAGTCAATAATATTAAATTTATTGGCATTTAAATGAACTTTTGTTAGTTGAGTTTTCGTTTTTTAAGTCATTCTGCAACACCAAGGTTATAAAGCACAAGGATTAGTATTAAAGTGAGTTCCAAAAGCACGGTCGATGCAGTTGGCGAGTGTACAGACCAACTTCCACTCTATAGGCCGTTTTTCACTTCATTCCCTGTCTTTCAAGAGTGATGGATTACTGTCTAGGGTTTATGACGTTGAAGGTTCAATGTTTGTACCTGGCTTGTACTTGCAACCATTTGCATAAAAGGCAAGTGCTTTTATTTTAATCTGCGAGTTATACGGTCATATGGTTATACGTAAAATCCATCAGAGAGATGTTTAAACTGAGGTTCTTTGATCATTGTACCTTACTAAGCTATTTGTACTTTTTAAGTTTCAGATTGAGATTGATGTTTAAGCATTAATTGTTGAATAAACATATTTTAAGAGAAAGAAGGAGCCGAAGGTTGATCCTTGTGGAACACTTGTTTGTTTTGTGTTACAACCGTTCCTGGTACAAGCGATGTAATGATTGCCATTCTCCTCGCAGAAATTCCTTGCCTGATCATTTACATTAGTGACAGAAGATCGTTATTCATCCCTTTTAGCCTTAGACTCCGGAAATTTCACGAGCATTGTCTTCTTGTGAGCAAAAGTTATGGTTTGAAAGAGACTACCCACTGTCAGAAGCAGCAGGGAAAGGTCCCTGGAAAGTTTGTAGCGTTCCCCCACCCATTCTACGATACCTTTTCTACTTTTGGAAAGTTTCCCGGTCCAAAACGCACTGGGAGTGTTGTCGACAAATCCCTGAACTACTGTTTTTCGCAACCGAAAAGAGAAAACATGGAGGCTTTTTGGAGACATTGCGCTGATTTAGGTTCCATAACAACCACATTTCAGGATTAAACATTTAAATCAAATGTTAACAGTTTTTTTGTCTGGGGGTACAGAAGAAAGGAACATGAGTTATGAATACAGAATAATGTTATCTTTCAGAGAATGCGAGTAGCTATTTTTTTCCTGTTTAGACTTAATATCCCAAAACAATTTAAAGTAAGAGTGCCCAACCCAGGTTACGCGTCCCATTAGATACACGCGGTTTCCTAAGTGACACGAACAAAACATCACATAGCTCATACTTTTTCTTAAAAAGCAAAAAAAAAAAAAAAAAAAAAGTTGGTTAAGTTATTCGTATGCAGATAGTTTTAATTCCAAAAGTTAAAATAAAAGTAACAAGTAAATTGCAATACTTATCTTTTATTTCGATTTGTGACAAACGAGGGCTTGAGTAGATAAAAATTAAAGAAAGTAGACTACAAATTTCTGTATACAACAAAAAGGAAAATTTCAACACTGGTGTATAAAGTGTAATCGAAGTTTTGTTGCTACTTTAACGTATTTCCTCAGTACGCAGGTTACTTAAGACGTGTACTTAGAGCTTAATGTCAGATGTGAACCACATAAGTTCCAACCAGCAATTGAACATGGGTCACCACGCAGACAGTACGTTTGTTAACCAGGTAGACAAGACGAAGTTCTCGCACTCATTTTATGTCACGAGCTGCATGCGGAAAATATGTTAAAAGACAAACTGAATCACTATCAGGGAGTGATTGATACAACTGTATTTGTAAGACTTCTCTATTATTCTTGAATAAGTAAGGTATTTGTTATAGAACAGCTATGTTTGTCCATCGACAGATAGGGGATCGCGGTGGCTCAGTGGTAGACCGTTCGCCTCTGGTTCGTGGGGCCTCCGGTTTGATTCAAACTCACGCCAAGTGGGCTGTGTGGTGGACAAATACCATATGGGTGTGTTTTCTCGAGGTTATCCAGTTTCCTCCCACTTTCTTCATTCCTCGATTTCATGAATTTTTCATCACCGTCTTGTTTAGCCCTCCCAGCATAAACATGGGACATAAGAGTCAAAGATTTCATTTCATTTCATTTTTCCGTCGGCAAATATTAGACCAAAAAAGTAAAAGATGGATAGAAATGGTTCTGATATGAATGCAGCGCCCGAAACTTTTCGTCTTCTCCCTTATTGCTTTATTAGTCAGTGAATGTGTTACCCCTGTTGCGTGAGCAACCAACATTGTTTAAGTTATGAAAGTGTTGCCTAATACGTTAGGGGTTCTGTGACATAATCCCTTTCGTGTGCTGTCAGGATGCTACGAGTTATTTCCACACTATTTTAAGTTATGTGTGCACCAGGTTTGGTGTATGATAAACATTTTACGCTCGTATTATACTGATAGTTACAGAAAGTGAAAAATATACTTTTTCCGGTCTCAATATTGCTCTTCATACAATGAGAACGGCAATATAATAGAGAATCTATTTTTAATATGAATTTAAATTCGTAAGAGTAGTTTACATCTTCACTCCAATCCGTCTATTGTATCCACAAGTGGCAGAAACTCGGAATATTCATGCCAGACAGCAAAAACTGTAAATGATGGCAAGAAATAGTTTTTGATAACAATTCAGTGTTGCAATAGCAGAGTCTATATTTGTTCTTATCTTTATACTAAAATCGGAAATGGTAGAATGACAATGTAACATTCCTTATCGCTCAAACATGTCACTGACTGTGAAGTATAATTATATTATAACATACATGTCATTTTTATGGGTGAATTGAATTTTGAAGTACCCTGACTCTAAATGAAGCTTTATGAGCTTAATTCAGTCACCGCCATTTTGTGCAGTTTTCGCTGTTTCAGCTATTTAGTGTTGCTCCAGTAGTCCCGCGACAAAACACGTCTGCAAAACACATGAAAAGACGTGTTTAATAATATTTTTAACTTAAAATGTTGATTTTACAATACATAGGGTGTTACAAAATAACGTCGACAACGTTTGAGAGGTGATTCTTGACACCAACATAAGACAAAAGGTATAGATCTGGGTGCAAAAATGCTTCCTTTCGGAGTTAAAGACTGCCGAAACCATAAAAAAATGAACTTTAAAGGTCCATAGATCCAAAAATAAGGGACCTACCGGAGTCGGGTCAAGATTTAAGATAGTAACTAACATGTGCGGTATCCAAAAATAGATGTTTCAGAATTCTAATGTACTCACGAAGCAATTTTTATAGAGGGTGTTTGACTACAGGTATGTAATTTGAAATACTCACAAACTACCTCCTTAAGAATAGTTGCCGAAGTACCACAGGATTCTGAAACTTGGATATTTGGATAGGGCACATGCTAGTTCCTAAGTGAAGTCTTGACCCGACCACGGTAGGTCCAATAGCTTTGGAGCTATGAACCTTTAAAGTTCATTTTTTCGTTTTCGGCAGTCTATAACTCCGAAAGGAAGAATTTGTGCACGCAAGTTGGTCTATACTTTCTGTTTTATCTTGATGTCAGGAATCATCTCAAACGGTGTCGGCGTTGGTTTGAAATACCCTGTATTTGCTTAATGAAGTCACTTTTTATATTGTTTTGGCTGAAAACGTATTATATGAAACGTATAAATAAAAAGTGTAATTAAATAAACTCATGTTGTTCTACAAAACACAATCAAGAAGCTTCTAAGGATTGAGATATACTTTAGTTTAACGTTTGGAATTGTTACATACATACCTATACACAAATTCATAATTTCTTATATTTTTTCTTAAAACCGAAAGGATACATAAGTCCAAATATTACGTAACAGGCTCACTTGTACCACGAAAGCTTTATAAGGTAACACAAGAAAATTACACAGTTCTTTACGCTCCTCAGTGGTCTAGTGGCTGGTGCGTGTTCCTTTGGTAAACGTTGGCCCCCCGCATCCGGCGCGAGAGCACTAAAAATATACTTTCACAAATTCACTCTCATTGGTCATCCATTTCCTTTAGCATAAAGAATTTAAACACAGGAAGTTAAACTTTATAAAAAATCATCTTTATTTTACAAGGTTATTATTATTATTATTAGACTCCCATATTAGTGCAATGAATTGAAAAATTTGTTTGATTGTTAGGTGGGTTGGTGGGTTCAGTACCAAACTCCCCTCTCCACTGACACTGTACTTCGATGGTCCTCCCAAACTTGATAAAACACTTCAAAACGAACTTACGCTGCTCGAACGTCAAGCGTGCTCCTGCCATTTTCTTATATCACTAACCGTGTTGACAGTACCGACATCTGTTGAACGAAAAACCGTACTAAAACATTTTAACTGTAAACAATTGACAATGCTGACATCTGTTGGGCGAGAAATCATACTACAATATGCTTAAATTTCAGAACAAGTGTCAATGACAGTTTCCTGATACAGAATGACAAACAGTGAGTATATTTTTCTGGCGAACTCTGTATATGGAGCAGTGTTTAGTAAACCCAATTTGTTAATAAGAGCAATTTAATTAGATATATTTAGATTTGAGTTAAGATTACGAGTGTGCATATATTTGCCTGCTCTAGTTATGTTTCATATCTTCAATACTAAGTATCAGCTAAAAATCGTTAATGCTCGTGTATTAAATCTTGTATGTCATGTTGTTCCACGTGAGTAACTCTTTCTGTGTATTTTCTTATCGACTTCTCTCCACGAAATGTAAATTCCTGGTTTATAATGGTTACGGGTTTCTTGCCTTTAAAATATATGAAACGATTAGATTAAAATCATCTACCTCTCATGTGGTCACACAAACGCTGCTATATGAAATGTAGGTCAATGAAACATGTGAATTTTGTATTTAAAAGAAAGAATTCAATGTTGGTCTCTGAACTGAATGAGAATATAACAGGTAAAAGTAGCAGAGTTTGTAAATTGGCATTCGTTAAATGGATATTTCAAATTTTACGAAAAACATTTTCATATTTTTCTTATAATGATCTTATCAGTTTGATACAGTGACTTCATAATACATTTTCATTATTACAAAATTAGAGAACAAAGCTTTTCATCATCATCATCATCATCATCATCATAGGTATTCTGCCTTTATTGGCAGGTCACTTGCCGCAATGGAGAACCTTCCATGCTCCACAGTCTTCCGCCAACCTAATATAGTCATAAAGTAGGAAATATAAGCGATTTACTGTTTTAGTTTGCTTTAGAGCAGAGTTTATCAATCTCGGGGTCGCGAGAAGGTTTCATGGGATTGCGAAGATAAAGAGATAAACATAATTAAAATCTAATATTGGAAAATATTTTCAATTTTGTTCTGATAGGCATTTTTATACATACTATTAAGAACAACAAAAATAGGTCTACTAAACATTTTCAACAGGTAAAGAGTTGTTTAAAATCAATATAAATGAAAGAAATACGATATGAAGCTAATGAGAACGAACTGCGTTTGAAATACTAGAAAAATACAAATGCAACAAAACCTGCATATTGAAATATAATTAAAATTGAAAGCTAATGAGATATCTGAGCATGGTGTGATTTCACTAGTGAGGCAATGTCCGGTTAAATCTTCATGACGCACATTATCAGATCATTTAAAATACTCAATAACCTTTTTAACAACTGTCCAAGGTTTTTAAACCAAAATTAGAAATCACCTTTTATCATATGATCCAAAGTTAAAGGACTTATGAAGTTTTAAAATTTTCAAACGACCTCCATTTTGAAACAGGATGAAGGATCGAATTCCATATTTGTAATATGAATGAGCTGACCAAATTTAGTTTTAATCCATTTTCTTTTAGGGAAGTTACTGTATCCACTATATACAAGAAATTGATTCTACTATTATAGAAGAATCTATACTATTACGAGATAGATGGATATCGTAAGATCTCCATAGTAGGTTGAAAGAAAACGAAAAAAAAAAAAAAACGAAGAAAAAATAATAACGTGCAATGTACTGGAGAGAAGTCGCTAAAATTAATTCTCTTTAACGAGGACGATTACGAAACATCACCTACTGATTGAAATCCGGATTATTTTCCAATAAAGTAAATTCCAATAAACTTTCTTGTTATTGTTGATTATTCCATATCGGACTCCCGAAGAAAACTCATCTAAACAACTTATTGACCGTGCCAATAGCGACTACTCTCAATCATGACTCCGTTTTCTTTTATTTAGAAATAGAAAAGAAAGAGAAGAAAGTAGAAGGGTAAAAGAAGGAGGTAGGAAAAGAAGAAAGAAAAGAAATAGGGTATTTTAATAAGAAACAGATTACTGGATAATTCCGGAAATATAGTAAAAGGTCGGGAAAGTCGTTGAAAGATGAATCATTCTAAATGTTATTAATGACTACTCAATTTTGGAATGCTTCGGAATAGACACATGTTCCCTCATACCACCCAGACCTAGCTCCAGGCACCACGATCGTGGGGTTGCCCAGACCTAGACCTGGAAACAAGAAAAGTGAAATCATTCTTTGTACTGTTATTCCAACCGGTGATTGATAACCATCCAGCATCTGAACTTTGTTCTCTAGGATCGACCACACATATGAATTAGCCAAGAAAGGAAAAGAAAAAAAAAATCAACTCATAAACTCAATACAAATTTATGTATCGTATCAATAAATGTTTCAACTTCCTGGAAGAAAGATGTCGTATTTAGGCTCATCCTGCTATTTCCGTTTCACTCTTAGAGCCGATTTAAACCATTAGTAGCGGTCCTTCATGACCTAGGTTATTTACCTTAACACATATATTAAAACATGACACATATATTACAGATGTTAATATGACAAATGATATCACTAAAATTACTTATATTAAATCTATCATGCATTCACACGCTCACTCACTCAGGACAGTGTATATATGTTTAAAGGAAACCAACTAACTACAAAGATACAAATAGTTTATTACATTCATAGTGAAAAGGAAAAATAATTACAAAGAAAATCTTAAAAGCACAAGTTCTTGGTTATATATTAATAGAATACATAGAGTTATATTTTAGTAAATTTTTATATATTCAATCATCTTGACAAATGGAAAAAAAATAATTACATGTATTATATCTTAGGCATGCTAAAGCAAAATTATGATTTGCGACATACGCAAAGAGACACTTATTTCACTTTTAAAAAATATGGACAAAGAGGAAAGAAAAGAAAAAAAAACTTTTAGATGTATTAGGACTTATATGAGTCTCTACCTCACATTGAGAAATAAAATATTAATAATTCTGAGCGTTCAAATCACAAATCACGCACTACTCGTAGTGTCCAAAACATTTCGCTCCATTTAACTTAGTTTGTGTTTATATATATATCTATATATATATAACTATTGGTTTATAAAAACCATTCATTGATTATATTTAGTTTGTAACTCTTAGCAGTTTATATCTGCACTCGCACACTGCGACGTTTATACCCATCTCGGGATTTTGAAAAAAAAATCACTTTCGCCAGAGGATGTTTCTCCTCTTAGATAGTCCATTCACAAATTTATTAATCGAATAATTTCAAGTTATTTGTTCAACACTGGGACACGTCATGAAACCTTTCCTTAGGATCACTTTTGTATATATGTATACATGTTTCGGATTTGAAACGATCTTCCACAGGTGTACGGAGTATGATGGTTTAAATTGAGGATAAAAAAAAGAAACACTGGTCAAGTCACAGGATACATATGCAGGTGAGAAGGATTCAAGGTACACTTTCCACAATGGTTTTAGGTTAGTAGTTCAGGGATAATATTCATTATTATGTGGATTACGTTTAGACCTGCCGTTACTTTTTAATACATGCCATCAAATAATTACATAGGTTATCATTTACATTTATTCAGAAGAAAAGGAAAATTACGTGAGTGCACGGCGGTATTCTTGACAAAATCTATATTCTTATACTCGTCGGAAAACTTACTGGTAAACTATAGCAACCAATACTTGTTTGGGGGGACAGACACGAGCGCTCTTACATATATTCATAATACATTTAATATCATACTTTTACTTTAAAATCATATTCACCTACTAAGTACATATACATTTCGACGTATTCATTTCTCTCTCTCTATATATATATATATATATTTATAATAAGTGCGCACACATTTAAATTAATCACCCCAACAATAATTTTTGAAAAGGATGCAAGTACAAGAAAACAAATGACTTCCGACATTACATATGAAAAAGAAAATTGATTTTTTTACCTGATACCGCGCGTCTATAAATTTCAACTTTTATATAATCAATTCGTGCTTAAATAATAAAAAAAAAGAAAACTTTATGAGGCAGGCACGTAACACAGAGCATTCCTAAAGATATAACTAGATAACCTAAAATACAATTTCTGGGCCCAGGTCAACTACAAGGTAAACGAAAACCAAAACAGAAAGGAAAGTGACCAATGGATTGAGAAAAACTTAAAAGGGACGACGGTGAAAGAACGTAATTTAAGTGTCGTCAACTACGAAGTCTTTGTTCATTTCGGCGATAGGTCAAAATGTGATGGAGGACCCAATCATTATCTACTCTATCCATGAATTGTGTATTGCAACATCTCAGCTGGTAATATCAGATCAGAGTTGTACGCTAAATAAATCGTAAGCGACAAGTTCAAAATCGGGGGGGCGGGGGGGAATGTTGAAATAAAAAAAAATCTCGAAGTAAGAAGGAAGAAAGAGACAAGAGAGAGAAAGCGGCGCCAACGAAAGGAGAAAGATTAAAGTACTACTCACTACACAGAAGAGTGATCGAATTTAAATATATAACAACTCATAGCCAAAATATTCACATATGCCGAAAAAGGGTGGTTTACTTAATTACGTAAACTAGGAGGGAGTCCCTGCTGCCAAGGATGCAAGTTCTGTGTCCATCAGATCCCAATCCCACAAGAATTTGCTTGTAAGATTGAAATCCGATCCCCGTATCCGGCCCAGACCAGCAGGATAAAAAGAAGAGGGGGAAGGGACCAGGTAACTGCGTCCCCAGTTTTGAAATCTCTAAGTAAGAAAAAAAAAACATTCGACCCCTCAGAAGAACTAAGAAGGTTCTAGGGCAGTAATGAAACTAGAGTAAAAGTATTAGCTAAGATATCCCTAACTAATGATTTGCCGAAAATAAAAAAAAATTAAATAAACTGAATTTTGGATCGGTGATTTCAATTATCAAAACATCACCGATAGCTACCCCGCGCAGACACGCCACAGTCTGGGATGTCGTTAATTTCCCTCGTCTAATTAAACTAAGAAAAGAAATGAAAATACTTAAAGGGACTAGGGGTCGACATCCGGGTACGCGATAATAAATTTCAATAATTAATTGTTTTGATTCTGTAACCCGGTCAGAGCTGTCCCCTCCATGAACATTGTAAGCTAGCCCGAGTAGGTAACGTGAAGAAAAAAAATCTCACGGAGCAGGATATTCTATTTTAAAACCGACCAGAAAATATAATTCACTACAGCCCTGTTGTATAACTACTATTGTCTTTTCATAATTTATTATTCAATATGTCTAGTCAGCGATTATATGATGCTACCTATTCTATCAGATGGTATTACTATGGTTGATTATTATTATAACACATTAAACTACAAAGTATTACCATAGTCCGACTATATATCGCCCTCCGGTCCGCGTGATATTATGGTGCAGGGGTCAGAACCTGAGATGTTTGTAGCTACACGTATCTATTCAATATCTATATATCAACACGCGGCGAAGTATTTACTGGGCTACTATATATTTAACTATATGGGTGTCCTATCTTCTATATTCATTTACTACAATATTCATATACTTCATATTCATATTAATATTCATATAATCATCTTTTTCATTTACTACGTCGCTATATTTTACAAACACCCTGTCTCCTCTATCTACGCCCAGCCTATATACACATTTCATCATAACACTTTAAAATCTATAGTCACTACAAACATTTCCCATTCCGATCACCGCACGACAACCTCACTCGAACTCAAGACTCTTTCACCACACACACAATACTATGTAATACCTGGTAGCTTTATTAAGAACGAAAAAAAATCCTACGTATGTTCACCGAAAATAGAATTATCTGCGATAATATTTAATGTTTATGAAATTCTGCAGCAACAATGAAATTATTCTGCAGCCACAAAAAAAATGAACATTTAATATAATTTCAAAGCGAAGAACTAGCATCATATCGCCCGACTTCTGTTAAAAAATTACGTATTGTTTATTTACTTACATATTTCGATTTCTAGACTAAGCAGAATGTTGAAATTTTCAGGATATATTAATTTTGGGTCACTTAACCTAACTGTACATCCATATGGGCTGTGAATTATACCTTCTAGGTTTTATTTCGAAAAGAAAGGTCAATTCCATGAAAACTAAATCACTAAGAACATCGACATGAGAATGACGGTTAGTACTGACTTTCGACACTAGAGGCTAGCGACGATATAATCAACCCTTGAACAACTGAATGTGACCTTGTACACGGAATTATTGTACTATATTACGTTCACTTTTAAATATTGTGTATGAGTTCACATAATGACGGAATAATAAAAATTTTATCGCATAGTAAATACTACACTGTCCATATTTAATTATCTCACACACTCTTTCATCACTTAACTACCACAATTACTACTACTAGAAAATGTTTACTACCTTACAAATATAAACATACATGCCACATCCATACTACACACTACATTAATACATGTTATACTAATAAATATACACAGAAAACATTCATATTTTACCATTTTAAATCGGCTCGAAAGGAAAAGGAAAGAAAGGGACAGGGCCAACTGGCCCTTGTATTCACTGAATCACATTCTTAAGAGTTTAATCAATGCCCCGAGGGGACGTATCGAAGTATTAGCTAACAATAGGACCCCTGCCCTGAAGGGGCAGGAACCCGGAACAAACTACATGTTCAACTCATCCCGCTGGAAGCCGTACTCCCAATTTGGGAGTCAGATAGGAGCCCTTACTGTAAATTTACACGTGCATTGTGATTACTATACTAACTACAACAGAATTAAATGCCGCCATGTATGTTTAAAAAAAAATCACTCGCTACCTACATAAACAAATCTCTAATGGACAGGTCTTGTAACCCTCAATTAGCAGGAAAATTGGAAGGTGAAAAATATCAGGGGAAAACACTGATCTTCAGAACCGGTTTTAGGAAAAGGAAAACGGAAATCACACTACTTCGGAATCCTGTCCATAGCGATTGGTGGATGCAATCATGGCGTCACTATATTGCACTTACTATTTCAGCTTTTTTTTTAGTCCAGTTTTACTATGAAATTTAATAGTTCATGGCTGCTCAAGACTTCCAGTGATTGTACATGTTAATAAAATCCCAAATATTACCTTGTTTGCAGCTTTTCTAGTTCCTTTTCGACTTTTTAAGCTACACGATCAGAATCTAGTGTCTTCAGTAACACTTCCCGGCATGGAATGGAAATAATTGCGCCCTAATATCATAGCGTGGGTTTATCATCCAATCAAAACAAAGCATTTTTGGCGGTGGGGCTTTGAAACAAATAAAATTTGGTAAAATCTGGATTAAACTAGTTTTTAGAGGGACCTAGGTATCTAAAAGAGAGGTGAAGGGTGGTCCTGAAAATTCTGTCGAATTTTAGATTGGTTACTTAATCTGAAGAGTTCCGTCCAATAGTGGATCTATATTTTCAGATAGCACTGACACCGTAAGAATTGTAATAATCCATTTACATATCCATATACAAGACTAACTAATTTAATATATAAATAAAGATATTGATTCCCAAAACTATAATTCCCAATAAATTTTTTACAGTTTTCCATGTTAATTTGAAATAGAATAACGAACAATATTACGAATTATATGAACAGCCAGAAATTTTTTTTTGAACGTCAAGTACAGTCGGAGCAAAAAATTTCGGGCACCCTCCTATTAAAAACATAATCTCATTAGACTGTAATGGCATATTACAGTTCCCCGGCGTCGTTAAAAAAAATTTGTTTGAGTAACAAAATTTTGTTGAATAGAATTAACATGTATTAATACTAATAAACTAACTACCCACTCATACTCTCATGCACTCAAATGAGACAGTGTAACATTCACTTTGGGTATTGAGATAGAAGTTCCCGTTTTTTGTCCTCGGTACAGTTGAAAAGCTTAAGATTCTGGAAATTGTGAGTTCCGATACTTTCACCTTTTAGATTGTGTAATACAGCGCAATTTTTCAATAATTTAACTGCTAAAAACGTTCAGAAGGGAACAGGACGGACAGGAGTTCCAGCTGAGATATTGAAAGAAACAACTCATACGGTTTCACTCGCCGACTGGCATATCCAATGACATTAGGATCTAGGTTCTCGACTATCAGTCCCTCGATTCGCTAGAATTCCATTTCCGCCATTAGTTTGTATTGGCGAAGGGGCAGAATTCTGAGATCTATTTGCACAGTTATTAGTAACATTACCGCCTTGACCATTACCGTTTTCTCTTCTCCGGTACGCCCCGTTGAAGTTCCTCCTATTATCGTCCCTATTCGGGTTCGATTCCCCTATTGTGCAGTCATAGGGGCGATAACCCCGGCGATTGTTAAACATCGGTCGGTTACGGTACAGCCGTCGACCATTATATTGATTGCTTTCTGAGCCACTCCCACTCGGATAACGAGATCCAGCTTGGGTGTAACTCAGAAAGTCCGTTTGGCAACTAGCCGTTGCCTTGCTTTTCACGGGTTTCACAACTTTTGCTTGTCGGGCGAAATACCTCTTCGGTGGGCCTCCAGTTTCTTTCCCACACAGGGCAGCTAGGCGTGACGTAACTTCTCGCACCGTTTGGCACAAGTGGGAAGCAATAGCCCGCGACTCATCTGGTGGAAGAGCGTTCACTATGATGTCTACTAGTTCGGCTTGCGATGGATTTTCTGCGATCTGGTAATACAATTCTATGATCTTCCAATCATAGTCCAAAAGGGACCCATACTTGGCTCGGTCATATCTTAAAGATTGGAGGTTGCGTTTCTGAAGCCTCTCTATATGTTCATTGCAGTATTCTTCCTTAAAAAGGATCAGGAAATCGTCAAACGTATGGATTCTATATTTAATAGAAGCAAACCACGCGCCTGATTCTGCAATTAAAAGTTTCTCGACTATTTGCAAACGTTCCCTATTAGTCAGCCGATACATTTCTAAGCACTGCTGCAATCTACGCAGGAAAACACGAGGCTGTCCATTAGTGATATTCCCATCAAACGTGGGAAAACGTTCGATGTCCCTCAGTGAAACCTTGGAACCCATACTAACATAAGCAGGGGAATAGTTACTGGGAATTAACATATTATCCTGTACAATCGGGGTCGTCACCGGATTTACCACCGACGACGTCGTAGCGGTGTTATAATTACCCATATAATTAAAAGGGATTTTGTTGGTCGTATTGAATATGTTGGGCTCCATCCCCGGACCAATCGCACCCGTGAACAACGACTCAGAATGGTACCCATCTCCTCTTCCCGGCAACACGCTATGTGATTGTATACCTCCATGTAAGGAGGGAGCACTCACGCTAGTGACCGTAGTCGTCACAACACTCGACTGATTCGGCACACTATTGGAATTAAACCATGACTTTAGTTCTGACCGATGCGTGGGGTAGTGCGTCGCAATATCCCGTGCATCAACTGACATTAAATTTTCTTTTCCTGCGCTACAGGTAGTTGTTATAGCAGGTAATATTTCTGAGGAATCGCTACCGGGGAAAGGATAGGTCACCTCTGATTTTTCGCGACTAGGTTTCGTTATTTCTTTTTGAATATTTACTATTTCGTTCTGAATTTTCGAAATTTTTTGGTCAGTTACTTCCAGTTTGGTTTCCAGTGATAAATCTAACAAGGTTGACTTTAAATTATCAATTTCGGCCTGCTGTGTTTCTAGTTTTTTGTTGACCTTATGCAATTTGGTATCTATTTGTTCAAATTCAGAATTTACATGATCGAATTTACCCTCAGTCTCCTGCTGAAGTTGCTTTAAAGATTGCTGAGCCTCGCATCTGACCAAATCAATTTCAGTAGACATTTGCTCTCTCAACGTAGTTATTGAGGAAGCAAAGTCCGAGCATATGTTGTCGATTTTCTGGGTTAGTACCTCGAATCGAGATTCGGTTTCTCGTTTCGAGGTGTCAAATTTTTCATTTATTTCGCGTCTCATTTCCCGGCTATTCTTATCTATTTTTTCATTTATTTCGAGTCTCATTTTCAGGCTATTTTCATTTATTTCACGTCTCATCTCCAGGCTATTATTATCTTTTTTCTCATCTATTTTTTGTAGCATTTGTTGCAATGAAAGGAGGAGAGCGTCATTATTAGATGACACAGTCTTCCTTTGCTCTTCTTTGGTTTTATCACCACTTGAATCCCCATCTTTTTCATCATCATCGAGGTCAGATATCTCCACTGGAGATATTTGGCCTCGGTTCTTCGGAGTACTATACCCTCGCTCACCGTCTGAATCGGGATGTTCATTTTCTTTCTCAGAGGATAAACTCATGGGTTCACGCGACTGGTGGAGCTTCCCCTCACATTCTTTACAGTATTTAACTATCTCACCAGCCCGGACCTTTTCTGCATTTTCAGCAGTATCCTCTAAATTGATACAACTGAAATGAATCCATTTCAGCCCACACTCGTGACACCTCACTAGCCTGCGGGAGACGCGAGCTCTTTTCTCCTTACTTTCTAATGTACATTGTGTACATGAGACTTCCGCGTTCTAGTGTGATACTACTTCTCTATTGGTTGCCATAGCTTCCATACAAAAAGACACAATATAAACACATGCAATTATATACTTACAGACTAACAAAACTTACTATTCAAGTACTGTTCATAAATTAAGGACTCCTATCTCATTCCCTCCTTGGGTCAACTTCCAGCATTTTCAAATTTTAGAATTCACTTTGACAAATTCCTTCATTTCCCCCTTTCTACAGAGAGAGACAAAGATAGCAGAACAGCCAATGACTATAATTATTTAATCTCACTGTGACTTTTTTAATTATTCACCTTTTGTGGCCAAGTCAATATGTGCTCGATCCTAAACAGTGTTTAATAAATAATTTCAGATCTGTTACCAGGGAAAACAATTGTTTCCATGGTAACTGTCCGATGTCAACGGTCGCCAATTTGAAAGAAAACGAAAAAAAAACGAAGAAAAATAATAACGTGCAATGTACTGGAGAGAAGTCGCTAAAATTAATTCTCTTTAACGAGGACGATTACGAAACATCACCTACTGATTGAAATCCGGATTATTTTCCAATAAAGTAAATTCCAATAAACTTTCTTGTTATTGTTGATTATTCCATATCGGACTCCCGAAGAAAACTCATCTAAACAACTTATTGACCGTGCCAATAGCGACTACTCTCAATCATGACTCCGTTTTCTTTCATTTAGAAATAGAAAAGAAAGAGAAGAAAGTAGAAGGGTAAAAGAAGGAGGTAGGAAAAGAAGAAAGAAAAGAAATAGGGTATTTTAATAAGAAACAGATTACTGGATAATTCCGGAAATATAGTAAAAGGTCGGGAAAGTCGTTGAAAGATGAATCATTCTAAATGTTATTAATGACTACTCAATTTTGGAATGCTTCGGAATAGACACATGTTCCCTCATACCACCCAGACCTAGCTCCAGGCACCACGATCGTGGGGTTGCCCAGACCTAGACCTGGAAACAAGAAAAGTGAAATCATTCTTTGTACTGTTATTCCAACCGGTGATTGATAACCATCCAGCATCTGAACTTTGTTCTCTAGGATCGACCACACATATGAATTAGCCAAGAAAGGAAAAGAAAAAAAAATCAACTCATAAACTCAATACAAATTTATGTATCGTATCAATAAATGTTTCAACTTCCTGGAAGAAAGATGTCGTATTTAGGCTCATCCTGCTATTTCCGTTTCACTCTTAGAGCCGATTTAAACCATTAGTAGCGGTCCTTCATGACCTAGGTTATTTACCTTAACACATATATTAAAACATGACACATATATTACAGATGTTAATATGACAAATGATATCACTAAAATTACTTATATTAAATCTATCATGCATTCACACGCTCACTCACTCAGGACAGTGTATATGTGTTTAAAGGAAACCAACTAACTACAAAGATACAAATAGTTTATTACATTCATAGTGAAAAGGAAAAATAATTACAAAGAAAATCTTAAAAGCACAAGTTCTTGGTTATATATTAATAGAATACATAGAGTTATATTTTAGTAAATTTTTATATATTCAATCATCTTGACAAATGGAAAAAAAAATAATTACATGTATTATATCTTAGGCATGCTAAAGCAAAATTATGATTTGCGACATACGCAAAGAGACACTTATTTCACTTAAAAAAATATGGACAAAGAGGAAAGAAAAGAAAAAAAACTTTTAGATGTATTAGGACTTATATGAGTCTCTACCTCACATTGAGAAATAAAATATTAATAATTCTGAGCGTTCAAATCACAAATCACGCACTACTCGTAGTGTCCAAAACATTTCGCTCCATTTAACTTAGTTTGTGTTTATATATATATCTATACTAGCAGCGTTCACCCCGCTTCGCTGCGGTCACCCCGGAACGCAATAAACTTTGTTACTTAGATAATTTTTACTTTTTCGCTTTCAAGTGATATGATAAAAACCATAGAAGATTGCAGTAAATCTTAACATTATATCGCCTGTCATTTATGTTAACCCGCCCCGCTTCGCTGCGGTCATCCCGGTGCTGGCATATTGTAAAAGTGTCTGTAAAAATAAGCAAATCAATTAAAAAATTTTAAACAGAAGATTCAAGCTATTTTCCGCTGTATATCGCCTGTCATTTATGTTAACCCGCCGAGTGACACGGTCATGCGGGTTGCATATAAATACGTTTATTTTTACCTATGATGAACTAATAACAAAGGATTTGTACGTTATGGACACTTGAATGGTCAATTATCTCAAGACACTGGTAATTAAAAATTAAAGTGATATGATAAAAAACATCTAGGGTCCAAATCCTAATAACCCCCCAAAAATGAAAGAAATTGGTTCAGCCGTATTAGCGTGATGAGCGGACAAAGAATTGTACGTTCTCTTTTATATATATAGATATATATAACTATTGGTTTATAAAAACCATTCATTGATTATATTTAGTTTGTAACTCTTAGCAGTTTATATCTGCACTCGCACACTGCGACGTTTATACCCATCTCGGGATTTTGAAAAAAAAAATCACTTTCGCCAGAGGATGTTTCTCCTCTTAGATAGTCCATTCACAAATTTATTAATCGAATAATTTCAAGTTATTTGTTCAACACTGGGACACGTCATGAAACCTTTCCTTAGGATCACTTTTGTATATATGTATACATGTTTCGGATTTGAAACGATCTTCCACAGGTGTACGGAGTACGATGGTTTAAATTGAGGATAAAAAAAGAAACACTGGTCAAGTCACAGGATACATATGCAGGTGAGAAGGATTCAAGGTACACTTTCCACAATGGTTTTAGGTTAGTAGTTCAGGGATAATATTCATTATTATGTGGTTTACGTTTAGATCTGCCGTTACTTTTTAATACATGCCATCAAATAATTACATAGGTTATCATTTACATTTATTCAGAAGAAAAGGAAAATTACGTGAGTGCACGGCGGTATTCTTGACAAAATCTATATTCTTATACTCGTCGGAAAACTTACTGGTAAACTATAGCAACCAATACTTGTTTGGGGGGACAGACACGAGCGCTCTTACATATATTCATATAATACATTTAATATCATACTTTTACTTTAAAATCATATTCACCTACTAAGTACATATACATTTCGACGTATTCATTTCTCTCTCTCTATATATATATATATATATTTATAATAAGTGCGCACACATTTAAATTAATCACCCCAACAATAATTTTTGAAAAGGTTGCAAGTACAAGAAAACAAATGACTTCCGACATTACATATGAAAAAGAAAATTGATTTTTTTACCTGATACCGCGCGTCTATAAATTTCAACTTTTATATAATCAATTCGTGCTTAAATAATAAAAAAAAAGAAAACTTTGTGAGGCAGGCACGTAACACAGAGCATTCCTAAAGATATAACTAGATAACCTAAAATACAATTTCTGGGCCCAGGTCAACTACAAGGTAAACGAAAACCAAAACAGAAAGGAAAGTGACCAATGGATTGAGAAAAACTTAAAAGGGACGATGGTGAAAGAACGTAATTTAAGTGTCGTCAACTACGAAGTCTTTGTTCATTTCGGCGATAGGTCAAAATGTGATGGAGGACCCAATCATTATCTACTCTATCCATGAATTGTGTATTGCAACATCTCAGCTGGTAATATCAGATCATAGTTGTACGCTAAATAAATCGTAAGCGACAAGTTCAAAATCGGGGGGGGGGGGAAGGTTGAAATAAAAAAAAATCTCGAAGTAAGAAGGAAGAAAGAGACAAGAGAGAGAAAGCGGCGCCAACGAAAGGAGAAAGATTAAAGTACTACTCACTACACAGAAGAGTGATCGAATTTAAATATATAACAACTCATAGCCAAAATATTCACATATGCCGAAAAAGGGTGGTTTACTTAATTACGTAAACTAGGAGGGAGTCCCTGCTGCCAAGGATGCAAGTTCTGTGTCCATCAGATCCCAATTCCACAAGAATTTGCTTGTAAGATTGAAATCCGATCCCCGTATCCGGTCCAGACCAGCAGGATAAAAAGAAGAGGGGGAAGGGACCAGGTAACTGCGTCCCCAGTTTTGAAATCTCTAAGTAAGAAAAAAAACATTCGACCCCTCAGAAGAACTAAGAAGGTTCTAGGACAGTAATGAAACTAGAGTAAAAGTATTAGCTAAGATATCCCTAACTAATGATTTGCCGAAAATAAAAAAAAATTAAATAAACTGAATTTTGGATCGGTGATTTCAATTATCAAAACATCACCGATAGCTACCCTGCGCAGACACGTCACAGTCTGGGATGTCGTTAATTTCCCTCGTCTAATTAAACTAAGAAAAGAAATGAAAATACTTAAAGGGACTAGGGGTCGACATCCGGGTACGCGATAATAAATTTCGATAATTAATTGTTTTGATTCTGTAACCCGGTCAGAGCTGTCCCCTCCATGAACATTGTAATCTAGCCCGAGTAGGTAACGTGAAGAAAAAAAAATCTCACGGAGCAGGATATTCTATTTTAAAACCGACCAGAAAATATAATTCACTACAGCCCTGTTGTATAACTACTATTGTCTTTTCATAATTTATTATTCAATATGTCTAGTCAGCGATTATATGATGCTACCTATTCTATCAGATGGTATTACTATGGTTGATTATTATTATAACACATTAAACTACAAAGTATTACCATAGTCCGACTATATATCGCCCTCCGGTCCGCGTGATATTATGGTGCAGGGGTCAGAACCTGAGATGTTTGTAGCTACACGTATCTATTCAACATCTATATATCAACACGCGGCGAAGTATTCACTGGGCTACTATATATTTAACTATATGGGTGTCCTATCTTCTATATTCATTTACTACAATATTCATATACTTCATATTCATATTAATATTCATATAATCATCTTTTTCATTTACTACGTCGCTATATTTTACAAACACCCTGTCTCCTCTATCTACGCCCAGCCTATATACACATTTCATCATAACACTTTAAAATCTATAGTCACTACAAACATTTCCCATTCCGATCACCGCACGACAACCTCACTCGAACTCAAGACTCTTTCACCACACACACAATACTATGTAATACCTGGTAGCTTTATTAAGAACGAAAAAAAAATCCTACGTATGTTCACCGAAAATAGAATTATCTGCGATAATATTTAATGTTTATGAAATTCTGCAGCAACAATGAAATTATTCTGCAGCCACAAAAAAAAAAAGATGAACATTTAATATAATTTCAAAGCGAAGAACTAGCATCATATTGCCCGACTTCTGTTAAAAAATTACGTATTGTTTATTTACTTACATATTTCGATTTCTACACTAAGCAGAATGTTGAAATTTTCAGGATATATTAATTTTGGGTCACTTAACCTAACTGTGCATCCATATGGGCTGTGAATTATACCTTCTAGGTTTTATTTCGAAAAGAAAGGTCAATTCCATGAAAACTAAATCACTAAGAACATCGACATGAGAATGACGGTTAGTACTGACTTTCGACACTAGAGGCTAGCGACGATATAATCAACCCTTGAACAACTGAATGTGACCTTGTACACGGAATTATTGTACTATATTACGTTCACTTTTAAATATTGTGTATGAGTTTACTTAATGACGGAATAATAAAAAATTTATCGCATAGTAAATACTACACTGTCCATATTTAATTATCTCACACACTCTTTCATCACTTAACTACCACAATTACTACTACTAGAAAATGTTTACTACCTTACAAATATACACATACATGCCACATCCATACTACACACTACATTAATACATGTTATACTAATAAATATACACAGAAAACATTCATATTTTACCATTTTAAATCGGCTCGAAAGGAAAAGGAAAGAAAGGGACAGGGCCAACTGGCCCTTGTATTCACTGAATCACATTCTTAAGAGTTTAATCAATGCCCCGAGGGGACGTATCGAAGTATTAGCTAACAATAGGACCCCTGCCCTGAAGGGGCAGGAACCCGGAACAAACTACATGTTCAACTCATCCCGCTGGAAGCCGTACTCCCAATTTGGGAGTCAGATAGGAGCCCTTACTGTAAATTTACACGTGCATTGTGATTACTATACTAACTACAACAGAATTAAATGCCGCCATGTATGTTAAAAAAAATCACTCGCTACCTACATAAACAAATCTATAATGGACAGGTCTTGTAACCCTCAATTAGCAGGAAAATTGGAAGGTGAAAAATATCAGGGGAAAACACTGATCTTCAGAACCGGTTTTAGGAAAAGGAAAACGGAAATCACACTACTTCGGAATCCTGTCCATAGCGATCGGTGGATGCAATCATGGCGTCACTATATTGCACTTACTATTTCAGCTTTTTTTTTTAGTCCAGTTTTACTATGAAATTTAGTAGTTCATGGCTCCTCAAGACTTCCAGTGATTGTACATGTTAATAAAATCCCAAATATTACCTTGTTTGCAGCTTTTCTAGTTCCTTTTCGACTTTTTAAGCTACACGATCAGAATCTAGTGTCTTCAGTAACACTTCCCGGCATGGAATGGAAATAATTGCGCCCTAATATCATAGCGTGGGTTTATCATCCAATCAAAACAAAGCATTTTTGGCGGTGGGGCTTTGAAACAAATAAAATTTGGTAAAATCTGGATTAAACTAGTTTTTAGAGGGACCTAGGTATCTAAAAGAGAGGTGAAGGGTGGTCCTGAAAATTCTGTCGAATTTTAGATTGGTTATTTAATCTGAAGAGTTCCGTCCAATAGTGGATCTATATTTTCAGATAGCACTGACACCGTAAGAATTGTAATAATCCATTTACATATCCATATACAAGACTTATAACTAATTTAATATATAAATAAAAATATTGATTCCCAAAACTATAATTCCCAATAAATTTTTTACAGTTTTCCATGTTAATTTGAAATAGAATAACGAACAATATTACGAATTATATGAACAGCCAGAATTTTTTTGTTGAACGTCAAGTACAGTCGGTGCAAAAAATTTCGGGCACCCTCCTATTAAAAACATAATCTCATTAGACTGTAATGGCATATTACAAGGTATTTTAAAAATCTCACATAAGCTTATTAGAAACCAGAAAATATAAACTGGTCGGTGGCAAGAGGATGTGATAAAATGGGGCTCGTGATAGGAATGAGGTTGAGAGCCACTGTTCTACAGTATGATTTTCTAAAATAAAACGCAATGAATAGTTAAATCTCTCTTTTTAATTATGAAAATGTACTTAACCACATGAGAAATGATTAAAAATTCAGTAATTAACCATTTAACAAAATGAAAATTTTAGAAAACTTCAAAAGTTAGAATTGTCTTTTTCTGGAAAACTTCTTATCGACTTACTGAAAGTCACGACTTTCTATTCGGGAAGCTACAGAGAGAAGAAACATTATTTAAACAGAATCCTACGTGTTATTTTTCTCTATTAGGAGTAACTCGATGATTACAGTTATCCTGCTTAGATCTTCATTTTCTTTCTCTCTTTCTCAATAATTCAATTTGTGGCACATTATGACTAATTATTTTAAATTAATTAATGTGATGAACTAAGAAATTCGAGTGCTTGTCACTGATGAAATAAAAAAAATCTCCATTGAATCCTATCTTGTGTGAAGTTAATCTGATTACCTTTGTTATTACCAGACATCTATAAGGTTTACTTTGTATTATTATCTAATTGTACACTATTTGTAGTTTCTTAACAGTTTTATTTCCATAAAGTATCCAACGAAAACTCAATACCTTGGAGCCGCGGTGGCTCAGTGGTAGAGCGTTCACCTCTGGTGCATGGGGTCCTTGGTTTGATCCCAGCTCGCGCCAAGTGAGTTTTGTGCCATACAAACACCGTGTGCGTGGGTTTTCTCATGGTTCTCCCGTTTCCTCCCACTTTCTTCATTCCACCATTTCCTTAATTTTTCATCATCACCGTCTCCTTTACCTTAGCCGACATAATCGTGGGACATATAACTTTCATTTTTTCTATATACCTTGCATGCATTTACTATGAAAGCCACGCCAATCTTATATGTGTAAGTTTTATTATAAATATGACATTTGGTAAAAAGTACAGATTGTGGCGATAGCATTGTTATTTACTTATCTGTAAAAGACAACGTGATATTAAAGATAACAACTTTATTTGACACACTCTTAGAGACCCCTATAGTTGAAACATTCTCTCGAATTGTTAAGTATGTTTACTTTTTCATCTGAAAGAAGCAAGGCATTACTTCAGCTAACTCAGTTAACCAATGAATGTCGATACAACTATCTTTCCACTATTAATCTTTATTTGACTTATACCACTCATGTATTTTTATATAGATAGTTATAATTATTAGCGCTCACACTCCAGGCTTTTATCAAATGCTGAATTTTTAGCTTAGAACAGCTTAGAGCTTCTGGTCTGGCATAAAATAGAAGTCCCTTTGTATTCGAAGTTTTGTGCGCAGAATCCTTTTAAGAGAAAAAAAATAAATATTCTCACCGGTCGCAGTCTGATCTGGAGACGTCAGAGCATGTGACGCGATATTTGTGGACTGTGATGGGGCCGGAGTCCACATTTGCATATTTAGTTCGTTTAGTATATTTACCAACGGGCGGTAAATCCTTTCCCACGACGAGGATTGTGGTAACAACCGTGTAGCTGCTTACATATACATGAAAGAGGGCAGAGACACTTTGTCCCTCTCTGGGCTTATTCTCTTCCCTTTCACATTTTCATTGATCGCTCTGCAAGTAGACACACAAATCATAAATTTCGATATTACCGCCCTCTACAGCAGGCAACTGCTCTATAATTCCCTCTAAGTTAGACTCGAAATAAGATTTTCTTGTATCAGCATAAACATTATTGACAGAAGATTGTATAAAATAATTCCAAATTAGTCTACGTGGTCTGTCCAATAAATACGCGAACTGATGTCATAAACGCTGTGTATTACAAAATTAGAGTACAGCAACTTTATTCCCTTCAATATACTCCCCATTTGTAGCAATACACTTGTCCCCCCTCTGTGTCCATTACTGAAAACATCTCTGGAAGTTTTGAGAAGTCAGCCTCTTTAGGTGCCTTGCCGCCCCCGTACAGGCACGTAGCCAGGATTTCGTGAATAAGGGGGGGTCCGTGACATGAAATACTGTGGTCATCACACCAGGAGCTAGATAATTCTAAACTATTTTACTGTAACATATATTGGTTCGTTTAGCCAGGATTTCGTCACGGGGGGGGGGGGGGGATAGACATGAAATTCTGAAGGACCAAAAGCTCGATCAATCTAAAGGACAATAAAATGAGGATATGTTGGTAAGTATTTTAATAACAAACTATGAAGAAATCTCGAGTAAAATAATAAAAAAAAGTATTGAAAAAGATTTTACAATATCTGCGTTCCTTTCTGTGTTGAATCAACTGTTAACAAATTTTTTCCACACAAATTTTTGTTTTTATTATTCCGTCAACTACTGTCTGTTCCAAATGACAGGTTAAAGGAGGAGATTGTAGTGTGCACGCGACTGTTACTTGTTAAAATGAATTATGATACATAATATCATCCAGTGGTATATTTAAGAGCTATCTATCTCAAGCCCTCTCCCCCCCAAATAAATTTATTAGTTCTTCGCATTCTACGTACAACAATAATCCTTCTTACCATTTCTAAGAATTTCATTGACTTTCCATTCTTTTATGCTCTTTGTATTGTACTTGTCAAGTTTCATTCCACGTAAAAACTGTGTTCTTTTTTTTACCTTCTTTCGTCCCTTCTACTCTTCTGTTTCGTTTTCTTAGTTGTTACTTGCTTTCGTTGCTTCTATCATACTTTAGACCAGGGATGCAAATAAGCAACAAAATTTTACTCGCCCAGGAAAGAAGCTACTAGCCAACATCCCACAATAGAAATCATTTACTTACCTTCGGTATGATATTTAAATACTCGCCCGCACCGATGAACCATTCGCCCCAGGCTAGTGGGCGAGTGGTTATTTGCATCTCTGCTTTAGACCGTTTTTAGTTGTGATTCAAGTCTTCCGTCATCAGTATCACCAAAACTAAGAGGAGTTGATAAGCGAAACTGGTGTTCCATACCAACTTGCACGGATATCAACATAACGGGACTTTAGTTATTCTAGCAAAAGAATGTTTACATCATCTAGTTATAAAGGAAGGTAAAATTTTGAATTAAAGAAAATCTAGAGGGGAAGGAATAAGTAGGCCGGGAAATTAAGTAGGCCAAGAGGATGCTTCCTGTTTCTTCTATGAATAGAATAAAAGGTTAGATTCACTGCTAAATTATTGTGAGTATCATATCACATAAGATTCACCAGTCTGCAATTCCTGTCATTAAAGCTGTTTCAACTTGTCTTAACAATTTCTTTCAGTTAAAAACGTACACAGATAAAACTGAATATTTACTTTTTTTTCTAAAATGAAATCAGTTAAGTTGAAATGAGATTACAAATACTCAACTTGTGTTAGAAGGAGTGTCGTTTCAGATTTGTCTTGAGGGTGGGGGTGAGGGTGTAAGAGCCTCCACCGAGATATGAATTTCTCGTTTTTTCTTAGTTTATTAATAGACAATTGATTAAAATATATTTAATTCTGAAACTCAGGTGCCCCCTTGCTTCCTGTGTTGTACATAGCCCCCAAAACAAAATCGTAAATACGCCACTGATAGCTCTTTAAATTAACGTTATTTCTTAGTGAGTTTCGAAAAAGGAAGCAAAGTAATCAAACTCGCTCTTCTTGAATGAACGTTTATTTTATTCCGTTGATTCTTGTCGAAGTTCGACAGATCACTGCAGTATTGAAGAGTATGCACTATGTAATTTCCTCTTCACACAGTTTCACTGATTGAAAAATATTGGATCAATTGTGTTGTAAAACGAACGAATGGATTCGTTTTAGTACTGCACCGGAAATCAAGTGCAAACAACCAGACTCCCTCCGTGGTTTAATGAGGGGCTTGTGAAAGGAGGCAGAACGGAGTGGAGAGGGAGCCCAAAATTGCAGCCAATGCTTGTGACTAATTTATGGTCTTGCCTAATTAATACTGCGTTAGAAGCCTCGCAACCGCTAGTCATTCAAATTCTCTCGCACAATGCTAGGTAGCGCCGTTGTGTCGGCAGGTCACTTCGACTGCGGAACTCTCAGCTTGTCTCTGCATCAACCATCAGTGCTTCGCCTTCAGACAAAGGGGAATATTACAAAGTCCACTTTCACATGGCGGATAGAGTCAGTTTTAAGAATATAATTCTAACTTTTTTAAATTTTTTTTCTATTTGTACTGAAGTCTTTTGATTTGCGGATCCCGCTATCGCTTAGTTGTAGAGCGTTCACCTCTTGTGGGGAGTCCTGGGTTCGATCCCAGCTCCCGCCAAGTAAACTTTGTAATGGACAAACACCGTGTAGGTGGGTTTCCTCGGAATTTCCCCGGTTCCTCACACTTTCTTCATTCCAGCATTTCAATTATTTCTCATCATGACCGTCTCTTTTAGTCTATCTGGCATAAGCGCGGGACGTAAAACTCAAAAATTTCATTTTTGTCCTTTGATTTGATTGGATTGAGTTTTTCAGTTTAGCGTCCCTTTCAGCAGCGAGGCTAGATGAGACGTGAACCTACAGCTTAATGTGGAATCCGAAACACATGATATCCCGCCAGGAATCGAACCCGGATCTTTCACGCGACCTTACATCTTTTGCAAGCAACGAAATTATGTAGAGCGATACAGCTAAAAGTACAATATAAATCACTGTGGTATGTTCGGTGCTTTAAAAGTGGGCATCGAATACGGAACCTCGTGCACGCAAGGCACACTAATTACCACTTTTATTTTTTAAAAATTAACAGATTTATGGAATATATCTCAGTAACTTTCTGCTTGTATTCTGAATGAATAATCATGCACTTTTTTTTGACCTCTTCCACTGTCGACAGGGACACAAACAGAGAAACATAGAGAACGGTTAAAAATGTCAATTTCTTTTAGCAGGGACTGAAATCCTAATACCTTTTTTTCTTTACGATCAGCTGGGCACAGTGGGTCAGTGGCAGAGCGTTTTCCTCTGGTGAACGGGATTCCAGGTTTGATCCACGGAAAAAGGAAGCTTGTGGTGGACAACATCGTGTCCGTGGGTTTTCTCGGGGTTCTTCCGTTTCCTTCCACATTCTCATTCCACCAATTCTTCCATAATCACTCACTTGACTGAATCGTTGCCTCAATTAGCCTAAAGGGCATAATCGTGGGACGTTAAACTGAAAGATTTCATGCCATTTGTTTTTACTATCAGCTCAATACCTCAAACTGCTTGATTTTACATATTTTTATTTTCAATGTTTGTGTAGTCGAAAACTATATACGCGTGTTGTGTGAATCCCTGATCATCCTAAGTGTGAATAATAATTCTCTGAGTACACAACATAAAAAAAAAAAAAATAGATGGACTTTCTCACCTAGGAATATCTAGTATCAATAACTACCTGGAATAAGTTCTCGACTAGTTTAAGAAATTAGTCTGCTAATCGCAAGACCGACATGCTCGTATCTGTGCGTTAACAGAAGGAGGGTCCAGAGGGGCTCAAAATTAAAAAAAAAATCAGAAAAATCCCGATTTATCTCAAACTTTCCCGCCTCACGGACACGATTGGAAAATCTAAATGGTACCGTTTGATAGGTTGTTCTATTATAAAAAGAATGAGGTACGAACCATGATTCTAGGATAAATAGGGATGATGCTGTAACTGCTTGACTGAAAGTCTATAATTTACTCCTAAAAAAAAGCCATCCAAAGGGTAGAAGTTGAAATGTCAAACTTCAAAGATATTTTCAATCCCATTCAACTCAATGGGAAAAGTGCACTGATACTGTTTTGCTTTTCACACATTCATAAATCAATCGCCGAAGACTAATTTGTGTAGTAGCAAAGCAAAATCACTCTAAACGTTCGAACGTGGTTGAAAAGAAAGAAATATACAGTAGTAAATATCTGCATTGTTTTTTTTTTTCTTCTTAATTTTCTTTGTAACGCATCTTTTGTGTTTAGAGAATTTGCTGTTTCTTTTTAAGACAAAGAAGTGAAAGAGAGCAGAGATAGGTTCATTTTCTTTACATTTTCCTTTAGCTATCTTTTTTTCCTATCTATTTTTTTTCTACGTCCGAAAATAGAAGCACAAGACTGAAGAAACAGAGAGAGAAGAAAACGATTTTCGTTGAGAAGTTTGAAGAAAGAAGACACTGAAAAAAAGAAACGGAAGAAAAGTGGAATAAGAAACAAAATTAAAACAAAGAGTGTATATATAAAAAAGCTGGCTCAATATTCTAACCGGTGGGATCGCGCACAAGCTGAGATAGTGGTTCCTGAAAAACAAATAATAATAACAAATAAAATAAACCCTTATATCATTTTATTTTTACTGTGAAGCCTTTCGCTTCCATTTTTTATTTCTTATACGTTCTGCAGCGCTACTTTTTGTTTTAAATTAAGAAAGAAAAGAACAAATTTAAAACAAAGTTTGGAAGTTAGGAAAGGAATAAACTAGTAACAAAACTAACAAAGGCATTGCACAGATACTTAATACGGTTCGGAAAAGCAAAATTACATTACATTAAGAGGAGTACGTCTATCACAGCAAAGTTCTACTTAAAATGTGACGTTTGGTAATATCAGTAGACAGTGGCGTATTTAGGGGGGCTATCAGGCTCAACCACCCCGAAATAAGTTAGTTTTTCGCATTCCACGTACAACAATAATGCTTCTTACCATTTCTAAGAATTTCATTGACTCCATTTTCTTATGATCTTTGTTCAGAAATAATACTGTATTTGTCAAATTTCATTTCGAGTAAGAACTGTGTTCTGTTCTTCTTTCTTTCGTCCATTCTATTCTTCTGTTTCTTTTTCTTAATTGTTACTTTCTTTCGTTTCTTCTATCACACTTTCGACCGTTGTTAGTTGTGATTCAAGTCGGCTGTCGTCTGCAACACCACAATTAAGAGGAACTAATAAGCGAAATTGGTGTTTCACACTAACTTGCACGGATATCAACATAACGGGGCTTTGGTTATTATAGCAAAGGAATATTTACATCGTTTAGTTATAAAGAAAGGTAAATGTTTCAGGGAAAAATAGCCCGGGGAATTAGGTAGGTCAAGAGGATAATTTCTTTTTCTTTTATGAATAGAAATGAAATGAAATCTTTAAGTTTTACGTCACGCAGTTACGCCGGTTAGGCTAAAGGAGACGGTGATGATGAGAGATGAGTGAAATGGTGGAATGAAGAAAGTGGGAGGAAACGGGACAACCCCGAGGAAACCCACGAGCACGGTGTTTGTCCACCACAAAGTTCACATGGCGCGAGCTGGGATCGAACCAGGGACCCAAGCACCAGAGGTGAACGCTCTACCACTGAGCCACCGCGCTCCCTTTTTATGAATAGAATAAAAGGTTAGATTCACTACTGAATTTTGGTGTGTATCATATCACATAAGATTCACCAGTCTGCAATTCTTGATATTAGAACTTCAATTTATCAATAAATTAAATATAAATTAAATTCTCAAACTCAGGTGTTCCATTGCCCACTGCTACCCCGTGTTGTGCATAGTTCAATTCCGAAACAAAATCGTAAATACGCCACTGTTAGTAGATTATTTTCATTGTATAACATTTTCAAACCTACTGCCCAGCGTACACGGTAACTTAAGCTCCCCACATTGAGACCGTTACTAGTCCGTAATCCAGATCTCTTGGTTCTGAAATTTTGTGGTGGGGAACGGCCTATTTTGTGAGGGTATGTGTTCCTGTCAACAGCACTTGGTTCAAGACTTGTTAATGGCTCGTAGTCTACTTTAATAGTAAGCGCTGTCCTTCTTAACCAAGGTGCTGCATAAAGACATAAAACAAATAAGTTTTCCCTCCCCTTTCAATATTCAGTTTTCTTTCAACCGAAAAACCAAAAAAATAGGGAGGTTAACATTTTCAATCGTAAATTCGAATGGGACTCAAGGTAACTTATTTGTGCGAACAAAACGTAAATTATGGCCCGCGTAGCGTAGTCGTTAACGCTCTCGTCTTTGGTACGAGCGGTCCCGGCTTCGATTTCAGGTGGGTACACTCGGTCGAAAAATGTAGAAGCCTTGCAGACCAGGCATCCCGAATGAGTTTTTTCTGGGCTTTCCTCATTCACATCAGGCAAATGCCGGGATGGTACCTAACTTATAGGTTAAGTCGCTTCTTTCCTTCCCTAATCTTTTCTTCCTTCCCTTTTCTTGGATAATGTGATCGTTGAGAGACGTCATTCTTTGTACATAACGGACTAAATGACCATAGATGCCGAAAGCCCAGAAACCTAAATCCTAAATCATTTTCAATATTAATGATATTTTCAGGATATGAAATGTTAAAAACTAGTTCAAATCGTAAGATATTGTTGTACACCACATACTATGGCAGAAGATTATTCCGTAACAATGTCTAAAAATTTTCTCATATTTCATTTAGCTCAATACAGATTAAAATTATTAATGTACTTCTACATGAAATCTCGTAGATTTGTGTACAAAATTCTTTTTCCTACTTAGTATCATTTGAAACAGTTTCTATTGGGATCTTAAACGAAATAAATTTAATATATTTTTTTTTTAACAAAACAACATACTTCCAGATAGTTTATCTGAAGACGAGAAGATTCCATGTTATCCTTTGAAGTAGTCCTCACGACAAACTTCATTAGTTTTGACGAGAGACGTAGAAAGGCCTGCGGATGTCGTCGTGTTCAGCGGAGCAAGACCTACGAGGGAACAAGTGATTTACGAGCGCTGGTGCACCTGTCCGTTAATTCACTCGTTAACTGGCAAGTGTCTCCCGTTAAGTGACGTCTGGGGTCACCAGGCTCCCTGGCTTAAATACTCCCTGAGATATTCCATGCCATCTTTGTGCAGCTACGAAATTTCTCCTAACTTTTATTTTCGAGAGAATCAAGTTAAAAGAAAATTCTTAGTTGCAGAAATGCTAAAGAACATGCTAAGGTTTTTGTCTTCATGAATACGGTTTTCTTTCTTTATTTCTTTTCTGTTGTCTTTTTGTTCTTTAATGGATAGTCCTTTAAGAAGCCTCATCATGGCGAAATTAAAATACCGCTAACTTTTACGGTACTATCAATGAGTACACAGCATTAAGAGTCTTCATCCCGGCGAAATTAAAATACTATATTATTATTATTTTATAGACAATATTATTTTACATGAGAATCCGTTATCACGACTTACTTATCTGCTTTCGATTTCCAGCCATTTTGAAAATCGGCATTTATTTTCGCGTTTCTAAACAGCTGAAAATGGAAAGCCACTAGGTGACTTGTGATAACGGTACCTCACGCAAAATAATATTGCCTAGGGAGCTCTTGTTCCATATTTCAATTATCTTTTATCTATTCGAAGATATCACATAATTACTGTAAAATTAGCGGTATTTTAACTTCGCCGGGATGAAGACTCTTAACCTTTCTACGTCTATCAGGGTTTGAACAAAATCGTATACTTTTACATTGTGGGTCCTGGTGGCTCCCCTAATTATCACAGAGCCATGATTTATACATCATTGGAAAGCTTATAAAACACACATTTTAAAGAGATAACATTTGTTTAATTTCTGCCCTATTCATAGGAGGAAAAAGAAGAAACAAAAATGTAATTTACTTGGAAGGGAACTGAGACTCAAAAGATTGTCCAATTTTGCCCCTCCGTCCTTCAACCATGTAAGCAACAAGTACAGATGCAGGATATTGCCATGTAGTGCCAAAAAAACTTGATGCAGAAAAAAAACTAACACGAATTTACCCTTCCTCCTCCGCGGTAGTGCTTCTTCATATACATAAAAGTGGATATCAGCGTAAAGCTTCGTCCTTCAGTAACAAATTGATACCAAAAGTATCTTCCTAGCTTAATTAGGAGCTAAGCTATTGAGGTTTAAAGCCTTGACACAGCAGTTACGTCAATGGGCATTTAAAGGTAATAAACCCATAATTTAAATGTGATTAGACTTCTAAATTAAGCTATGCATTATTAGAGTAATTCTTACAGAATAACTACAGTCTGGTATACAAGTAAAAACGATAATAGATAACGAATAAATACAATCAGCGTCTCATAAATAGGTTCAATATCTTTTCTTATTAGTGTTGAGAACGAGACGGGATATTTCTCTTCTGGTCTCTTCTCAAAAACGAGACAAGAAAAAGTATATTTTCAAACTCGACACACTACAAGAAACTTCTCGAGTGAAGTTGGCAACACTAGTTCACCAAAGCCTTAGATCTGAAACACTGTTTTAGTATTACATGATTCATAATATAAAAATATAAATTGATAAAGGGATTGTGTGAACACAATGAAGAGAACGTACCAACGTTTAAAGATACCCAAGTCATTACACAATTTACTGGATTAATGTATATGGTTTACAGGTTGTTATATCATGCGATATACAGGGTGAACAGTAACTACGCGGACAAACTTGGATGGGTGATAGTACATCTAAAAAGAAGCAAAAAAGTCCTAGTGAACATGGGGGAAATTCCGCCCCGTTTAGAAGTGACAGAGTGTCCAAAGCGTGGGAACATGAATTTCAGACGCCAACAGCTTCAAAACAATACATCGTAGACAGTGCGGTTAAAAACGTCACTTAGAAAGTCATCGTATTCAAATATGTGGGCCGCGGTGGCTCAGTGGTAGTGCGTTCACCTCTGGTGCTTGGGGTCCTGCATTCGATCCCAGCCTCCGCCAAGTGACTTTGTGGTGGACAACACAGATTGCGTGGTTTTTCTCTGGGTTCTCCTGTTTCCTCCCACTTTCTTCATTCCACCATTTCATTCATTACTCATCATCACCGTCTCGTTTAGCCTAACCAGCATAATTGTGGGACGTAAAATTCAAAGATTTTATTTCATTTTCTATTGAAAAAATTCATGTTTGAAAACGCAGCTACATGTGCGCACGGGATTAACAACGTGTGACACTTCTTTGCTTTACAGCATGTCCAGGAATCCCTCCGTTCCTTTGGGGAACCCCGTGCGCACGCATAGCTACGTTTTCAAACATGCGCTTTTCAATAGAGTAGGTATGACTTTCTAAATGACGTTTTTAGCCGCGCTCTCTACGATGTATTGTTTTTAATCTGTTGGCCTCTGAAGTTCATGTTCCCACGCTTTCGACACTCTGTCACTCTTAAACGGGACAGAATTTCCCCATGTTTACTAGGACTTTTTTGCTTCTTTTAGATGTACTATCACTCGTCCGAGTTTGTCCACGTAGTTACCGTTCACCCTGTATTATCGACATACATCCGCCCTCCCCCTGAGCCTGGGCCTGAGTTGGACTCAACTCATGTGGTATGGCATAATGCGCCAGATCCTGATGCTTTTCCTGAGTTCCTGAAGATGACGCACTCTAGTAAACTGGAACATGCTGAGTGATAATGGCCGTGTGCTTGTGGATGACTTTTCCTCAGTGACGTGTCGTATGATCTCAGAATCTGTTACCTTGAGGCAGCCGGACCGTGGATGATCTATAAATGTTTTTACAACCTGCTCGAAATTTGGAAAAGCAACGAGTTGCTTTGTTGTAGTTTTGCTGCGCCTTTCAAATTCGCATGACTGCCCGAGTTCACACAGTAACAGTTCACGTATCAGAAGTTGTTAACCACTCGCTGTTACTACCACTAAAAAACTTACTGAAGATATTGACGGTGTGGGGCTTCCATAATAAATAGTTCGCTTTCCGTACTTTCTCTTGGGCAAGCGTGATGTACTTACGGTCAATCACGGTATATCACGTGCCTGCTGTTTCAGTCGTGGAAATACTATAACACTTATGACTCAGTCTTGTATTGCTTGATACACGAAAAAGGTCAGTCATTGCTCAACACACACAAATCTTCAGTTAGTACACAACATAAACAAATGTCTAAATAAGTCATTGCTCAATAAAAGAATTTCTCAGTCATTACTCAATACAAGAAATATTCAGTCATTACTCAATAACTGTAATGTTTAGTCATTAAACCAAAATGTTCAAATGTAGTGGTGCCATCATTCTATCTACGGAAATGTTCAATAATTACTCAATATAAGGAAATGCTCAGTTATTTTTTCAATAACATCGAAATGTTCGGTTATTTCTTGTTATACAATGAAACGTTCAGTTATTATTCAACAAACGGAATTGTTGAATTTTATTTAATACTAGCATCAATTAACCTCTTCGCTGGGTTAAGTTAAGAAAAAAATAGCAATATTTTCCGTTAGTCAGTCACTTTTTACTATTACTAAAGCGTTCTTTGATATTGGTCATTTTCGATGATTTTTACATATATGTATATCGCCCTTCCCATCTTGCGGGACACATAGCAGTAGAAGTGTCATTGTTTATCTCAGCGAACCCGAAAAATATGAATTCGATACTAATATCGGCCATTTTCGATCATTTTTAAATATCTCTCCCCCTACCCTCCCTTAAGTTACACCGTCAAAATTATATGACAAACATGTGAAATGTGAACTTCATGTAGATTGAAAATTTGATCGAGGTCGGTACGATTTTATTTATTTTTATATACATATCTTCTCCTCCCATCCCCCTCCTCTAAGTTCTATCGTCAGAGTGAAATGACAAAAAACATCTCAGACCCGAAGCTAATCTGTGAAATGATAAAAAAAACATCTCAGACCCTAAGCTATTCTATATTAACAATTTGATCGAGATTGATCGTTTGGTTCAAGAGTTATTAAATTTTATTTATATTTTTTAATTCCTCCCCTAAGTTCTACCGTCAAAGTGAAATGATAAAACGCTTCCAGGTCCGAGCCTCATCTATGTTGAAAATTTGATCGGGATCGGTCGGGTGGTTCAAGAGATTCAGAGTCACAAACATAGTCACTTTCAATTTCATAATAGAGATAAAGAAGTGCTCAACCATTACTAAATATAAAGAAATGTTCAGTTATTCTTGACTCGCACAATTTATTAATGTATAAAACATCTACAATAAGATTAGAAATGAACATGATATTTCACGTGAAGAAAAACACAATGAAATGAACTCTTCAGGTCTAAGTTTCACGATTCTGTTCTAAGAATTCAAATTAGTGTAGTGACAATAATGAGAGGAAAAGGAAACTCTAAAAAACTCATGAACAACATTGTGTCTACTATAAGCTTTTATAGTTTGGAGTAAAAACTAGATCTGAGAGCTGTACTGTGAACGATATTCTATTTTCTTTGAGATAAAGTGTTGCTAAATACGAGAATATTTCCAAAAGTTCCCTACCTTAAATTGAAATATGGCGTCACTGGTAGGGATAGCCACAAAGTTCCGGTTCAGGCGGAACCAATTCCTCGAGAAACCTGTTCCTGGAGATCCGGTTTTCAGAACCGGTTTCTGACCTGGATCCGGAAAAAAACGGTTCCGTGACCGGATCTTCTAGAACCGGATCCGTTCAGAGTCGAAAACCGGTTACACCAGGAACCGGTTCCGGCCATCCCTAAAAGCAATCAGCAGAATGTGAATTTTGTGTCAGAAAGGTTCTACATTTTTTAGATATACATATTGTGAAAAGGTACATGCGTGTGTATAAAAATATTTGTTGGATGCACAAATACTGAAGTTTAATGCAGTGTGAAAACAAAAATTGCTAGTTTTTTCTGTAGTTGTAATTTTGCCTTTGTATTGTAATGTATTTAGAATTTACATGGAATTGAAACTGTCCGTATATACATGTACATTATTGTGCAGTTATTTTGTACATTATTGTGGTAATTTTTCATCGGAAATAAATACAAACAGGAAAAGTAAAAGTTACTTGAGTAATGAAAGCTAGAATGAGTCCGAGCTATTTATGTTCAGTAGTGATTTTGTATTACACCATTTATTTCAAAACTCGTTTGCGATATTAAAATCAGTTGTAGCGTACATATATAAAAAAATCCTGTTCGATTATTTTCATACGTTCCCCCTTACAAAACGACATCGTACAAAACTCAGAACCGGTGCCGGAACCGGATCTTCGAAACAGTTCTGGACCTGGATCCAAAAACCCGGTTCCGGAACAGGATCTTTTCAGAGCCGAAAAGCTGTTCCACCAGGAACCGGTTCCGGGCATCCCTAGTCACTGGTTAGTAATCCGTTCATACCTAGTGCTGCTATCTATGGAAGAAATAATGTTCTAGTTTCAACAGTATAGTTTCATCAGTTCGTTGGAGGAAGTCATTTAAAACAGTAGCTGTGCATTGACTTAGTATACTGTATGCCAATTCCCTAGTCCACAAGACTGCTGTTGCAAAAACTGCATTGCTAAATCTAGGCTGTAGGGTGGGTGGGTGCTAAATGTTCTCGTAGTCCAAATCTAGTCGGTTTAGCAACTACAGCAGTGTGGACTGGAGCATTGTCATACAGTGCGACGTCAAAGCACAGTGACTAAGGCCCTTTCGCACACTACGACACTTTCTGTGTAGAAGACGCGCCACATTTTTTTTCTCCGGCAGGCTTGTCGCGGGGTAATGAAGTCCCATTCATTGCAATGAATGTGGCGCAGAACTTTTGCACACTACGCGACAAGTGTGACACAGTGGTAGACTTGTCGCGGAACCTGCCACCTGACACAAGCTAAGACCTTTGCATACTGCGTGACTCCGTGTGTCGAAGACGAGCCACAGCGCCATAATTTATCTTTTCAGCAACTAGATACTCATTCTGAAAGACGAGTTCAATGGAAGCTTTCGATACAGACTCTTTCATTGCAGAAGTTCAGGCACAACCTAGTGATTTCTATAGCAACAGAATTGAAGAGACGAAAGCATGGGAAAAATTGTGTTGTGCTTTCCATAGTGGATTCATGGATGTGCCATCGAAAGAGAAGAATCGTATCTGTGAGTACACTGGATGTTGTCATTTTGTTCTTTCTTATATTTTCCAAAATTCGGTACCAAGCCAATAAACTGTTTGGTAGGAATTACAACATGAAACTACATTGTTTATCGCTTCACTTTATTATTTCAAATTAGACTTTAAAAAATAGCATAAATGACCATATATTCCCAACTGCGATTCCTCAAGCCAATATGTAATTTTATAACATTTCATTATTTTTATATGTTCTGTGTATTTATTTATGTATAGGCCTACTGTACGAAAATACGAAAAATAATATTTTGTAAGCACTTAGACATAACGCTGATGCTTCGTGGCACTCCATAATGAAATTTATAAGGAGAGGCCGTGAGGCATGAAGGTAATACTTCATGTTGTCAGCGGCCGATTTAACAATATACTAACTAGGCCCTGGATTTAGTTCGCGGCTCAAAGGGGACCCCCAACTCCAGGCTACATACGTACACCTTATGGATGTGCTTGCAATTTGCTGTTAAAGAATATAACAGATTGTTTAATATTACTGCAATTTAAAAAATGCATATTACAAAGCATATAAAGTGAGTGCATTGTCCCCTTGTTCTGGCTAAAAAAAGTTTCACGTTCCCGCGACACGTGAAGTAAGGTCTAGCATCTGTAGCGTCGCGGATGTGTGTCGAATATCAGCTACGCGTCGACAAAGCCTATGGAACATCTTCGATACACGAAGTGTCGTAGTCTGCGAAGTGAGTAATTCGCCTGCTCCAAATAACTGACAAAGCTAGACAATTGAAACACATACATTATTTCATCCATAGATAACACTGTATGGCATGAACGAGCTGTTACTATAATTGACACGATATTGTACTGTCAGGCCAGAAACTTTATGGAAATGCCCTCGTATTGATACATAGCGTAAACTATCAAAGTTATAGTCGTTGAAATGTTTTTCATAGCCAATCAATGGAGACAAATTTCAAACAAGTGAAAAGCAAATATTACCGAAAAAAAAAAAACAATATGAAAGTTCGGAAAAGAAAGGAAGGAAGAGAGAGGGAGAGAGGGGGAAAGAGAGAGAGAAATGAGGAAATGCATTTCCAAACGAGCGACTGCCTACAGAAAGTTGTGTATTGTGTTTTGTTCGTATGCGAATGTGGACAGGAGAATCTGGTTGGGATGCTCTCAGAATTCCAGGAAATGGAATGTAAATGAGCGAGGGAAGTCCCTGGAGCTTTTACAGCCCCAGGCTTTCTATTGTGGAAAACGATTTCTTTATCAGATATATATATATATTTTTATTCCGAGGCAAACTTCTCCAGTGGCTAAAAGGATCGGAAAGAATATACATTTCTCACTTTTAGAGGACGTTTTCAGAAACTTCTCTCAATTCGACAGGAACTTTTTTTGTTTCTCAATTTATAATACGTATTTCTGGCCGAACAAATAATTTTATACTATTAGCACAAAGGAATATTCATTAATTATTTTCTTCACTTCTATTTGACAAAATTTATAAGTGCTGTTTGTTTCATTATCCCTAAGCCCCCCAAAATTATGTATTTTATCTAATATAAATAAAATAATGAGTTTGTGTTCTGTATGGTTGCGAAACATGGTCGCTTACTGTGAGGGAAGAACGTAGACTGAAAAATTTGAGAACAAGATCCTGAGACGAATATTCGGACCCAAGAGAGACGGGAATGGGGAATGGTGGAAACTTCATAACGAGGAACTGCATAATTTATATGGTTTACCAAACATTGTTATGGTCATCAAGTCTAGGAGGCTCAGGTGGGCAGGTCATGTAGCTAGAATGGAAGAAAGTAGAAACGCTTTCAAAGTCTTGACTGGATGACCAATCGGAAAACGACCATTAGGAAGACCTAGGCGCAGATGGGAGGACAATATTAAGATGGATCTCGCAGAGATACAAAGTAGAAATTGGATCCAATTGGCTAAGGGCAGAAGTTAGTGAAGAGCTTTTGTGAACACGGCATTGAACCTTCGGGTTCCATAGGCCATAGAGTTAGTTAATTAGTTAAAGAGTTGTGTGACAAGGAATGGTACGGAGCGATTTCGTGGTGAAGGACGAACCCATTTGCTGATTTAATCTGCGGTCAAAATGCTTGTCATGGACACATACTAGATAAATAGTTCTTTGGAAAGCTCTTGAACAGTCATTTGCCTGTTTGAAGAGATCATTTCTGCTTTTGTGTGCATATTTTAGTCTATTTTGCCTTCAAAGGGCCTCTCAATGGTTGCTGGTTTTCAACCGACTCTTTTGCAGCTTTTGAATCGCTCATATTTCTTGTGAACAGTCTTCAATGCCACTGCTTCATCACTATACGCTAATTTTGACATTTCGTGAGCTTCTTTGCCACACTGTTGCAGCTTAGAACAAAACTTAACAGGCACTCTTAGCACGTCCTGACTCTTCTGCCTCTGGAAGTCAACTAACATGTCACAACACGTTCAAACTCGATACTGACTGTATCAAAGATTTAGGTTACCGGGTTTACTAGTTGAAATGGATACAGCATCGATAGAGGTCACTGTGTAGCTACAATCAATGTACTTTTTAATTACACCGTGTATTTTCTAATATCTATTAATCTAGTATACTTCATTACATTTCAGGTAAAATGCTATATTTACCCTAGGCTTGGTAAAAATTTAGCTGTTAAATAGTTTGGTTCACCTGAAACCAAATAAACTCCTTCCCGTGGTGTACACTTGTGTAACCAGAGCGTTATTTATGAGCAGTGATGCCAATTTAACCTATTTGGAGAGGCATTTAGCCATACAAATCTACGGAATGCTTATAGCCTTAAATATAGCTTATTTCATGAAATTCTTTTGCCATTTTGGCCGTTTTATTAGCCGTTAAATTAATTCTAAAATTACTTTTTTCTTTGAAAATCAAGTATTCTAATTTTCTAATACAAGAATGAAAGTTTTCTAATACAAAATTATAGATATATCACATTGACTTGATCCCTAGTCTTCCGTTGCAAGCGCTGCTATCGGCTGAAGGAATTCCACTCGCTTTCTCTCGCTTAGCAACAGCTGAACCCTTATTGGCTCAACACGTAGGTGTGTGAGGGTGTGAGCTTTAGTTCGCATTTTTGCCACGGCTGAAGACATTTTGGCAGCACAATAGTAACCTGTTCGGTTCTTCAAGCCACAGAGAATGTTTTTGTTTATTAAAGGAAACAAATAGGATATCTAATTAGCTTGAAAACTCTCAATGCAATCATGATGATTCATGTGGGTGTACGGAGAAATAGGAAGTGTTTGTAAGGACTATGGCCTGCCAAAAGAAGTGCTACTGAAAATTGGGACAATGGCAGTCTACATAAACAGCCAATCCACATTAAGTTCCAGTGCCTCGGCTAGCTGCGATGTCATCGATGTAGGGGCGTAACTAATAGGGCGGGAAACCCCACAATGCGGAGGGGCCGACAAGGGGGACTTCACCCTAGCCTTCTAATGGGTCGAATCAACATGCTTTTCAGTTTTGTAGACTATTAATAGGCAATGTTCTGCAATCCTCCCCTTTTTCGGCTATATCTGAAGGAAGAAGCAATTAATCTGTGTGAAAAGTGGAATGTTCACACATCATTCAGATGCAAATGATTCGAAAAGGTCAAACGTTATTTTGATGAGTTGTGTGAAGATAGTCGTCTCAGTGAGAGTGAACCAAACTTTAGAATTAACATCTATATTAAACTATTTGACGTACTAATTTCACAGTTACATTGCCGTTTTACATCTTTGGGTGTACAGTATCCAAATTTTCCTCCTTGCTTTCCTGCCAATATAATTCATGTCACTGATGAAATTCCGAAAAGGGCACAGATACTTCAAACAACTTACAGTTGTGATATTGGTTCTTCGTTTCCGGAGCTCCTCTGTGGCTAAGCGGTTAGCATACGCGCCTTTGGCGTGGGAGGTCCGGGTTCGATTCCCGGCGGGAGCTCATGTGGTTCGGATTCCACGTTAATCAGTAGGTCCACGTCTCATATAGCCTCGCCGCTGAACGGGACGTTAAACTCAAAATCAACTCAACTATTCGTTTCCGATATAAGTAATTTGATTTGTGAATTAGTTGAAATCTGAAAGAAGTATTCAGAGTTCTGTGTTTCATTTAACAAGGCTTTTAATTGTGAAATATGTCACTGTCATCTAGCTTTTCAGAACTTACTATCGCGTATTTGTTATTTTTGACACTCCCTGTCTGTCAGTTCTGCGGAGAGGTCGCTCTCAAAATCGGAATTAATAAACTATGTGAGAAGCATAATGGGTCAGAATAGATTAAGTGATTTAGCATAGCTTTCAATAAATGCGGACGAAGCTGAAAATATGGATGTACGGGGGAGTTAGTAAAGGATTTTGCTCGTAGGAAAGCAAGAAGGAAACTATGCAATTAATTCCTACTACTTTTCATGAATACTAACGTCACTGACTGCAAAGAGGTAAATCCATCTTCCATTCTGAAGTTTATTGAATAAATTATTTTTATAACAAAGTTGTTTCCATTTATGAATTTTAGGTCTAGTAGGTGCATGCATTAAACTCATTATTCACAGATACAGGGAAGTATGGTTATTTATGTTATCTATCATTTAAAAAAATGTTAAGGCGGGGGGCCCTGGATATTTTCTTGCAGAGGGGCATAAAACGTAGGTACGCCACTGCATCGATGAAGACTTAATTCAACTGGTAATATGGCTGTTGACTTTCACAAATCAGATGAGTTGTTGATGCATTTTATTGTAATTTAAAGTCACTTATGTTGCTTTTAGTCTTCAGCGAATAAAATTCAACATTTCAAATTTTACTATAACTCACGTATAATCCTACACACAAAAAAGGGGTTTAACATCTACAATATGGGCAATTCAAAATCTAGCCATTTTGTGCGTAAAAAAGAATATTTCTGAAGGGCATCTAGCCTATTTTCTTCAGAGGTTGTTGGCAACACTGTTTATGAGTACGTTAGCAAAGCGTGTTGTCATGCCTAGTTGAGAAAAGTGGATTTTCAGTCGAGGAAAAATGGCAAGTATACCTACAATAAGGGAATAAAACAAATACATAATGTAATAAATGGAGAAAAACATGAGCGTTGCGTTCATGAAATATGCTCCGCTTCTCCTGAGTAAACAGAATAATGCTTTAAAATAAACTATGCAATGTTCATTGTAGGTTATTGCAGATGATTAAGAATATTTGATTAAGTATTCACAATAGTGCATTAAAAATAATATATTCTGTTAAGTACAAAATCAAACCATGGCTATGGAGAAAAACTATTATTGTTTATTATAATATATATAGAGCTCAGTAGAACTTCTAATGTCTTCCTTGCATGCCCATAGCCAGCCCAAAAATTTAGGGGGGGGGCGGTAGAATTAAGGGGGCCCGACCCAATCATATATTTCATCACCATATTATAGTTCATTTGCAAGCCTACGGTGAAATATAATGGGGGCCAGCCAAAATTTATGGGGGCCCGGCCCCCTTGCCCCCCGTGGATACCGGCCTGCTTCCTTGTGCTGTGTTGTTTCTGGGTTCTATTCTCGTAGGCGTAGGTAGGGTAAGTCCGGTAAAGATGGACACCCTGCGTGAGATGAACCAGTGCCATAATTCTTAAAGTATCCACCAGAGTGCAGCGTAAATATTGATGTAGTTTTGAACCCTTCAGCAAAATTCGAAAATAGACCCCTTCTTTCTATCTTTCTCTTATTCTTTGGGGGTTCTCCCGCACGCCCCTGGGCTCCTTAACTAAGGGGACAATATTGACTAATTTTAAAGCTATAAGAATAAATAGGGCCCCTAATGGTAGACATTGTTTTACTGAAATACGCCCACGACTCATTTTTATTTTATTTACCTTTAGTGTGCTGTTTTGTTTAAGTGAACCTGTTTGATGCTTCATTTATAAGTTCATGTTCGTACCGTAAATGAAGTAATACTATTTTGTCTTAAAGTGGGCCCCCTCGAACGGCTGGAAGCTTCCTTGGACGGCAGTTGCTTCTCCCGCCTTTCACAAGTTACGGCCCTGTCTACATGAACAACCTCAGTGGTAGAGGGTTCACCTCCGGTGCTTGGCGTACCTGGTTCGATACCAGCTCGCGCCGTGTGGACTTTGTGGTGCACAAACACCGTGCTCGTGGGTTTTCTCGGGATACTCCCGTTTCCTTTCACTTTCTTCATTCCACCATTTCA
This sequence comes from Thermobia domestica, assembly GCF_964235325.1. Lineage (NCBI taxonomy): Eukaryota > Metazoa > Arthropoda > Insecta > Zygentoma > Lepismatidae > Thermobia > Thermobia domestica. Next base: position 6,786,615 of record NC_137463.1, read on the forward strand.
CTCATTTCTCATTATTACCGTCTACTTTAGCCTAACCGGCATACTCGTTGGACGTTAAACTTAAAGATTTCATTTCATTTTCTACATGCACAACTATTCGAGTTATTGGAGGCAGAAAAAAGTGGTCTATCTCTACCGGACTTAATATATGGTTTAAAACCCACGTTACAGTGCAGAGTAATGTCTCATAGAGTCTCGATGGTGTAAAGGTACCTAAACTTTGAAATAAGCAAAATTTGTATGATCTTGTCGACTACATCATACTATATGTTTACCAAATATTTTCGTGTTGGTATCTGTAACACTATCAAGTTACGCTCCTTGCGATAATTAGATGCATTAGAAAATGACTATTAGTTGATTCTAATCGCAGAGCTTAAAAAAGACTTTCCAATTACGAGGATTATCAGCACCATCTGGAAACGAGATAAAGTAGTAGAAGAGAGGAGCAGGAAATGAACGAGTTGTGCTGTGTGGGTGGAACACGTATTTCCGTCCCTCTTTCAACATTTATTATTAGGCGTTCATAAGCTTTTCATGGGATTCGATTACCAGTAGAAGAAAACCACTTTAGCCATTTCGCTTCACAGGGAATTTATTTCGAATTTCTTGTGTGTGTGTGTAAGGACGTGATCCGGCCAAGATTTATGGATAGAAACCATGAATCCCCTTCCCACAAATAATTGTTTCCAAACCTCGTGTGTGTGTCTGGCCAACAGAATCGTTCAATGTTGCTAATCTTCAACCTTGGGGAAAGCTTCGCGGCCATTCTTTATTTTTTCTTCGTTTTTTCTTTCTTTAAACCCATTGTTTTTCGTTTCTCTCTTCATCTCCTTCTCTTGCCTTTTCGCCACCTTATGAAATATGATGCGATTTTCTTGTCATCTTTCCGACAGATGTTCATACTTAGCCCACCACGGATAGACAATATACAGCAATACCTGCTTCATAGCATGAGCGCAAATAAAAATTTCTCTAAACCTATTGCAGAATCTGAAGAGAAAATCAGTAAGGGATTGTTAGAAAACTTGAGGAAAGGCTGTGAAGAATATGGGATGTAAAGAAACGTCAGAAAGACAAAAGCCATGGTGATTGGAACGAAGAACTCGTTGTCAAATGTAGAAGTAGGAAGGGGAAAATAGAACAGATGACTAGTTTTCGATATTTAGGTAGTATTATTAGTAATGGTATGAAATGTGAACGTGAAATAAAAGCAAGGATAGGAATTGCAAAAGAAACCTTTAGAACAAAGAAAGTACTATTTTGTGGAACATTGAATAAAGAGTTGAGAAAAAGACTCATAAACGAATGGTCAGAAACATGGATATTACTCACGAATGATGAGAAACGGCAGGAAGCTTTTGAAATGTGAGTGTAGAGAAGAATGGGAAGAATCAGCTGAGTGGAGCGGAAAGCGAATGAGAGGGTGTTAGAAATAGTGTAGGAGAAAAGAACAATTTTAGATATTATTAAGAACAGGAAGAGAAACTGATTGGGACATTGGCTAAGAAGGAACTGTATCATGACGGATGTGCTAGAGGGTATGGTGGCAGGAAAGAGAGGGAGAGGGCGAAGAAGAATGCAGTTAATGCACGAGATCAAAACAGAGAAATCTTTTGTGAGGGAGTTGACCATATAGCATGGAAGCTTCTTACTTGCAGCAAGTGACCTGCCAATAATGCAGAAAATAACTATGATGATGATGATATTCATATTAGTAACATATAAATTGTTTATTATAATTAAAAGCATTCGATTAAACTACTAAAATTATGAAAAGTTGCCATCAATTGATCAGTTACGTTGGCCAATACGTTTACAACTGTAAGAGACTAAAATTGTCAGAGTTGGGTTAGATTGTAAATTAGTAAACAGTATTGAATAACAGTGAGTTAAAATTTGTAGATTTATTTCCACAATTTTAGTCAATGTGCGTGAAATAATGTTCAAGTATATTTTCTTCAATATGCTATAGAGACAAAGAATGGTATGAACTTTGAGAATAAACTCTGTAATAATTAACTAATGCAGAAAGTGTCACTAAAAAAAGAGTTTGACTTGGATCCAGATTTACAGTGAATTTGTGTGCCCTTGTCTTTTTCCTGTGTCTTTTACAACGAGATATATTTTGTATCCTTCTTTCCAGTCAGGCACGTAGCTAGAATTTCATTTCGGGGTGGTGGTGGGAGACGACAAGAACATAAAAGTGTTTCGAGTTTCCTGTTGAGGAACTTCCTTTATAGGTGTGCATATTCGATTGAGAAGTACACACACCTAAATTCCTTAAATTTCATTTTATTAACTATCTATGTGTAAAGAAAAAGGAACCTCTAATTTCTCTTTAAAGCATAGGTATGCATTTGTTTCAAAATACATTGAAAATAAATCAACTGCCCGTTCACAGAAGCAAGTTTCTTTCTCCGCTAGCAGTCCCAACACCTTCTCAAGTACAACCTCGTCTGGTATAGCTTTCGATAAATTGAGTATATGTGTATTCTTAATGTGATGTGCTTTTCTGAGCAGTCGTCTTTGTTAAGTATTGCCATACCTAATATTTGGAAGTCAATAACTCAGTGACTAATAAGATCAAGTAATCATATTCAAAATTCAAGATTCAAACTTAAATATATAGACCTAATAAAAAATGTCTGACTGTAGATATCCAGTTATTGCACACAAATAGTACTAAAAAAAAAAAAAAAAAAAAAAACAAGACATAAATTACATGTCAGGTGAAAATTCTAACCTACGCTCAATGGGCTGAGTAGGTACAAGTTACTAACCTTGTTTGACCGAAAATATTAGAAATGCAAAGATCATCGTAGTTGTCAACCAAATTTTCTCTCCGAATTCCATCATAAACATCACTTTAACTCAAATCATTAGCAAACACTATCTACCTCAACCTTTCCACCATTACCTGTCTTGCAGGAATTTCACTGTAGTCGTGGACTTTAAATTTACTCGCCCAAATTTGCGTGTAATTTGGGCAAGTAAATGCTATCCCTACAGCAGTCGATTTACTCAGAGTAATCGCGCCAAGAAACACGAATCTGTCATAGTGCCAGTTAAGTACCTATTTACTCCAGAATAACAGCTTATCCAGTGCCACTATTCAGCAAGATAGCACTGGTTCGCTAGAACCGGTTGTTCAAATACTTCGAGTTCACAGAACCGTTTATTATACCCAGAAATAACAGTAAATTTTACCCAGTTATACTCAGGAACATTAAATTTTAGTTTAATTATCTTTGATTTTAGAAATTCTTAGAGGGTTAAACAAGGTATAAGTGTTTATTTCTTAATCTCAAATGTTCAGATATCAAGAATGAGAATTGGGATCACATGAGTGTAGTAGTTAGGGTTATTTACATTTGAAACGCATACGTACCATTATCAAAAATTGTCGATCCATTGCTGGATTAAAGCCATTCCAATACGTTTTCAAACCATCTATCTTGGATAATTTATTCCCAAGATATTCACAGTCTACCTAATTTCGTCACACCACGTCGTATTAGGGTGTTGTGTAGGTACTTACTTGTCACTTGTGGTATCCAGTAAACATTTGCTTTCGCTCACCTCATATATATAGATTGAGAGAGAGAGAGAGAGAGAGAGAGAGAAAAAAAGAAAGAATCGGTCGTTAAAAAATTAGAATAACATCTAATTTGGCTTACTCTAGTCTGGAGAAACTCGTCTTGTGGGTAACTGGGTATTAAATTCTACTCTGTTAACGTAGTACTACATCTAAGAGTAGATTTAATCAGGATTTTTATTCTGTATTTCATATCCCTTCTTTTGTTTTCTCTCAGTTTTTCTTTTAACCCTGTAATGTATTCAGAATCTAGTCATTTATAAAATATTATTATTATTATTATTATTATTATTATTATTATTATTATTATTATTATTATTATTATGTTATTGTTCCCTTGCTTTGGTTATTATTTTTACTTCACTGCATTGTAGTTTTGTTTTACGAATTTAATTTTTCATTTGTTATCAATTGGAGCATGCTGGGAGTTTGCTGGCTCGCCATGTAAAAATTCTCAGATGCTTCAGTTGACGTAATTGCCTGGTGAGTTAACTTCATTTCTTTTTATAGCTCATCAATTATCTATAGTTTTGTGACAGTATAATCGAGTCTTGCCAGTAATATACGTATTGCAGATAAGTTTAATATATATATATATATATATATATATATATATATATATATATATATATATATATATATATATATATATATATATATATTTATGTGAATCTTACGAGTAGTAGTTCATACATTTTTCATACATAATAATTATAATTATTTGTCATTTTTTTAATCTTTTGGCTGACGCCATTTTTTGTAACAAACAGAAGAAGGACTATTGTGTCCTCGTGGTTAAGGTAATTTTGAACAAAATTAAAATATTACATATCCACAACTTAGAGTTGACAAGGGTTGAATTAAATTGCGTTTAGTTTCTTGTTGAATATTTTTGATAATTAAAGATTATATATATAATTGTTAATTTTTTGACTTTTTTATATTTATAAAACCAGCAGTATAACCTCAATAGTATATAGAATTCATGTATGTATTTTGGCCAGAAACCAAATTAGATTTTCGGGAAGTTAAATAACTCATCCAGATGTGTGGTTGTTTTGTCTCTCTGGCCTTACGGCCTGCTTTCCAATACATGTTTGGATTTATTCAATGTTGTCTTGGGTGGGTTGTGGGAACGGAGAGAGGAAGGTGTCCCGACAAAACGTACCAGCGACAAAACGTACCACTTGAATTTTCGCGACAAAACGTACCACTTTTGACGACCTGTCATAAATAACAACCTGTCATGGATTAATTAAAGCATTTCTGATATTTATTCCACGACAAAACGTACCACTTATATAAATTACAACCTGCCTTGGACTAATTAAAACATTTCGGATATTTAATCCGCGACAAAACGTACCACTTTAAGCTTTTTTTTTCAGCGTGTTCACAGATTATTCTCCAGATCGAACAAACTTCTCTTAAAGGTTCTGTACGTGACAAACGTAACATTAAACACGTTTATCGGCGAGTAAGAGAACACGAGTCTTCCAAAATACATTAGACCAATGTGGGTGCTTACATATCTAACAAAAGAGAACATAATGTTAAGAAACTACTTCCTCATGAACAGGTAAAACAACGACAGTATAAGGTTGACAAGAACAGACAGGTAATGTATCGAGTTGTCAAAGTGTAGAAACTCATTGGTAAAAGAGGGCTCATTTACAGAGGAAATGTAGCAGCCTATAAACTGAAAGACACAGATCATGGATCATGGAAACTTTTTGGGTATTATTCCTTTCTTAAGCAAATTTGATCTTCCGCTTAAAAGTAATTTAGATAAGGTCACCGAGAAGAGTCATATACGAGGAAGTAAGCAGGATAGTTGTCGCATAACTTTTACTAAACACGGTGAATTTTGTTTTGAATGCTATCAACACACTTATCAGAGAAGATATTACGAAAGAAGTCTCTCAAGCTTCAATATTTTCTGTTCTATTAGACATTACTCAAGATATAGTAGTTTCAGGCCAGTGCTCTGTTGTTTTACGGTATATTCTTAAAATGGTTGTTAAACAAAGTATTGTTGTCATTGTAAAATGCATATCTACCACAGGCCAGTGTCCTTGCGGTTTACTGCAGGAAATTCTGCAGAAGTTGAACCTTGATATTAAGAAGTGTATTGGAAATTCAACCGATGGCTCAAGTAACATGGAAGGACAATATTCGGATTTTTTTTCAATTCACCTATGATCAGTTACACTGTGATTCAGTTGATTTTGAGTTTAACGGCCCTTTTAGCAGCGAGGCTATATGAGACGGGACATACTGATTTACGGGAAATCCGAAGCACATGAGCTCCTGCCAGGAATCGAACCCACGTCTCCCACGACAAAGGCGCATACGCTAACCGCTTAACCACTAAGAAACTCAGTTACACGTGTGGTGTTACGCTCATATACTCAATCATGTCATATGTGATCTGACAAAAAATTGCATTGATTCTCTGTCATTGTTCTGCTGAATGACTGTGCGATATTTATGCGTGAGTCTTATCAGCGAATGGACATTTGGAAGATCAAATGTTAACAAAGGCGTCTTACAGTTAGTACGGAAACAAGATGGTAGAAAACACACTGTTTTGCTGAAAAAGTTTGGTCATTTTTTTGAACCCAGAAAGTGCTTTGTATATAGAGTTGACCATAATAATTAAGAAAATTGCTTCTACAGAAAATATCAAACCAAAAGCTAGCTGTAAAGCGAAAGGATATATAAAAGATCTTCAAAACAAAGATCTTCAAAAGAAGTTCAAAACAACTCGGACAGCACAAATATTCCTTAAGATATTTCAAGTGACGACCTCTCTGTCAACCTATCTCCAAATAGAGGGTGCTGCTAGTGTAGTCCTATCGGATAGTTCAGACTACTCTGTTCCAAGTGAAAGAGTAGAGAGATGATTTTGAATCCGTTAAGAATGCAGCATTAAGCTTTGCAGAATGGGCAAATAACAAATTTGAAGACTTAGAACGTGATTTCTTTTCTTTCTTTTCTTTTTTTTCTATTGACCTGTCGACAATTCGCCTTCAGAGATGGACAAAGATTTTCCTGTAAATATGAAGATGAAGCTGCTTCTATCCAATGACCAGGAATTGCATCGAAGCATTCAATACAATATTGAACATGGTAGTTTCGAGTATTTCTTCAAGATTCAAGAAGCAATGTACTTTATGGATTATTTGGACCCTAGCCACTTCAACCAAGTAACAGAACTTTCAGACGTGCCTTTCGATAAACTTACATATTTTCTGAAAAACTTCAGTAAAGAAGTTTCCAAGGATTAATGTATTCGCTTGGACTTTTGAAGGACGTGGATATCCTTGAAAGTCAGTCTTGATGACGAGCACAGCCGAGAAAAAATGACTGTCCTAATGATGTAAGTGATTCAGAATTAGGAGAAAATACATTTGTTTACAAGGAAAGCGAATGCAAAACGTGTTGCCATATTGTCCAATGTGCTGCTTTTTAATTTTGCGGAATTGTAAATTTTGCAGTAATACTTATCCAGGTTTCCAGCATACAAATTTTTATTGACTTTGCCCGTAACTCAGGTAACATGTAAAACAAATTTTTCAAAACTTAAATAAACTGAAATACATTAAAAATAGGATAACGAGTACCATGTCTCAGGAACATTTGAAAACATTTATGTTGATGTCTATTGAAAAAGATTTATTAAAAAATATTTCGAATACAAAAGTGATAGATACAGTAGCATCAAAAACTAGTACACTAAAACATCTGCTAATTTTGTAATATAGTATACGTTCTCCTTGAACTTCATATAATATTTTGAACAATTCAGAATAATATACTGATGAAAGAATATCAGGTTTTAATTGTCAATTGCTAATACTATTGACTTACTGTAGAAAGAAAATTGCAATTGATTTGTGACATTGAGATGCTGGTGGCCCTTGTGGGAGAAAGCGCCCGCGTCCCTCTAATAATGCCTATCCGTCTCTGGTCCAAAGCCTGGATAAAGTGTGATGGAAATCAGCAAATATTCAAATATTGTATATGCAAGATTCTTGCTGGTCTTGGTCTGGCGAGAATCTTACAGGTATTGTATTGGTGTTGCGAGAATTTGCAGGCATGGTCTTAGTCTTAGCCTTAGTCTTAGTCTTGGTCTTGCATCGCTACTTTTCTCACCAGCAATCTGTTCAACTTTTAACCTTATTTTGGCCGGTATGTATACACTTATATACGTCCTATCAAGTGGTACGTTTTGTCGCCTGTCATTATTTGATGACTGATTAGAAGACTCTTCACAAGTAGCCCTCCAGGCAAGTGGTACGTTTTGTCGCTTGTCATTATTTAAAGTGTTTTTAGAAAACCTTTTACAAGCATCCCTCAGGGTAAGTGGTACGTTTTGTCGGTGGTACGTTTTGTCGCTAGTACGTTTTGTCGCGTATTCGGAGAGGAAATGGTTACAACCCCTTTCTACATTTGTCCTTGACCTAACTTTTCGGGGAGAGACATGTCCCATACGTCCTTCCCTTGGCTACATCTCTGTTGAAGGTCAAAGACTTTAGTTGCCAGCGTAGTTTGACTCTCTAAATTGTAATCAACATCACAGATATATATATATATATATATATGTGTGTGTGTGTGTGTGTGTGTGTGTGCTATTGAGTCACTCATGGCAATATTCAAATACGTGGTCACTTAGAATGTAGATTGTCAAAGTAGACCAAACATGTATAGTTATATACTAGCAGAAAAACAACATTATTACACCGTGATGTCTACTGAAGTTTAGCATCTCTTTTCAGTATCCAGACTGTATGTAACATGGACCTACAGTTGAAGGTGGAATCCGAATCACGTAATGCGTTTAAATTTTAATGCGCTTCCACTGCGAATCGAATCCGCAACCTCTTGCATGAAAGACAAGGGCACTTGTCATTGGATTAGCAAGGAGGGTTACTATTACGCCAAGATATTTCCATAATACCTTCATATCTTGACCATATCATGGCTCCAATTGAAAAATAAATTCTGGTATTGTGAGTTACTGTACCTGGCCACATTTTGTGACTGCCTCTATTGTTCCATACTCTGATAACTCGACAGCAGTGTATCGCATACAGGTTTCCACTAGGTGCGCGTGGTTATAGCCTTATGTTCAAGATCCGGATGGAGTCCAATGTAGTTCAGAATTGTTCATTCACAGGAAACTCTCCCAGTTTTCTTCAGCTGGTCACTACATGCGAGACAAATCGTTATTGACATGTTATTAGTTCATGAACTAAGAAATTTTCATGTAATCTGGTCCTCAACAAATTTATTCGTCTCAGAACGAAGCAATATTTATTTTAATACTGTTCATCAGTTGCAGTCTCTTTCGGCCTTATCTTCCAAACGTCCATGCAGGACGCACTTCTTTCTCAACCAACGTTCAAATCACCTTTTTCTTTTCTGTAGAAATGTCAACGATCGTACGTGAGCACCTATTATTCGAACTCGAACAATGCCATATTCATAATTAATCTTATGTTAGCACAAACGTCGAACCAGCTATTTTGTTAGTTCTATAACTTTTGTATTATTTTTTTCAAATATATTTTTATGAATTTTTCTACACCAATGACATACTTTAGCTGTAAAACATTAAATAGGTAACTACAGATAACGATCATGAAATATGCAATTTTGTAAATTCTAACAGTTCGTTCAAGTCACATATTCTTCTATCTCTACCAATTTTTATTCGTAACTAAACGCTTGGTACAGATATAGAGTAAAGAGACGGTAGGTTGCTGTAAACAGCCGTCAATGCTTCTTTCATCTGTTGCAGTGCATACATACCTTCTCTTATTTTGTGTGAATAGTGAATACCTTGTCTGCGACTGCGTCGAAATTCTGATGGAACATGTCGGAAAACGCTCTACTGTGACTATGTGTATGATTCACTAAAATAGTGCTAGACCGCATGCATTCGGAAAAATACGTCACACGTCATATCTAGTTAAAGGACAAACTTAGAAGATATGGTAGCAGGCGGGTTTTGTCGGAAATTGTTCGAGAGAGACAATTAAGGCGTCAATCGATTCAGTAGAATCTAAGGAGTGTTTTAAAGTTAGTCTCGTCACTTGCTGATGTGTGGATGCCGAGATATTCAAAATCAAAATATAAAGGGAGGGCGTCATATAAAAATTTTCTATCTGAACGTATTTTACTGTAATTCTTTCTGTTGTTATAGAAAAAAAAATACTTCTATGATCTTTTCTTTTTTCCATAAAGACTAAATTCTTCTTTATTGATACTAATTTTCGAGTTTATACAGTGTAACTGGCTAAAACACTATTGAAGATCACATTGAAAAAAATAAATAGAAGGGATTTTAAATTCAAAACATTGACACCTTAATTGCTAAAGAATATATTGCTAAAGAATATATATATATATATATATATATATATATATATATATATATATATATATATATATATATATATATATATATATATATATGTATATATATATATATATATATATATATATATATGTGTGTATATGTATATATATATATATATATATATATATATATATATATATATATATATATATATATATATATATATATATATATATATATATTAGAAATATGAAACTATTATATGGTTACTCTAGTCTACTTGCCTTGGAGATGATTTCAACTTCAAAGTCTTGCGCTGCTGAACATATAATTGAATAGAAAGTGAGCGTTGATGTTTCAAAGGATGTTTTAAAGAAAACACAAAAGAACATCCAATACACACGAGTCATAAACTTCTATTGTCGTTATTTAGAATTGGTAAAAAGTTAATTTCATTTGGAGAAGTGAAAGTTTAACATTAGCGCTTTATATCAAAGCCTCCGTATCGTGTAGTAAATCTGAGACTCTTGGAGAAAGTTATTCTCATGATGCCTTACGTTTTTCTAGGGAAAGGCAAAGAAAGATTTCAGAACTTAAAAAAAAAACAACTTCTATTTACTTCAAACCTCAAAGGAAAGTGAAAAATTAAGTCGTATTCAGGGTAAAGTAAATCTATAGTGTTTCACGTATTCACAGGTGATCAAAATGTCACTCGCATGATGAAACGATGCCTCAGAATCCTTGAAAGTTGATTCAGAGATCGCTCTAGACTCAAAGCACTTGTTTTAGACAGAACCAGACTTGTCCATAGGACCCATTGTTCTAGGAAAGTGTGTCACTTTGTTGCTTTCTAGGAGGCACGGTGGCTCTGTGGTACAGCGCTTACCTTTGTTGCGTGGGGTCCCTGGTTCGATCCCCGTCCAGGTAAGTTTGTGGTGGACAACATTGTGTCCGTGGGATTTCTCGGGATACACCTGTTTGCTCATACATCCCCATCTAAGAAGTCTTTCACCATTATTCACTTGTCTTAAACATCGTCTCTCTCAGTTTAACGGACATAATCGTTTAATGTTAAACTCAAATATTTCATGAGCTCCTCCGTGGCTAAGCGGTTAACATACGCGCCTTTTGCGCGCGAGACTCGGGTTCGATTCCCGGCGGGAGCTCATGTGGTTCGGATTCCATGTTAATCAGTAGGTCCACGTCTCATATAGCCTAGCTGCTGAACGGGGCGTAAAACTCAAAATCAATCAATCAATTAAATATTTCATTTCATTTCATTTTACTTTCTTTCTTTCGTGTCTTCGAAAAGAAAACACAACTGATTCAAATTCACCTCGTATCTGCATATAGTGTTTCTCGAGAATGAAACGAAATATTGAACAAGTAGCAGTGTCACATGTACACCACGCGATGGAGTTTGGTTTGTAAATTATAACGTGATATTTTCTCAATTAATAGTACAACCGAAAGTGGTAATACATTTTTCCCATTTATGATTTTAGTAGATAGCTTACAATGGAGATGGAATGCAATTCTCGTTATTTATTACACTTTTAACCCTATGGCCGTCACCGTTAAAACCGGAAGTAGTTTATTTCTGCTACTTCCGGCTTCATTAGAAAGATCTGAGTAGAGGTGAAATATATTCTTGAAAACCTTAGTTGATTACTGAAAACCATTTTTCGCTACTTGTTTCCGTTTTTATTCTATGCTGATCAGCAATAAAACCGGAAGTGGTTGATTTATGCCACTTCCAGTTCGAATAGGGGTTAACAGAGAAAATGGTATCTATTCTTACAATGCTAAATTAATTCCAGAAAACTACTTTTCACCATCTCTAATCACTCTCGCTGATGTTGAAACCGGAAGTTGCAGTGGATTTCTATCATTTCCGGTTTTAGTATAGGGTTAAGGATGGAGACAAAGTGTATTGTTAGAAAACATAATCGATTGTAAGAAACAGCTTCTCGCTACCTATTACCGTTTCTGGTCTATTATAATCAACGTAAAACCGGAAGTTCAATCCAGGGTTTTGATATTCAATTGATCAACGTCATACCATTTGACCTTCTAAATCCTGGCATAATTTCGTGGTAGTTCATAGAGTGCTTCTTGAGATTTTTAGTCTTGTGGACTGTCGGAGGGACATACGGACAGACAGACTAAATATAGAAAAGAGTTTTGGTAAACCGAACTCCGTGGTGTTATTCGCAATTCTTCAAACGCCAACGATTTGGGCATTCCCAAGCTACCTGTCAAGCTCTGCCTCGGTGAGTTAAATGTACCGGCTCTCACTGGACATACGAATATGCAAAGAAGACCAGAGACACACCAGTCCAATGCGTAAATTGCAAAGGAGATCGTTCAGCCAACTTCTCCGGATGTCCACGCACTAGCGCAAATCTCAGGGGGATGAGGGGGACTTGTCCCCTCCAATCTTGGAACTGGGGGACTGTCTCCCCAATAATCCCATTTGAAATATGCATTTTGGGGAGAAATATGATAATTGGTGTCCGATTGCCACCTCCCAATGTTGAAGATAACTCTGTTCCCCTGATCCTCCACAGCATTGTTTTTCAACTTCATAGATATTTTGAACATAGCCCTCACTTGATGCTCAGGAATACACTGGATAAAATGGAATGCGCTTCAGTCGTGCTTTACGCTGGATAAAAAGGCAAAATATGGTTTAGCACCTCCCTTGATAATTTCATGGATCAGCCACTGTATATATATGGGAACGGTCTTACTCGTCCCCCCTCCCCAATGTTGAAGACAGATTTGCGCCGCTGTGTCCATGCACACAGCAAATTCTTCTAACCAAAAGGAAACTGACACGGGGAAGCACTATTTCACATTCTGCATCTTTTCAAGACACTTCTGATCCTTCTATCTCACGCCAGAACGCACTACTCTGACTCAAGATGCCATTAGGAAGCAATTCACCCTCAGAAGATATTTTAACATCCACCAAATATTTCTTTCAGCTTCTGAGGGATCCCAAGCTTCCTAGGGATGCGCACGAGACAAGATTTATGGCTGTCTCGACTCAAAAATGTGCTGGAAAAGTTATGTCTCGACTCGAAAAATATATCTTTTTCTATTGTAAGAGCCGTGTCTCGACTCGAATTTTGTCAGGAAAATCCTGTCTCGACTCGTCTCGTGCGCATCCCTAAAGCTTCCTAAAAATTTTACACACGTTTCGAACCTGTATGCCAAAGCTGGATCCAATCAGCACATTCACCATTTTCATGGACTTCTTTACTGAATTTCTTCCAGAGAATCAAGCAGTGACTTAATGGGAGCATCGGCAGATAAGTGACACTTCAGCTTTCACGTGGCAACTTGTGATTGGTTGTGACTTCTGCCACTACGACGCAAGCATCTATCCTCTGCAAGCTTACAGCAACTGTCAGCTCAGTACTCTATGAACAACTTATGTCTCATCATTCGGAACCTTTTTCCGTTTAACGCTACACTTGAATTCAGTCCTTAAACTTCAATCACGCTCTTACTTTGATACTTTTCTATCTGCATTCTCTATAAACGCTAATGTAATTTCTCTACAGGGTATAGCTAAAATTCTGGACCGGGTTAAATATTTGGGAAACTCTAAATGCAGTCGATCCGAAGTCAATTGGAATCTATGTTGGTGGAGGGAGAAACATTATGACGTGGTGAAAGTTGTTGTCCGCCATCTTGGTGACCGCCATATTAGAATCAACTTGTTTATTTTAAATGGCAACAGGGTCGTGTGACATATTAGCAAACATCCTCGTTCGAAGATAATTCCAACGATAAAGTTTTTTTTTTTCCAAAATGCATTTACAGTTTCTCAAATATTTAGCCCAGTCCAGACTTTTGTCCACAACCTGTATATCTCACAGTGTATCGAATCACCCTACCCTAATCTCTTGTTTTTGACGGGAGCATGGTGACTCAGTGGTAGGGCGCTCAGCTGTGATGCGAGAGGTCCTTGGTTCGTTTCCAAGTCACGAGAATTGAATTATAAACAATATTGTGCTCATAGGTTTTCTTCAAGATCTTCCGTTTCCTCCCACATTTCAATCAAGCGCTTATTTCATAATTATTCGAGCTCCTTCGAGGCGTAAGCGTTTAGCGTACACGCCTTTGGCGTGAGAGACCAGGGTTCGATTCCTGCCTGGAGTTCATGTGGCTCGGATTCCACATTAATCAGTAGGTCCTGTTTCATATAGCCTCGCTGCTCAAAGGGACGTTAAACTCAAAATCAACACATAATTATTCACTGTCACCATCATTCGTATACTTTCCCCTAAAGGGCATATGCGAGGTACGTTAAATTCAGAAGCGGTTCACCAGGGAAGTCACACCGATAAAATTGAAGTTTTCTCGCTTGAAAGTAAAATAAGAAACCTTTTTTTGTGTACATTAGATAACGTTCATTCTTTAAGTTTCAAGCAATAAAACTTCATTATTTTAGCAGTCTGACTTCCCACACGAGCCGCCTCTGGTTAAATTAAATATTTCATTAGATTTCATTTGATTTCTTCTTTTTGAAAGAAGTTTTCAATATGCTGCTTTTATTCTCCTGTCATTTCCCAGATCCTTTAATTTGAGTTTTTATTATTAATCTTAGTGTTGTGCTATTGTGACTCGTATCTATTACGAAACTCTTATCTCGTGTAGTTGGCAACATTGTTCGTTGTGATGAAGGGTTGGTTGGGGGATCGTTTATTCAATGACACACAAGAGAAATTAACCGTCACCCGAGTTAATCATCATCCCTGTTGTTCAGGAGCATCAGCGTTGATTACTTGCTTACAGCGATAACAACCAGCTTTAATACACTCTGCCCTAAATTAAAATCTACTTCCTCCTTTTAATATTTTCTCTCCCTGTGGATCAAGGAAAAATGTTCCTAAGTCATAAACAAGGAGGATATCTCAGAAAAGAAAAAAATCTCTAGGATCAGCAGTAGAGCATGATTTTTTCTAATATAGTGTCAAAGATAAAATCCAGTTCGCGAGAGGTATTGCTAATAATATGCGTATATATGTATGTTAAGTAGTAACCTTAATATTGGGCTAAGGAAGAAATGGGTCAAGTGCTATAAATAGAGCATTGGATTTTATGGTTCAGAGATTTGGACATTACGGAAGTTAGAGAAGAAAGGAAGTTAGAGAGGAAGATGAAGAAGATAAAATGGACAGAAAGAGTATCAGACGAAGACGTTTTAAAACGGATAGGAGAGAAGAGGACGCTTCTAGCCACCATCCTTCGTAGAAAGGCTAAGTGGATTGGATATATTTTGTGTTCTTCATACCACTATAGAAGGAAAGATAGAAGGAAAGTAAGGAACAGGAAGAAGAAGAACATATGTGATTAATGATTTGAAAATAGAAGAAAATATTGGGAGTTAAAAGAGAAAGCTGAAAGTACAGAAACATGGAAGAAACATTTCCAGGCCCAAACTGAAAATTAAGAAAAAAATCCTCATTAGTCCCAGGATTTGCCAAAAGATAGAATACTTAATAATAATAATATGTATGTTCCAGCATAAATGTAGAACGCATGAAACAATTTGAACTAAACTTGCTACACATATAGCTTATTATTATTGTTATGAAGTATTCTATGTTTTGACATTTCGCGGCACTAATGATATTTTTTTTTTTCTTTCAATTTTAGATTTGGGGCTGGAAATGTTTCTTGTATGTTTCTGGATCTCCAACATTCTGTTTTAACTCCCAATATTTTCTTCTACTTTCAGATCGACGATCAGTTGTGTTCTTATTTTTCCTATTTTCTTCCATCTTCCCTCCTATAGCGTACGAAGAAGACAATTTCTTCGCAAGATGTGTCCAGTTAAGTTGGCCTTCCTACAAAGGATACTGGCTAGAAGATTCCTTTTCTCTTCCATCCGTTTTAAAACATCTTGGTTTCTTACTCTCTCTCTGTCCATTTTATCTTCTCCATTTTCCTCCAACACCACATTTCAAAGCTCTCTAAATATTTTTTTTTCTGTAACTTCCGTAATATCTAAGTCTCTGAACCATACAGTCCAATGCTACATATATAGCACTCGACCAACTTCTTCGTTAGTCCAATATTGAGCCTGATAGTTAAGAGTGTCCTTTTCTTGTTAAATGCTTCTTTGGCTATGGCAATTCTTGATCTGGTCTCTTTGGTGCAGTAAGAGTCTCTCGTCAAAATACTTCCCAAATACTTGAAATGATCGACCTCTTGAACTTCTTTTTGTTCTACTCTGCCCCGTAAGGCATGTTTTCGCGGGATATTCTCATGATTTTCGATTTTTCGATGTTACAATCTGAAGAAAAATATCCTGAAGATAAGATTTTCTTAACATCCCTAAAGATGTGGATGAGAAGGGGTTACTTTTTCAACATCATCTGAAAGATTAAGCAACGTTTTACTGTATAACTTAAAACAATATTGGTTGCCTACGCCACAGGAGTGATATTTTCATTGAAAGGCGTATCCTAAGGGGGAAGCAGTTTAAATAATTTTCCTACAACTATCCGCACCTCGTAGGAAGAACCGGCTTTTCAGACAGAGCAAAGCAGGGAGTGTTGCCTGCAGGTTGCCTTATTCTTCTAGGGCATTATTTATCCAATGTCAAAGTATTGAATTTTCGGTTAATTGTATTAAGTCCATCGTCGGAACCTATAACTAGGAACACATTAGATTAGATGAACTTGAGATTGCTTATCTGAAGGAAAAACTCCAAACCCAAAGAAAATATTTGTTTCTAAGGTTGATTAATCACTGTCCTCCCCCATTTATCTATTTCTGCCGTTTCATTAAAGGCGAATTCTGAGACCTGCAGTAAGACAGTTGATAAGGCGACTGCCTGTCAAATGAGAAACCTGGGTTATTCCCCTTTCTACCCTCGACCCAATGCAGCTTTGAAGTTAACCCAGCACCCTTAAAATAAGTACGTGGAAAAGTAAAACGACCGGAGCATGATGTTGACTGCACTACCTCGACGACTACCGATCAATAAATAAATAAAGTGGTGAGCTTCTATGTCCTCATATGGTCCTTGGATCTTTCATGATCTGTCTTGAAAAGGAGCGACCTTTCTGTCTCTCTATGGCCTATGGAACCCGGAGGTTCAGTGCCGCGTTCACAAAAGTTCTCCACCGACTTCTATCCTTAGCCAATTGGATCCAGTTTCTACTTTGTATTCCTATCTCTGCGAGATCCATCTCAATATTATCCTCCCATCTGCGCCTAGGTCTTCCTAATGGTCGTTTTCCTATGGGTCTACCAGTCAAGACTTTGAAAGCGTTTCTACTTTCTTCCATTCTAGCTACATGACCTGCCCACCTAAGCCTCCTAGACTTGACGACCCTAACAATGTTGGGTAAACCGTATAAACTATGTAGTTCCTCGTTATGAAGCTTCCGCCATTCCCCATTCTCGTTCCTCTTGGGTCCGAATATTCTTCTCAGGATCCTGTTCTCAAATACTTTCAGTCTATGTTCTTCCCTCAGAGTAAGCGACCATGTTTCGCAACCATACAGAACAACAGGCATGATTATCGTTTTATATATTTTAAGCTTCAAATTCCTCGACAGAATTCGCGACGACAAGAGATTTTGAACCGAATAGTAACACGAATTCCCTGCTTTTAGTCGAAATTTAATTTCTTCGTGAATATGATTTTCGTCTGTTAATATTGATCCTAAATATTTGAAAGTATCCACTTTATCAAAAGTATTATTTATTATTTTAACGCATCCATAATTTACTGTATTCCGGTCCCGACGCACTTCCATGCATTTAGTTTTATCTGCATTTACTTCTAAACCCATGTCCCTGCAAGCGTTTAATAAGATCTCTGCATTTCTTTCTATTGTTCTCCTATCATCACCTATTAAATTTACGTCATCAGCATATGCCATAACCTGGTGAATACCATTCAATTCTAGGCCCTGGTTGCTATCTTTGATTTTCCTTATAGCGTATTCCAGAACAAAGTTAAATAATAATGGCGACAACGCATCTCCTTGTTTCAGGCCATTTTCGACGTGGAAGCTCGTGGACAAAAATTTTCCTACCCGGACTTTACTTTGGGATTCACTTAAACATATCTTAATTAATCTAATTAGCTTTCTCGGTATTCCAAGCTCTGTAAGAACGTTGTATAATGTTTCTCTCCTAACCGAGTCGTAAGCCTTTCTAAAATCAATAAATAGTTGATGTACCGGGGTATTGTATTCCCACTTCTTTTCGAGTATTTGGCGAATGGTAAATATTTGGTCGATAGTTGATCGATTTCGTCTAAATCCGCACTGATAATCTCCAATAATTTCATCTGCGTATGGGGTCAATCTTGCTAACAGAATATTTGAAAGGATTTTATAGGATGTTGACAGAAGAGAAATGCCTCGATAATTATTACAGTCAGTTTTGTCGCCTTTCTTGTGAATGGGAACAATGATTGACTCTTTCCACTCTTGTGGCAATTCTTCCTTGTTGTAGATAAGGAGAATGAGTTTGTGTATCTTGTTCCACAATTTTTCGCCTCCAGCTAAAATTAACTCAGCCGGAATTTCATCTACACCCGGAGATTTGTGTTTCTTTAATTTCTTTATAGCGGCTTCCACTTCTATTCGATTGGGTTCTGGAATATACGGTTCTGCGGTGTGTATCTCCTTTTCTCCACGCACATTAGTTTTTGGCTGCGTGTTCAGCAAATCGTCAAAGAAATCTTTCCATCTATTTAAGAGGCTATCCGTATCAGTGAGAACTGTTCCGTCAGATTTCTTTAATATATAAGCACGAGGTTGATAGCCTTTCTTAAATTCGCTGATCCCCTTATACATGTCCCGAATATTTTTATTTTTACTATTATCTTCAAGTTCCTTAATTTTAGCTTTCAAAAAATCCCGTTTCTTTGTTCTAAAAGTTTTGGAAGTTTCCCGCCTGATATCTGCGAAATTTTGTGTAGTTGTTTCATTCGGATTTTGTAGCCACCGTAATTTTGCCTGTTTTCTCTTCTCTACTAGTTCAATGCATTCTTGGTCGAACCATGGTTTGTCCCTACGTATTTCCGCGTGTCCTAATTTTTCTATTTCTGAACTTTTAATGCTATCTCTAATTTCAATCCAAGTATCCTCAACACTAGTGCACTCCGAGTCTTCTAAAACCGAGAATCTATTCGAAACTTCAATCTGGTATTCCTCTCTTACCTTGCTCTCTTCTAATTTCTTTAAATTAAATCTCTCCGTTTTCGGACATTGAGGATTACATTTATTCAACGATAATCTCTCCCGTATTATCGCTGCTACCAGGTAGTGATCAGTGTCACAATCAGCCCCTCTAAACGACCGGACGTCAATTATGCTAGATTGTCTTCTTCTATCTACTAAAACGTGATCAATTTGATTGTGTGTTTTTCCGTCTGGTGATGTCCAAGTGTATTTATGAACGTCGCGATGTGGGAATTTTGTACTCTTCACGATTAGGTTTTTGGATGTTGCAAAGTTCACGAGTCTAACACCGTTGTCATTACTTTCCTTATGCAAACTTTCGTTCCCTATAATCGGTTTGAAAATATCCTCTCGTCCTACCTTCGCATTGAAATCCCCTAATAGAATCTTCATATGGTATCGCGGGAGTTGGTCAAATATCCGTTCAACTTCTTCGTAAAAACTATCTTTTATATCGTCACCCTTATCTTCAGTTGGAGCATGTACATTTAAAACAATAATATCACACCATCGTCCCTTAAGAGTAATAAAAGAAAGTCTGTCAGTAACAAATTCAACCCGTTTAATTGCTGGTAATATTCGTTTGTGAACGAAAAACCCTGTTCCTAACTGGTGATTTTTATTTCCTTCCCCGTAAAAGAACGTAAAATTTCCGGAATTCTCAGATCCATTTCCTTCCCACCTAACTTCCTGAACTCCTACTAAGTCCATCCTGTATTTCTCTAACTCACTAGTTACAGATTTTAACGCGCCTGCCCTATAAAGACTTCTAATATTCCATGTTCCAAATCTCATGTCCATTTTCTTTTGCTGATGTCGTGCCAAGTTATCAGTCCTTGTCCGAGGCTTTTGTGAATGTTTCTGAACAAGTACCTTTTTTTACAGGATGAGGGTGTTAGCCTTACCCAAACCCCCAAGCTGGAGGACCACTCCTAGTCGTCTGTCCGCGACTGCTTATTCAGTATATTCGCAGCTAACCTCTATATCTAGAGGCCTTCTCCTCGATCCGCAACCTGAGGACGCGCCATGCCGTGATGACAGACAAATTTTTAAATTACTTTTTAAGACAAATTTTAAACATGAAAATTCGTGGATCATTCAGAAAGTTATTTGCACTCCTTCGTAAATATTTCCGGTCAAAGGCTATTTTGATGAAACTGTGTGGCAATACTGCAGACATGTAGCTGTATTGTGTGACGTAGCGGCTTTCACGAGGCAAGTGGAGGTGTTCTGATAATCAGTCGTAAACATGTCTCGACAATCAGCGAAAACGTGTAGCTGTGCTGAAATTTATCGGCAGTTGCATGAAGTGTACGTGAAAATGCAATGTCACGTCAAGCTATCGTGAAGTGATGCAACATGTTCGAGAACGGACGTACAGATATTGACGATGCTAAGCGAGAGGGAAGGCCATCATCCTTCTTATAGCCCAGACCTTTCACAGTGTGACTTCCATGTTTTTGGTCCCATAAAAGACGAACTTTTAAAGCAAGGATAGCACTCAGATGATGAGGTGAAGGCTGTAGCTCAAGAATGATTATCGAGCATTGGACGGGATTTCATTGCAGAAGACATAGAAAAACTTGTAGCTTGCCCGTGACAAATGCTTCAATCTCGGAGGTAATTACGTTGAAAAGTAGACTGGGAATGGAACTTTACGATACAAATGACGTCATTGTAAAATTTGTATTCTGTTTTATTTTCTTAAGTATTGCAACTAACATTTTGACTGACCCTCGTAATAATTCGACAGTTACTGTAATTTTGAAACTAAAATTTCCTTCCTTTTTCGTTCTTCTGAACGTATATTGTTATCATATCTTGGTGTTGTAGAATTTTTCCAACGAAAAATCACAAAATAATGGATTAATTGTGATAAAATTGTGTTTATGGCTGCTCGTAGTTGTAGTAATAAATGATCATTAATAACTTAGTCATTTTTATTGAAATTTATACGTGTACCTTTCCATAACATCCTAATTCAGTTTGATTTATGTATTTAGGACATGAGAGAAAACAAGGTATTCGAGCTGTAATGAGTTGGCTCGTTAGTTTAGAGCGTACCACTCATTATCAGCATCAAGAAATTCAAAGATATGTTCAGTGTGCGAATTGACGAGGGAAAGTCAAAGATTTCCTCCACTCACTCACTCACTCTATGGCCTATGGAACCCGGAGGTTCAGTGCCGCGTTCACAAAAGCTCTCCACTGACTTCTATCCTTAGCTAATTGCATCCAGTTTCTACTTTGTATTCCTATCTCTGCGAGATCCATCTTAATATTGTCCTCCCATCTGCGCCTAGGTCTTCCTAATGGTCGTTTTCCTATGGGTCTACCAGTCAAGACTTTGAAAGCGTTTCTACTTTCTTTCATTCTAGCTACATGACCTGCCCACCTAAGCCTCCTAGACTTGACGACCCTAACAATGTTGGGTAAACCGTATAAACTATGTAGTTCCTCGTTATGAAGCTTCCGCCATTCCCCAATCTCGTTCCTCTTGGGTCCGAATATTCTTCTCAGGATCCTGTTCTCAAATACTTTCAGTCTATGTTCTTCCCTCAGAGTAAGTGACCATGTTTCGCAACCATAAAGAACAACAGGTATGATTATCGTTTTGTATATTTTAAGCTTCAAATTACTCAACAGAATTCGCGACGACAAGAGATTTTGAACAATAATAACACGAATCCCCTCTTTAGTCGATATTTAATTTCTTCGTGGATATGATTTTTCTCTGTTTATATTGATCCTAGATATTTGAAAGCATCCACTTTATCAAAAGTATTATTTAATATTTTAACGCATCCATAATTTGCTGTATTCCGGTCCCGAGCACTTCCATGTATTTAGTTTTCTCTGCATTTACTTCTAAACTCATGTCCCTGCAAGCGTTTAATAATATCTCTGCATTTATTTCTACTGTTCTCCTATCATCCCCTATTAAATTTACATCATCAGCATATGCCATAACCTGGTGAATGCCGTTCAACTCTAGGCCCTGGTTGCTATCTTTGATTTTCCTTATAGCGTATTCCAGCACAAAGTTAAATAATAATGGCGACAACGCATCTCCTTGTTTCAGGCCATTTTCGACGTGGAAGATTTCCTCCACGACAAAAAAATTATCCCCTTGGGAAAAAAAATGATATGAAATCTTCCACTTTAGCGTCCCACGACTATGTCCATTAGGCTAAGGGAGACGAATGATTAAGGCAAGTGAATGATAATGGAAGAATTGTGGAATGAGAATGTGGGAGGAAACGAAAGTACCCTGAGAAAACTCACGAATACGATGTTGTCGACCACAAATTTACTGAGCCGGGGATCGAACTAGGTACCCCACGTAATAGAGGTAAGAGCTTTATTATCCCCCACCCCTGGAAAAGAAAATGTTCATCCGTAGCACGGTTAACAATTTTCGTCATCTTGAGTTCTTTTTCCAATGGTCATGAAGATAGAAACAGGAAACAACTTTTATTTTCTGTAACCATTTTTTTAAAGGTCTTCTATTTCAGTGAGGGCAGCTTTTGGAACATTTTACTTTTCAAACTTTTTCTACACATTACAATCATTTATTTTTCTTTCTTGAAATATTTACATATGCATAATTTAAAAATACAGTCTTTTCACCAGGAGCAAGCTAAAGGGGCTTGAAGGTGTGAAAAGTCAACAACATTTTCTCTCACTCAAACAGACGATGATCTAGTTTCACCTATCAACACCCATTTCACCCATATTTTTATAATACGAAAAGAAGTATAATAATATGCATAGCAAGCGAGAGACAGAGATGGCTGGGTGCGTATATGGATCAAATTTATTCCCCGTGGAAAAGCATTTGATTCGCATACCAGATGTGATGCCAAAGCTTAACATGAAACTATTTATTCACGAAGGAGTTCATAAATCGTTAAGGCATCAATTTACCCATCAGCAAGGACGCCCATGTTGTTGTTTTCGGGGAAGGGAGTGGCAAGTATAAGAGACACTTCCAATGTGGTCTCAAATTTTGCTGTAACTATTCTAAAAAAAAAATCTATTGGGTTTTCGAACTTCCGAAGTACCAATTTCCTCTTGAGAGGGCAAGCGCCCCACCTTACCCCCCTGATGGGCGCCCTTGCCCATGAGGGAACTTAATAATCATTAAGGCACCTATTCACCACATTGACGGCTCAGATTCCATCACAATGAAGACAGTACTATCCTTGTTCTACTCAGATCCTCCAATTTCACCCAATCTTTGAGTACCTGAAGAGATGTAAGAGGTAAAGGCTGCAAGACAAGGAAAATGAAATGAAATCTTTGAGTTTTACGTCCCACGGTTATGCCGTCAAGGCTAAAGGAGACGATGAAGATGAGAAATGAATGAAATGGTGGAATGAAGAAAGTGGGAGGAAACGGGAGAACCCTGAGAATACCCACGCACACGGTGTTTGTCCACCACAAACTTCATTTGGTGGAGGCTGGGATCGAATCTGGTACCCCAAGCACCAGAGGTGAACGCTCTACCACTGAGCCACCGCGGCCCCGCTGCAAGACAACGATGTAGGCCACACTCTCTCTTCTAAATTTCCAAGTTATATGGAAGTAGGAATAATAAGTATCCTAGCATTGCTCGTGAACCATATTTGACTCTCCTGTGAACAATGGCGTAACTGAGGGGCCCACAGGGCCTATAGTGCGGGGAGGCCCGCACGGTTTTGGGGGCTACCGCCAAGCAAATGCCAAGAACGGTAGGCTACAAAAAGTGAGCTGAATATGGAATATTCATTTCCCTGAACATTATTTACTTTAGAAAAGAAAAATATACTCTGAGTGAAAATTCATCCGTTCTAGAACACCAGTTTAAAAAATCATCTTAGCACTCGAATGTTAAGGAAAAAATATTTTTGCCTTTTTTTGTGAGTATAATTTTAATTGTAATGTTATTATATTCCATGGATTTATTAACCATTGTCTTCTACAGGGATGGAAATGGGGACCGAAAAATAATCCTGCGGGGTCCCGATATTTTTGCGTTACGCTACTGCCTCTGAATCACATTTCTGTTTCAGCTGAGGAAGATTGAATGCTACAGTGAAATGTATATATATATCGGCCATAGTTAGTGGAAGGATCATCTCCAAGATGGTCTAAATGGATTGATTGATTGATTGATGTTTGAGTTTTACTTCCCGTTCAGAAGCGAGGCTATATGAGACGTGAACCTACTGATTAACGTGAAATCCGAACCACATGAGCTCCCGCCGGGATGGTCTAAATGGAGTAGCCAG
Source organism: Thermobia domestica (assembly GCF_964235325.1). Lineage (NCBI taxonomy): Eukaryota > Metazoa > Arthropoda > Insecta > Zygentoma > Lepismatidae > Thermobia > Thermobia domestica. The sequence goes on from NC_137463.1 coordinate 6,811,077, forward strand.
GCAAAGTGTCTTGGGAGGATGGAGAATGTTTTCCAATCAAAGTTGGCGCAAGTCAGTCATTGGTAGGGCAACAAAGAGATAACACGAGGACCCTTGTGTATCAAAGCATTTCAATTTGCAGCAAGTAACCTGCCACTAGTGAGAACTATATGATATTTCAATAAGTCGATCGATCGAATTGCATAATTAAAAAAATGTTGAGATTTTTTTCGATATATCCATAAAATTTCGTTATTTTCTTGGTATCAATTTTTTATTTCCAACTCACGATATCACAAGCACTATCAATAATGGCAGTATACCTATGACTCGGAATAGGAGCCATAAATTCACCTCGTACTTCTCGGTGCACTTAGTACGTACACATAGAAAAAACGTATGTGGCACACGTAAAAACGTAGGTTACACGCGTAAAGTACGATTAAATATAACATGCTGTAGCGAACGTATAACTGAAAACGTATGTTTTATAATAATGTCCGTGTAAGTGTTCCATCTATACATACTTTCCGTGCCATTGTATATAGGTGGTAAGGATCACGTATACAGATGGACGTATATAACATATAGCTGCCGTATAGCATACGTATACGTATGCAATATACGGAAGACTGTTACATATCAGACATCCTGCAGTTGCATGATGTAACATCTGAGTGAGAGAAAAATGCAATACATATGTAGCATATGGATAACGTGTACTCATTACGGATTTCCGTAGTAAACATATGGAATCCGTATATTCGTACAACATTTCGCTGCCCGGATAACGGATTTTTCTCAGTGCAGATGATCATGTTGTACGTATATAGTTTCATTTGCTCGTCACAAGACAAATTCTTTTGAATCCATAGAATCGCAATGTGAATACTCGTAACTTGAGTTACAACAACGAAAACCGTCTATTTTTTGTTGAGTGAATCCTCACCTCTACACTGTTCATATCATATTTTATTTGTGAATGGAAGTGAGAGATGAGGGCCAGCCTTGGCAGCGTGAAACCGCGATAAATAAATGAGAAGCCACAACAACGTAACAGGCTAAAACTCCAGAAGCGCTTATGATGACGGAAGCCACGTCAGGAACACTCGATGTGAGGCCTCAAGATAAATGGTGTTTTGCTCTACAACATCAACACCCACAAACAGTCAATAGCGATTGGTGCGGAGACCAGAGATTAAGCAAACTACCTTCCCCTATTGGATAACGAACATTTTGGCAATCTGTGTAGTGTAAAAAGAAAATAAAATGAAAACTAGTTTAAAGCATAAGATAAGTGACACATTTATTCACAAGCGAATATGTTGAGTTTAACTGTGAATCCAATTATGGGCAGAAATATTTTCTACATGAATTTTGGTGCAAAATATATTTTTCTTCACATCAAATAAAGTTTAAAAGGCGTAAACATTTGAAAAAAATGCATACAGACTGTAATAAAATAATGCACTCGTGTTTTCCGGTAATTATCCCAGTAATTGTTATTGCTTATTACTAGATCAGCGTTTCTGAACCTTTTATCCTTTAGGGCACACCAAAGTACGTTTCAAACTTTCGCGACATCCCTGTATGTGATTATTTTCTAGATGAAAAGTAGTGTGAACCTGGCTTACTTAAAATAAAATTGTTTACGAGGATTATAGAGTTTGAGTAAAAGCCAGATTAAATAACAGAAATGCTATTTAATTTGGGCTAATTTGGACAAGATGTAAGCTAAAATTAATTAGAGTATTGATTGTTGGTATCAATAAGGGAAATAGTAAAGACTTTGTGTTCATGTTAATCCAATTTATTAGAAGTAAATTTTAATATATCAAAATGATTTCTTGAGAGTACCAGTGGCGAAGCGTACTGTGAGGCTCTGAGGCCGGGCCTACCCTGTTTTCTACTGCATATTTTCTTTATCTTTGGTTTCTTATAAAATAAAGTCAATACTTCAACATTTCGGTAACAAAATAGTAGGTTGGAAACACTCGGAGTCCCTTTCGTCTGAGCCTCACCAGCTAGCTAAACAGATTTACGGGCTATGCTACTCAGTGAGCGAAACTATTTTCGCTTGGGATTGCACTCATTGTTGGGAAGGCGCGAAGGCTTGCTGTTGGAATATAAGATTACATAGATAGAAAGTGTTTTAAAATGTGCACTAACCGTTTCTAAGGTAATTTAGGCATGAGTATGTGTAAATAGAAAGATATAAGGTGTAATGAAGATATAGATTAATGATGTTATGCAAAGATATGATTTAAGATTTTAAGACTGTTTACGATTATAAGATAAGTATGATTTAAGAAGATTGATGTTAATAATGAGATTTATATGAAAAGAGAATACGGCACAGATTAAGAATAAATTGATTCAATAAGATATATGAAGTAGTGATTTGGAGTAGCTTACTGTTGTAGTAAGTTAGAGACTAGAAAGAGACATTGGTACGATAGAAAAGATATTGATTAAGTAACCTAACACTTGCCTCTGGAAGTTTAGTTTTAACGTTGAAGGCATCTTTCAATGCTAATATGTTGTAAAATGATTTCCTTAACGCAGTGTTAAGAAGTTTCTGTGTAGAATTATGTATTTCTGTTAGTGATAACTTGTTTAATTTAGGTATGCACTCTCAAGAGTTATTCAGAGTAGCTGTTTTTTTTCTAGATGAGGCCTGGTCCATAATAGCGAATATAAGTCTGATACATTAATCATATTCATAAATTTACAAATGCTACCATACAGGATAAAATAATGTTTGTGTGGAATTCTAGTTGAGTTTTCCATTTCATAGAGTAAGTAGAGTATTTACGGCTTTGTTTATTTCGGGGAGGGAGCATTAAGTTTATTCTTGGAAATTTGAAAATTCTGTAATATGTATAAAACAATAAAAATTTTCGATAACATTTCAGATAGTGCTTAAGCCCGTAAGCCACCCCTTTAAATATGCTACTCCATAGAATACAATATTAAACATCTTGCGCTGATACAAATAAAGTTCCTTCTGAGAATTATCATTATCAGGTGATGCATTAATTAAATACAGTATTGTACTTATTTTAAAGTGAGAGATGCAAGTAACAAATGCTTATCCAAGAAATTTGACAGGTTAATGTAAGAATGTACTTTCTTTTTCTCTCCCTCTATTTTCAAATACGCAGGAAATGAAAATAGCAAGTGAGGAGGAAGTTCCCCTCATTCCCCCTGCAAATTCCAGACAGAAGAAAATATGAACTACACTTAAAAATATTTGTAGTGGAGCTACATGGGAATATTCCATTAATACACATTCCGTGCTTTCCTCATGTAAATATTTGTTGAATAATAATAATAATAATAATAATAATAATAATAATAATAATAATAATAATAATAATAATAATAATAATAATAATAATAATAATAATAATAATAATAGTTCTTTAAAATAAATAGATTTGATAGGTTTTTTGTTTAACTCAATAAGGAAAATAGAATTCTGAGTGTAATTTTAAACATTTTATAATACATTAATGTTATTTGTATTATTAGTTTGTCGGACCTACCCCACTTATGGAATTACGCTTCGCCGCTGGAGAGTACCAGATTGACTGTGTTTAATTATCTGGAATTTTTGGGGATGAAAGAAAAGGAAATTAGGCCAATAAAATGTCATACCTGTGTGATGCTGATTCCTGCAGTAAAGAAGGTCCAAATCCGTTTTCGGTCAATATAAAAGATGTCCTCCAGAAATTACAATGTTTGACGACGAATGCACATAATAATAAAACTCCTTCTTAAAATCTCTTAAGCACTATTCGATTCAATGATAATCGTAATGTTATCTGTAAGTCATGGAATATGATACGTATGACGTTTTAGTTCTGACTAGCTTAACTATCAATCTTTTCTCTGAAATTACTCTGAGGATTTTCTCCAACGAATCTCTTAATGTTTCACTCCACGTCTCTCTCTCTACGATTTTGGAAGGAATCGATTTATATGACCGAAAAACGTCAGATTGCAGATTTCAAAGAAATTTCTGGACAACGACCGCGTAAGCAGGCACGTGGGACATCAATTGAGAAAAACATTCTGCTGACCAGAAACCTTTAAAAACTCCAAGACATCAAAATCTAAATTCTGTCAATCTAAGAAAATGCTGGAAAGAATGAGTACAATGATTTTACAATATTTCAAACATTTGCAGCGATACTTTTTGAAAATAGAACGCTGATTAAGTGACAGTTATTTAACAGAGTCTTGTTACGTAAATTCTTTTGATGTAATGTATTAGCTTGCAGTCGTTTGTATCATAACAGTAAACAGGCATCATAATTAATGTGAATAACCTTTGTGACATAATTTCTTTTTAAATCTTTGCAAGATAATAAAATTTAATAAACACAAAGATGATGTAAATAAAATGAAATTGAATTATTTTTATAATATAATACATCGTAACATGTCTTTGTTTCCAAGGTGGATCACCACCCGGAAGTCAGTACATATTCCCTTAACTACTGCACAATGAAACGTTACATATTATAAATATTGTACTATAAGATAGAGTAATGTTTCAGCTACAGCACAAGACACTGATTCATTTGATTGTGTCTCCTGATATCGTAAAATGTAACAAATAAAAGAAAATATTTCATTTGCTTTACAATGAGCACACAAGATGGCACTTGCTGGTATATCTTATTACAAGTGGTCCACTTCATGAAACATTTATCTATGTGTGTAAAAGACATCAAACTTAAAACTAGTGAGATATTTCTCCCTGGCAATTATTGTAAAGTTATCTATGCGTGGACGAACTCTTGACAGACATGCTTTCATGTCCAATGTTCGTTTCTAAAGAAAAAATGAATAGCGTTAAAAACAAACTTTCCAGCAAATTAGAAAACGTGTGAAATCAAGTGGATTGTCGAAACATTTTTATTTTTCGTTTTTACGGATATAATTTCTTTGCGGAAGATCATATAAGACATTAAAAATCTCGCGATACACCAATGTGTCCCGGCATGGCGGTTGAGAAACGCTGTACTAGATAATGGAGTAGAGCGAAATCCTTAATGGTTTGATTCTTTAACTTTATCGTAACTTCCTAAAGGCTACATGAGACTTGGACATACAGTTAAAGATGGAATCAGTTCAAATCCTCTCTGACTGGAAATAGAACTTTGGGCCTATGTATCAAAGGCATACACACTAGCTACTAGATCAGTAGAGAAATAATAGAATTTCACGATGTTTTAAACAATTTTGTTTGGAGAAACAGCATTAATATTTAAAATAACAAACTCCGCATTTTTTATATATGCATTTTTAAATCCTAATCCTAACTATATATAAAACTACATAATCTCACTCACTAATATAAAATAACGGGAAGGCTACTTCCGGTTCACGCGGAAAGTTGAAATTTGGCACGATTGTAGCTTTTTGAGATTAAACTCTAGGAAAATTATCAATAATTAATATTTTTAATTTTAGGGGGTCTAAGTGGGGATGAAGAAATTTCCCATGCTATTTAAAGGGGCCTTTTTTAAATCTCATATTTTAGGTACTTGCAATTAGAATAAAAACTTGAAATTCGGTATGCTTGTACATTTTCGTAAGCATTATCTAAGTAAATCAGTAAAAATAAAAATTTCCAACTTTAGAGTGGTTTTATGGAGAACTGAAAACTCTTTTCCATGTTATTTACACGGGACACCTTTTCCACCCCAAAATTATTGGACACTTCTTGTACGCCTACAATGATTACATTTGACATTATTGTAGCTTTTCGGAACTAATCAATAGAAAAACTGCCAAAAGTGAATATTTTTAATTTTTAATGGGTCTAAAGGGGCGATGAAGAAATTCCCCATGTTTCTTAAATGGGGCTTTTCTTGTACCTACAATCGTATATTTTATGTACTTGGAATTGGAATAAAAACTTGAAATTCGGTATACTTGTACGTTTTCATTAGCGTTACCTAAGTAAATCAGTAAAAAGAAAAAAAATCTTTTAGAGTGGCTTTATGGGGAACTGAAAAATCTTTCCCATTTATTTACTTATATGGAACATTTTCTACACACCAATATGTTTAGCACTTCCGGCAGGATTAGAATGATAGAATTTGGCATGGTTGTAGCCTTCCGGGACTAACCGACAGAAAAATTGCCAAGAGTAAATAGTTTTAGTTTTTAAGGGTTCTAAAGGAGGACGAAGAAATTCCCATGTTATTTAAATGGGCGTTTTCTTGGGATGCAAAATCTTTTCTTTTAGGTAGTTGAAATACGAAAAACTTGAAAAGTTCGGTAGAATTGTTGGTTTAAGAGGTGCGAGACCGTACGCCGCGCAAAGGCGAGATGTGAGGCGAAGCCCCCAGCTAAGAAAATTCAGGAAATATGAAGAGTAAATGCACGAAATTCACTCTTGATGCAAAGGATGATAGATAGGAGATGCGAGGCCGTAGGCTGGGCAAAAGGGGTGTTGGCGGAGCCCTGAGTTAGCCAAATGCGAATGCTAGTCTATATATAAAACCACATAACCTCACCGACTGACATAAAATAATAGGTACTTGCGGTTGACATGGAAAGTTGAAATTTTGAATGATTGTAGCTTTTTGAGACTAACCTCCAGGAAAATTTCCAAAAGTGAATATTTTTAATTTTTAGCGGGTCTAAAGGGTGATGAAGAAATTTCCCATGTTATTTAAACGGGCCTTTTTATTGGACCTATAATGTCATATTTTAAGTACTTGGCATTGCAATACAAACTTGAAATTCGGTATACTTGTACGTTTTCCATAGTATTATTTAACAAAATCACTAAATAATAAAAAACAAACAAACTTTAGAGTGACTTTATGGAGAACTGAAAAATGTTGCCCATGTTATTCATATGAGACATCTACACCCCAAAATTATTGGACACTTGCTGTAGAGCTACAATGATCAGATTTGGCGTGATTGTAGTTTTACAAGCTAGTGTTCTAAAAATAGCTCCATCTTATCTTTTAACCATCTGTTCAAATTGGAAGTGGTACAAATTAAGCCCTTTCTGTTTTAAAACTGATCACTAGAAAAAAAACTGTAATATATAGAAAGAAGTGTCATTTTTGTTTTCAATTAAGCATCCCGAAAATATATGCCATTTCCATTTCCATTCTTGGCTAAAGAAGACGGTGATGAAGAGATATGAGTGAAATGGTGGAATGAAGAAAGTGGGAGGAAACGGGAGAACCCCAAGAAAATCCAGGCATACGGTGTTTGTCCACAATAAAGCTCACTTGACGCGAGCTTGGATTGAACCAAGTACCCTATAGGTACAATACGAAGCAAAAAAACCTGCAACATGAAAGTTTAAGTTCATTGTGAAACTACGCCAACAACATAGGCAACCAACCTAACGTCTTTGTGGCACTAATCACGCCAGGATAACCTTCGGCTTCGCCCCCCTGCACACTTCGTTTGGAGCAAGAAATGCATAGACCACGTGACTACAAACCACAAATTTCTCACAAGATGGAGTAATAGATTGAGGTTCTTCTCATTTCTCTTCTCATTTTACATCCTCAGTTTTAAAGAGAGAGAAAGAGAAAAAGGTCAACGTGATAAAAACTAAATAAAGAGGAATATGTGAAATATAAAGGAAAAGAAAACGTGCGCATATATTGACAAATGACACATGCACTTCAAAGGAGACCATCTCAAATTTTGTTATGAACCATATATAATAACTGTGAGAATCAGCAAACCACAAAGACATAATTACACACAGTAAGTGTTATACAACACATATTTATTTAAACAAATAAAAATGCTTGCAGAAAGTTGAAGATGTCTTTAAAATCTCAACCTTAACTGAAACAAGAGATTACTTCTCTATTGTTCTTCTTCGTAGCATCCATCTAAATGGAGAAATGAGAAAGAGATAACATCTTAAGAGATTCGCACGTATACAATATCGGAAACTGCTAAATGGAAAAAAGTACCGTCTTTGGCTGGGATTCGAACCCAGAACCTTAGTGTTAGAAATCCAACACTCTACCGATGTAGCTAGTCTGACATTAATACCCTGTTCCTCCATCATTACCTATGAAAGATGGAATGGAGTCTGCAGAAAACTACGTCTAACATGTCCACGACAGACCGCCTATAACCTATGTCTAATTGGTACTTAAAAAAGCTAGTTCTACACGTGCATAGAAAAGTAAAATCAAATGAGTAGTTAGTACACATCACTTTGTCTGTCTCACTCTATCTCTGACTATAGAAATAGAGGAAGAAGAAAAAAAAATATAGAGGTTGAGAATACAGAAGAACAAGCAAAAATATAAGTTGCAGGAAAATGAATATCAAGGAGAGAGAGAGAGACATAGAGACAGAGAGAAAAATAGAGGGAACGGAGCAAATGATTTAATATACATCGGAAAAGAAGATTCACAACTGTGCTATACATTTAATGTATTGAATACTCTGCAGGCCCGTATCCACGGGGGGCTAGGGGGGCCGCCCCCCCATAACTTTGGCTGGCCCCAATAAAGGTTTCACGATAGGCTTGCAAATAAACTATAATATGGTGATGAAGTATAATATGATTGGGTCGGGCTCCCCCTAACTTCGGCCGCCCCCCCCCTAAATTTGTGGGCTGGCTACGGGCCTGATACTCTGTTTCTTCTAAATTGCTTGCTAGATGACAAATATTAATTTGTAAAAACGTAGCAAATGCCCGCGTTGTCTTGTTTTCTTACTATTTCAGTAATAGTGGAAAACGTGGTTTATGCAACATAATAAATTACTAATTTTCCCACAACAACCATGTAGATGTTGTTGATGATTTTGAGTTTAACGTCCGTTCAGCAGCGAGATTATATGAGACGTTGACCTACTTATTAACGTGGGATCCGAACCATATGAGCTGCTGCCGGGAATCGAAGCAACCATGTACTGTTGGTAAGAAATTTCTAAGCAAAAGAAAAAACTGATCAGCAAAATACATAAAACGATAATCCTGCAAACTATTACTTAAAGAGAATTTATTGTAAAATCAATACATCCATGTGGCGGTATATAGTCGTAAAGTGATTAGAAAACTTAATATTAAACTGTCGATCACATTGTTTTACTTATTTGAATTCAATGTCGTATAGATTCGGTTTTAGCTCTAGATTTCAGCGTTCTCACTTCGATTCTTAACTTGTTGGAAATATGCATTAATCGAAATTATAAAAACATACGAAATTTAACTAGCTAAAAGAAGAGAATAACATAAAAATCCGGATTAGAGTACGTCGTCGCCAACATGTGGTTTTATTTCAGGGAGCATAAAGTCGGGAAGATCAACATTTTTTTTTACCATTAAATCGGCCTATAATTCGATGGATACCACCTAACCTGCAGTCTCGCATATCCATCCCCAACAGTGAATCGTCACATGACCCATTCGCGCTGAACGGGCCATATATTGTGGATCAAACCGTCTTCCAGATGGGCGATACACACGTGTTGGCCCAAAATTTCCAGTGGAAAATATTTTTTCATCTGTAAAGACAACAGTGTCCCAGTGACAAGTAATATTTAGCTCTGCAAACGCCAGTCTATCGACTTTGTGATCTTCTGTCAATCTCTCCTTAACAGCAGCCCGGAAGGACCTTAAGCCTGCGGCCCGAATTCGCCGTCGGACTGTAGTTACATAACCTGGAAAGGCGATAGACTGTTGCAGTTTTCGGGCACACATGAAAGGCTGTCGACAGCATTGATCAACTAATCGTTGGTCTTGTGTCGGTGAGGACACTCGTGGCCGACCACTTCCAGATTTTCGAGTTAGGCTTCCAGTTTCCTCATATTTTTTCCACCACCTGAACGCTGTTGCACGATGCACGCCTAATCGAGCGCCTGCTTCAGGAACACTCAATCCCGCATGTTCAATTAGAGCGATAACACTCTCGCGTACAGAATGATCATATTGCGCCATCCTTACACACCAAAGTAAAAGTGCTAGAAAGTCTTTGAATATAGGATAATGCAACATATTGCTATACATGACGTCGTATTATGAAAGGCATGCGTAGAAGAAGTAGATGTGCCTGTAATCAACTGTTGTTGCACGCAAAAATACTCACTCACTGTTAGTAACAAAATATTTTCCATTTTTTTTAAATCCAATACATTAGAATATAGTAGCAGTTACTATTTTTTAAGAACATAACTTCCAGCGAGTGGTGGGCATAAACAAAAACTCGTAACTATGCAACAGTTAACTTCCATCAAAACCCACGAAGCACTTTACAGATTTAATCTGATTTATTTGTGCAATTTAGATACATATAAGATTACAACTTGTCCGGGAAATTTGTTTATACTCGTCTAAAACAGTTCTATTCTATTATTCGCCACTCGTATACATTATATGACAAACAACAAAACAGAAACAAGTAAAGTGCAAATACTATAGACAATATTTATCAAAACGTACTAGAGGATTAAGATATAGCCGAGCGGTTTAGTAGAGTAGTCCACTACCTCCGCCTTCTCGTGTTCAAACCCACCTGAGGTTTGTGTCTATTCTCTGTTTTTTTTTTCTTGTGCTTTCACAACGAACGTTTTTTCTATAATTTCTATAAGCTATGACTTGCAAACCCTAAAGAAAATACACATGTTTATTGTAATACTCTAATCCGGATTTTTATGTTATTCTCTTCTTTTAGCTAGTTAAATTTCGTATGTTTTTATAATTTCGATTAATGCATATTTCCAACAAGTTAAGAATCGAAGTGAGAACGCTGAAATCTAGAGCTAAAACCGAATCTATACGACATTGAATTCAAATAAGTAAAACAATGTGATCGACAGTTTAATATTAAGTTTTCTAATCACTTTACGACTATATACCGCCACATGGATGTATTGATTTTACAATAAATTCTCTTTAAGTAATAGTTTGCAGGACTATCGTTTTATGTATTTTGCTGATCAGTTTTTTCTTTTGCTTAGAAATTTCTTACCAACAGTACATGGTTGCTTCGATTCCCGGCAGCAGCTCATATGGTTCGAATTCCACGTTAATAAGTAGGTCAACGTCTCATATAATCTCGCTGCTGAACGGACGTTAAACTCAAAATCATCAACAACATCTACATGGTTGTTGTGGGAAAATTAGTAATTTATTATGTTGCATAAACCACGTTTTCCATTATTACTGAAATAGTAAGAAAACAAGACAACGCGGGCATTTGCTACGTTTTTACAAATTAATATTTGTCATCTAGCAAGCAATTTAGAAGAAACAGAGTATCAGGCCCGTAGCCAGCCCACAAATTTAGGGGGGGGGGGGCGAAGTTAGGGGGAGCCCGACCCAATCATATTATACTTCATCACCATATTATAGTTTATTTGCAAGCCTATCGTGAAACCTTTATTGGGGCCAGCCAAAGTTATGGGGGGGCGGCCCCCCTAGCCCCCCGTGGATACGGGCCTGCAGAGTATTCAATACATTAAATGTATAGCACAGTTGTGAATCTTCTTTTCCGATGTATATTAAATCATTTGCTCCGTTCCCTCTATTTTTCTCTCTGTCTCTATGTCTCTCTCTCTCTCCTTGATATTCATTTTCCTGCAACTTATATTTTTGCTTGTTCTTCTGTATTCTCAACCTCTATATTTTTTTTCTTCTTCCTCTATTTCTATAGTCAGAGATAGAGTGAGACAGACAAAGTGATGTGTACTAACTACTCATTTGATTTTACTTTTCTATGCACGTGTAGAACTAGCTTTTTTAAGTACCAATTAGACATAGGTTATAGGCGGTCTGTCGTGGACATGTTAGACGTAGTTTTCTGCAGACTCCATTCCATCTTTCATAGGTAATGATGGAGGAACAGGGTATTAATGTCAGACTAGCTACATCGGTAGAGTGTTGGATTTCTAACACTAAGGTTCTGGGTTCGAATCCCAGCCAAAGACGGTACTTTTTTCCATTTAGCAGTTTCCGATATTGTATACGTGCGAATCTCTTAAGATGTTATCTCTTTCTCATTTCTCCATTTAGATGGATGCTACGAAGAAAAACAATAGAGAAGTAATCTCTTGTTTCAGTTATGGTTGAGATTTTAAAGACATTTTCAGCTTTCTGCAAGCATTTTTATTTGTTTAAATAAATATGTGTTGTATAACACTTACTGTGTGTAATTATGTCTTTGTGGTTTGCTGATTCTCACAGTTATTATATATGGTTCATAACAAAATTTGAGATGGTCTCCTTTGAAGTGCATGTGTCATTTGTCAATATATGCGCACGTTTTCTTCTCCTTTATATTTCACATATTCCTCTTTATTTAGTTTTTATCACGTTGACCTTTTTCTCTTTCTCTCTCTTTAAAACTGAGGATGTAAAATGAGAAGAGAAATGAGAAGAACCTCAATCTATTACTCCATCTTGTGAGAAATTTGTGGTTTGTAGTCACGTGGTCTATGCATTTCTTGCTCCAAACGAAGTGTGCAGGGGGACGAAGCCGAAGGTTATCCTGGCGTGATCAGTGCCACAAAGACGTTAGGTTGGTTGCCTATGTTGTTGGCGTAGTTTCACAATGAACTTAAACATTCATGTTGCAGGTTTTTTGCTTCGTATTGTACCAGAGGTGAACGCTCTAACACTGAGCCACTGCGGCCCCTTCCATTCTCATCTTTGCATTAAAAGTCGGAAATGGCAGAAATCAATTACTCCCGGTCTTACCTTTGATTACCATAAAGCAAAAACCATAATAGCTAGTGAGAAGCAGTTTTCTGTAAACAATTAAGCATTCCAAGAATATGTTGCATTTCCTCTCTAACATTTCTACTAAAATCATTTTTAACTCTAACATTTCATCAACCATTTTCGGTTTTAATGTTTATCGCTATTTAGCTAAAAATGGTACCAGATAGCGACAAGCTGGTATCTGAAATCGATTAAACGCCCCAAGAATATATTTCACCTACATTATAATCTCTTTACTACAGCCGGGAATGTTATAAATATCCTACCATTTCTGCTTTTAATTTTAATTGAAAAATATCACACCATATAATCTAAGTTCCTTCATGTAGTGTACAGGAAACATTGCTACTTGTTAGATTAAAAAAAATTTTTTTTACTCAATTTTATTGAAAAGTAAACATAAAAATTTATATTCACTCACAAGATCTATTATTTAGTATATCTCCAATTGTTCGATACGTTTTTCGTTCTTAGAATTATTTTAATGCTTGGAAGAAAGACAAAACTCAGAGATAGGAGAAAAAGATTTATGGTTTCCTGTATGATTTTTAGATGAAGAACTAGAGAAGGCTAAAAGCTTCTTTCATCCGCCATTATATCTCCACAAAAATATTTTATTTTATTGATTTTTAGTGTCCAACTGTCAGATTGTGTAGTTCTTAAGAATCCAGAAGACAAAAGTGAGATGTCACAACCAGAGGAGGGCAAACAGACATCTTGGCTCTGGAATTTAACTACAGAAGCGCTCGGCCATTGGCTCTTCTCCGAACTTCCATTGTTGCCGTCTCAGCATATTTTTTCGTAATTTTTAACTATTTTCCTTTATACATATGCAGGCTCTCGGACTCAATCTGCCTCGAATTCAAGAAATGAGAGCGAACCTGTATGACTACAAGTCTTATGAGTGGAAAGCGGCGATCCAGAGTCCTAGTAATTTGCGTGTAGGAGCATCTGGGAGTCTCATTGATAGTATTGTCCAACGAGGCAAGTAGTTTCTTGTCTCATCTCTATAACTGAACGAGAAGTATCTCTTAAATTCGAGACGAAAAACATAACCATTCTTATGCCATTTTTGAGACGAGAAACTTGACCATTCTTATGCCATTTTTGAGACGAGAAATATGAGGATTCTCATGTCATTTTCGAGACGAGAAAAATGACTATTCTCATCTCATTTTTGAGGCGAGAAACATGACCACTTTAATCTCGTTTTGGAGACAAGAATTATAACTATTTTCATGTCGTTTTCGAGACGAGAAACTTGGTCATTCTCATGTTTTCGAGGAGAGAAATATGATCATTCCTATCTCATTTTTGAGACGAGAAACATGATCATTCTCATAATATTTTAGAGACAAACTATTTTAAGAGTCTTTCGACCGAAACTAGTTCACACAATCTTAGATCTGAAACACTGTTTTATTCTAATATTATTCATAGTACTTTCTTCTTCTTCTTCTTCGCCATTTACTACATGGTTTCCAGCTTCCGTAAATATATTTGCTGATTCTCTTCCATGTTCTTCAGTCCCTGAGTTGATGGACCACGAGTCTGAGGATCAATGAGGCTCATTGAGATTAATAAACGCTGAGTTGCATTGAGAAGAGTTAGCCTGATCCTGTGTTTGCCCGAGTAAAATCAAAGTTTACAATTGCTCTAGTTATTCCTTTGCAGATTTCTACGCAAAATTGGGATATACCTACCAGTAATAATATCGAATGTTTTCCATTCACTGTATTTTTGGATCAAAAGTTAAAATATATTTCAGTCAAAAAAAATTCTTGTAGGCCTTATATCTGGAGAACTACATACAGTGTAGCCAAACCAAAACTATCACTTAGCTCAGTATGATGTGCTTATTTCGGAGAAACTATGAAAACTCGATTTAGTGGCCATTCAAAAATTTTGTGGCCCTGATCCAGAAACTAATCATTGGCCAAGACAGCAATCTTTTGATCAATGTTTTTGCATCATTATTAAAATTTTTGTCACCAAATTCATCACTCATATTGAATTTGTGCAGATCTGATTAACATTTATTTCCGGCATACGTTGTCTCTACACATTCTACTTTCTTAATGACTAATTCTTGTCATATTCTAATTGCTTTCCTAATTGCTTTTCAAAAGAAAAGGAAAACTCTTTGAAAACGTGTCTCGTGTTCAATAAGTAGGCATATTTTCTAACTTTAATGTGTCTTAATTATTCCGTAGGATTCATAGCAAGTTAATAACCGTTTGTTTTTTCAGAACATATGCCATCTGTTCGGTGTTTTTGATATTCTGTAATTTGCATTATTTTTAAATTGTCTATATAGAATTTTATATTTTGTTTGTTGGCTAACAGAATTCATAAACTAACTTAAAATAAGGTAGTGATTAATAATATATATATAGTATTTAAAATAAATAAAAGAATGGAATTTTTATTACTGTACACTGAGAAAAATCCGTTATCCGGACAGCGGTATATTATAGAAATATACGGAATTCTTGTGTTTACTATGGAAATCTGTACAAAGCACGTATTATCCATATGCTACAAATAAACAGCCGTTTTTTAATTTAAATGTTGTTCCACTGGAGGATGTCTGACATATAACAGTCTTCAATATATTTCATACCTGTACCTACAGTATATATAACATATTGCTCGTACATACATCAGCTATGTTATATGCGTCCATCTGTGTGTGAGATCCTGACCGCCTATATACAGCTATTTCTTTCGTACGGGAAGTACGTTTACTCGGAACGCTTGTACGGAAATTACGTGTAAAACATTGTTTTCAGTTAAGCGTTTGCTGAAGGATGTTATATACGGTTGTACATTAAGTTCAAAAACTACAAGATTTACGCATGTAGTCTACATTTTTTTAGGTACGACACATAGGTTTCTTTTTTCTCTATGTGTATCCCACCCATTTCCAGCCGTAGCTGCTTTAATGCTAACTGTGATGTTATTCTTAGGTACTTCACCTATAAAAAATAAGAAAACTCTATTATAAGATCCGACTGTAAAAGAAAAATGTAAATGATTGAGTGCAAGAAGAGGTTATGCCTTAACTCCGCCATTTTAAATAAATAAATAAATAAATAAATAAATAAATAAATAAATAATAATAATAATAATAATAATAATAATAATAATAATAATATAATGTTCAATCAAAATTGGCCTGTATAGTATACCTAGTGTTCCTGTAAGTTGAGGTTTATTTTGAACAAAAGTGCGATAAGTATTTTGTAATCCATTTATTTCTAAAAGCAAAATGATATCAGGTTAATACAAAATTATTTCAATTGTAATTTTATGACATATAATAAATGTTTGACTCGGCACAACATTCTTGACTCACTTATTTACTATATACTGAAAGAAATGGGTGTTCTTCAATGATCAATTTGTTTTTTTCTTAGTAATTACATGAAAATTCATACAGTTCTTGACTCATTTTGATGTATATTGTGTCCATTTTGGCTATTTTACGTCCCTTTTTTTAGTTCTTGTTTTACTAACTTTTATTTTTTGTTTCCTGTTTGAAGTGCCTAAATATCTACAACCTACAAACAACGCACTTATAGAGAGTCACGATAGCCCATTAGTAGAACGCTTATATTTGGTACCAAGAGTCCCCGATTTGATCCCAGGTCATGCGAGTTTGTGCAGTGCGTGAGAGAGAGAGAGAGAGAGAGAGAAAGAGAGAGAGATTCAAATATGGGATTAGAGAGGGATCCATTCACATATGCAATGTTAGAATTCGAGAAACAAACAAACGATCGGATAGCATCTGTATTCTGAGGAAAATTGTGATTTTGTGAGGCATGATAACCAAACTTTGTGTGAACATACAATAGAAGTCCCACGATTACTCATTATGTGGTGAAGGAGGCGAATGTTCAGTAAAAACTAATAATGGTAAAATTAATTCTTTGTACTCTCCCATCGGGAATCGAACCGGGAACCACTGCATCAAAGACACACGTGGTAGGCGCTACACTAGCAAGGACAGCTTGTAGAAGATTAAGACTAACGTGCAAATAAGATTTTCCAGAGATTAAAATGTTAACTTTAGATCCTTCTAACTCCTATATCCTCTGATCAGATTTTGTATTTTACTATCCTAGATTAGTACTTTACGATAATATATATATATATATATATATATATATATATATATATATATATATATATATATATATATATATATATATATATATATATATATATCTGTGTGTGTGTGTGTGTGTGTCTACATCCTGGGTGAGAAAGTTTCACATGAACATGCACTTAAACATTATTTTTTCGACACATTGCAGTGCCAGCTTGAGTATTTGTAATGTATTTGTAATAAATAACTATTTCTAATAGAAATAATAATGTATTTCCAATTTTCATACCTCGAAATTGTTAGCATTTTCTGGAGATGTACGAGAATAATATGGTTCGTCAAGTAGCATTCTCCATGGATAAATTGGCTAACGCCGTGGCTTCATAACCAGTTTGTTCGATTTCCAACATGCTTGTCGCAGCGGACAACCAATCATAGAAAGAGTGCATGATATTCTGGCAAAGGTTGAGCAAGAATGACATGTAAACAGTCATTATATTGCTAATGACCTAAGCATCTACCACCTGCGTTAAATCATTCGGAGAACACTGCTTAAAATTTTTCTTAGCCCTTGGTTGTATGCAACCCACCGTACTTTGTTGAGATTCAGGTTGCAGCATATTTTAGGATATATTTTTATAGGCATTGTAGGATTATTTTATTTTTAAAATTAATTACAACGTAATTTTAAAAATATTTTATAGCATAAATCTTCTTTGGGATTTGTTACTCTATTAATGAAACCACATCAAATATGACCAACCATTCTCGATATAATTACGTAAAACCATACACACACACACACACACACACACACACACACACACACACACACACACACACACACACACACACACACACACACACACACACACACAGAGGTCAAATTGAAAACTTCCTTTTTCTAAGTCCGTTAAAAATGATGGAAAACCATAAATAGTAATATATTAGCCATTATAGAGAGTACGTTATCCAAGTTAACGGTCTCTTAACAACTCTTTCAATGCGTATACACTAAATCACGAGACACATACAATCAGGGAGGTTTCTCAGCATTGGAGAGCAAAAGACCGATACCAATGTGAACAAAAGACTGATACATATACACTGTCGCGAATATATATCATGATGGATACTTGCTCATAATACATCATAGAAGTACTCTCTTGTAGGCAAGATACGGAGATGGGAAACGATCTATAATGTAAGAATTGATCTCGCATGATGGCTTGTGCACCCACCAGCTGCACCGGATTGAACTCCATGTTAAGATTCAGAGTCATGTTAATAGTATTCCTAGACTCAATTCTTCATATCCTCGATACTGGATAAGAACCCAAAACACACAGAAAAAAATTTAAAATCACCTCTAACAAGTAAATAATAGAAAGATAATATAAAAGTTTATAAAGAGAAAGTTGGCAACTCTGTGGCTAGTTTAGTTGAGTGACCATTTTGTCTCTTTCATTTCCCCCAACCTCTTCATTTTATCCACTTCGGCCAAAAAAATAAAAAAATAAAGAAAAATAAAAAGCCACAGCATCGTATGTAGCGGTTCGCAACATCTGGCGTTTGGTTCAGCGCCAGTGCCCCTTCCTTCTTTGCTCGTATGTTCATCTTAGGAGGGGAAAAAAGGAATAACAATTCGCTGGCGGGGCATCACGTGATGATACTGTTGGCATTGGGCCGCTCTTATCGGTCCCCCGAGGCACAGCGACCAAGACATAATCAAGCGACCGTTTCTCTCCTTACGACTCGTTTTTCACTCAATTTTCTGTCTCCTCTTATTGTCGCAGCGCGTACGTTTTATCTGTTAGTTTTTATTTTGTTTGTACCTCGCGCCCTAGAGACACCGTCCTAGTAAATAGCTGGCATGACCTGCAGAAGAAGCCGGGATGAATCCTAGTCAACGTTCAACATGAAGACCTCTTTTTGTTAGCTTGTGCTGCCATCTCGTGAACAATGACTTCGTTGAATATGGTCTTAATTCCTGAACAATGATGACACTTTCCATTTTTTTTTCTTAAATGAATTTCAGAACAAGGAAGTTCTGTATACTTTCCTTTTCAAATACGAAAGGTCAAGATAGTCGCTTCCTTTGAAGACATAATTATGAAATAAGCCCTTTAACTACCAGTGAATTATGCTCTCATGTTAGAGATGATATACTTTTCCCATCATGTCCATATATCGCAGAGATATTTCATAGGCGAACCAAGTGACGTTAATTTCTCGATAACAGGAAGTCTAGGAGACAGTGGAAATCCAATAGAAAAGCACGTTTACTTAGGTTCCGAAAATTGGACTTCATGTACGATATTTCTCGACTCTTTGCGGGATGACAGGGTGATTGTTTAGATATCTAAATAACATTTAACGATAGGCATATACAGTCAGAAAAGAAATCCAATGTGTGGAGATGGAGTGGGTCGTGGGTCAAACGGGTCAAGATTTGTGAGTGGGTCATTGGATCGTGAGTCAACAGGATATGACACTTTGCTACCCAACACTCACCGTGACCCACCAACCCCCCATGATCCACTCTGATCCACCGACCCACTGCGATCCACCGACTCACTCTGCTTAGTGTATTGCAGACAGCACCTTGTGAACACTGGTGAATTCGTCTACGTTTTACTTTCAAGACCTTCATTTTTATTCCTTTTTCATTTGTTTCTATTTACTTACCTGAGATTAGTATACCTACAAAGTAAAAAAAAAAAAAAAAAAAAAAAAAAAAAAAAAAAAAAAAACTTGAGTCACTTTTGAATATTGATATTTGTAATTGTAAAAATAGCAATAGGACTTAGGGTAAGGGCCCCGAATATGAGATGAAAAGTTAGGATGCTATATACTGGTTAATTAAAGCATAAATAAATGCTGTTGTTACTTAAATATATTCTGTGGAATGTGTAATTTACGATACAAATTATTGGA
This sequence comes from Thermobia domestica, assembly GCF_964235325.1. Classification (NCBI taxonomy): domain Eukaryota; kingdom Metazoa; phylum Arthropoda; class Insecta; order Zygentoma; family Lepismatidae; genus Thermobia; species Thermobia domestica. Next base: position 6,830,843 of record NC_137463.1, read on the forward strand.
ATACATAAAAGTATAATAATAAAAAATATATATATACACAGAGTGATCCAAAAGTAGGATACAGCCCTGCATTGATCTAGTATAACGTTCTCATTTATGGGTTTAATTGCTTCGGCTGTTCCGAGCTTAAGATATAAGTAAAAACACATTAAGAACAAATAATAAAGAAACTAAGTCTACCTGATGAATAACAATAGGAAATGACAAAATGCAATGAGCTGATCAGTACGGTACTGTATACCTACTTTTGCGCCACCCTGCATTGAAAAATGTGACCAAAGTTGCTACACTTCCATTTTTATGACGTGTACCTAATAAGAGACACCGGCTTTTTGCGTACTCTTAAAAGAGTTCTTTTATTAATTCACCATTTAACACTGTCTTCAAGCCAAATCTTGTGATGGCACAAAAATATAAAACGTCATACTTTCAATCTAACTCACTTTTTTCAATTTTAGAACATACGGATATTTGTAAAAAAAAAAAAAAAAAAAAAAAAAAAAAACTTTTGGTACGCATAAACTGCAAAAACTGTTGATCACTTCTTTTAATGTGCAAATGTGTTTCAAATCGGTAAAAAATGTGTCCAAAATGACAACACAATGCCAAAATGAGATTAATGGCTCTATGCACAGGACTAAATCACTCCTCTTTGGTAAAGATTTAGTAAGATGATTTTGTCATATTATTTGCATCAAAAGAAAGGAACAATAACTTCCACAATTGGTTTCTAATTAGGAATATGTACGTGCATTTAGTTAAGACTTATGAGCAACTAAAAACATTTTTTTGAAAATGAATGCGTCCTACAAAATATTAACATTCTTCCAACAATTGAGGTTGTTTTTTCCCCTTTTTGATACACAAACTGCGCCCCACATTGTATTTTGTTACAAAACCAGAAGGTAAAGATAAATAACGTTTTAATGCACAGCGTAACTGTCACAATAGAGAACCAACAATCAACATGAACATCGAACATTTAGACAGAGACTACTTTGTGAATACAGAAATGTTAATACAAATAAGCTCCTAATATAAGACCTAATAATAATACTATAAGTGTCACATTATGAGATCAGTCTCATACACTGAACCCGTTAAGGTCAGTGTTGCCAACAAGTTAATACAAAAAGTCGCTAAATAGGAGATGAAATTACTCCAATTTTTGGTGAAAAGTCGCTAAAAAATTTTTCGTTGAATTTTGCCTCTTATATATATATATATATATATATAAGTGTGTGTGTGTGTGTGTGTAAGATACGTAATCAATTCAAGCCATAGTACTATCTACGCTACAAGAACATATATGAAAGACTCATATATAACTGATAATTATTTCACTTTCATACATTTTTAACTTTGTGATCAATTTTCCTTCCGCGAAATCAAAAATGAGTTTAGAAAAACGAACAAAGTTAAAGGTCTAGAAAAAAATTTACACACTTCACTTCTACTCACGCTTCTCCAGATAATCTGTTTGCTATCGGTAATGTATTATTTGTGCCTCTAAAGGAAACTCTGTAAACTAAAGGACATTAAAAGCTGGGATTGGTCCCCATGAGGAGGTTAGAGATAACAGCAATCAAAATGGGAATATAGAGATAAATGTTATGTACTTTCCCAGCTCGTCAACACCTGCACTGATTCAAATAAGCAAAAGGACTAAACATATATCTAAACTGATTCGAGTTAATAGTACTTATTTTAGAACAAGATGTTCAGAGCACAAAAGTCGTTAGATTTGTAAGTAAGTCGCCAAATCGTCATTCCAAATTCACCAAAAAAGTCGCTAATCGGAAAAATTATTTTTTGTCGCTATCCTGGAAGGCGAATCTCCTAGATTTAGCGATTTTCCCCCAAATTGGCAACACCGGTTAAGGGTCTCATAATAAGACATTCGACCGAAAAACAAATGATTAACGCCATCCCAAATGTAAGTGGAAGAAAACCGATAACGCATTACATGTTGCAATACGCATACTAACTGCTATAAAAGAAAGTAAAGATAGAATGAATAACAATTTACCTTCTCTATTTTTAGCGCCTGATTTGTGCACATTAAGAAAACTTTGTAGGGACGCAATTTTTTTCAGCCTCCACTATATTAATACCTTTCCACATAACGACCTCATGTGACTTCCTGTGCTGTAGTGGGCTATTTCCTTTTGTTTTAGCTAGCTTCCACTAGATTACAGCTCTTGCTTCAGAAGATAGGTAGGGGTCTCGATTTAGGTGCCTATCCTCATATAAGGGGTTCTTACCCTACTACTTGGCTTTCAAGACAGCCAGTGCTGATTTTGATGAGCTGACTACTGCAGAAACTGTATTTTTGAATCACCTCTAATAAATTAACTTTTATATATAGGAAAAAAATGAATGTAACTGTTTGCGTGATCATGATGTCAAATGTGAAGCCAAATTAAATGACTTTGGTATATAGTTAGGCTCAAATTATAACTGAGATTTTATCATATCACTTTGATTATAATACATATCCTAAGGGGCGTATGGGGAACCGAATGTTTGCAAAAAAAAAAAAAAAGTATCTCACGAGTGGTCACGGTGGATCGTGGGTCAAGTTTTCATTGACTAAAGCCATCTCTGGGTATTTCCATTATCCTCAAATTTTCACTGCGAACCTGAATATCCCTGGAACATGTTAGATGTGTAGAAGACATCCTCTTGTATTATGTTCGGTAGGTTTCGCCTTTCGAAGCACATGAATACATTACAATATCGTCTGAACCTCAATTAAGAGCATGAATAGTAGCATTGAAAAGAAACTTGGCTATCCACATATCTTTTATTTCTTAAAGAAAGAAGCTCTGTATTGTTACGGGTAGAAGGAATTAAACGAAATACATGTTTCTTCAAAATCAGATTATTACTGTTTAGGCCTTTATAACATTTGAACGGGATGTTTTTTTTTTCTTTCTTCAAAAAGACTATTCTTACAAGTTAACCAACTCCCTCTTGGGTATATGTTTAGGGTAAGAAAAAAAATTGAGTGGGAGACCTGGGTTGGATTCCAAGCGGGAAATCACATGTCCGAATTCCACGTTAAGGTATTGGTCCACATATTATATAGCCTGGGTGCTAAAAGGGACTCTGAAATTAACCCTAATTAACCTATGCTCACAAGTACGTTAGTGTACGACAAGTTTCTCCAACCGGCGTCTCTCGACATACTGATGTGTCTCCCGCAGCTCTAATGCTTTGGACTCCACTTTAAAATGTAGTTTTAAGTCAGTATACCTTTGGTGCTGAGAAGGGACCACCAACCAATGCATCTTATATGAATATGTAGTATGTTTATTTAGTTAATTTCTATGAGGAACACTGCTAAAAACTATATGTAAAGAAGGCAGTTATTTACGCGTGACGAGAAATCCCAAGAGAGTTGTTATGAAGGTCATTTCAGTTCGACAACCATGATGAAAGTGTTAATATAAGGTGTATCCGAAAAGTAATGTCACTAAGTCTACAAATATGAAAATAACATTTGTTCACATAAAAATAAGAATATCCTGTACAGCAAATTTCTTCAAAACATTGTCCCTCTATGTCGATATATCTGTGCCAGCGAGATTTCCAATCTACGAAGGGATCCTGAAAGGCCTGTTTACGAAGTACGTTTAAAACCATTTCACAAGCTGCTTTCACGTCGTCAATTGTTCTGTAACGATGTGTTTTCAGGGAGGATTTCAAACGGGGAAACAAAAAATATCCGGGAGCTAAGTCGGGACTGTAAGGAGGCTGGGGCAACGTTGCCACGTTAGATTTGGCCAGGTAACTTCATCACAAATTGAGAAGAAAGCTAAGAGACGAAATAGAGATTTACGAATTCGTCCTTCACCTCCGAAAGCTAGAAGACAACTCAGTAAATCACTCGCTCAGTAGTTGAGTTACACCACCATCGATCATAGCGGATAGAACGCGCTGCAACGCACTAATAAAATGTGTAACATTACTTTCCGCACAGACCTTGTTTACCGCTTGTTGATACTTGGAGAGCCATTGGTAGCGATAGAAAACAGAGCGCTGTAAGTAAGGAGTATATAGCTAGGAAATGTACATGTTCGAAGTTAACTCGGTATTAAAACTGAACATATCAGATGCTATGGTCAGCTACATTAGACAATTAGATTGAGAGAAATTATAATATAATTTATATAATTAGATACAGGAAAATTATAACGGAGGGAAATTAAAATGAAATTACCCTGTTGAATTAAAACCATTATAGCTGTACGAGCCATTAACAAAATTTTACATCTCATATGTATAACGTAACTACGCCGTTCTTGAGACCACTAACGTAAGAAACTCTGCTGTCAGAGTCTATTGTCTTCAATAACGCCGGAATACCTGAAAGATATAAGGCTATTGTTTTCTTTTTCCTATGTAATAAATTCTCTTTATACATAGCAACTGTTTAGGACTAGAAAGGTTTGGGGGCAGGGGAGTAACCTTGTGGATAGATACACACAGAGCGAAGTTAAGAAAGTGCGTATGACGTCATGTATACAGTTCTACGCCACCTTTCCCTTGTGATTTCCGCTCCACTCGACGTGTTTTCGTTTCTTTTTTACAGGTGATAAAATGCCTGTTCGACGCAAGTTATAGCCATGGGAAGCGAGAAAATGGAACATTTGTCAGCGAGCAGAAGGGAAGAGAGGGATATGTGTCAGGGCTGTTTTCTTATTCTGCATTCAAAACAGAGACGAGTGCGTTCTTCGTAACTTTTTTTCCTTCAACTTCTTTTGCAGGTTCATATTGTGGAATTCTAATAGTTTATTTATGATCCACAAGAATTTTAGATGAGAATAGTAACACTGATATACAAGGTTTCAATTTCTCAACATCTGAATGCTGATTCTTATGTATTTTACCTGCTGAAAAGAGTGTAAAGTTAAATACGCTTAGTTTTGTGACTTGACTCGTAGAGTTTTTGAGTCTGAAGAAAATTATAACGAAATCAAACAAATTACAAATGACAGCAATCGAAATTCTCGTAATTTACTTTATGAGTGTTAGCTTTTGATTTGTATATCGTATACAAGCATTTTTGATTTCTCTTTTCACTTTCCAGCAGTAATCGGCGAGCATGTTCCTACTGTACTTTCCTTTATAACATGAGTACATTATATTGAAATTCAATGTCCCTTATCAGCGCCGATGTTATACGGGGAGAATTTTTTTTAAAAAATTAGATGAAGTACAGACATATTGATGTACAATAAATAGGAAAAGTGTTAGTGATGTCGATGCATAAGAGTTACACGAAAAAAATGGTATGTACCTAGGTAGTATGTTACTTGGAACTCGCGTCTCGAAAATTTCAGGGCTTGAAGAGCTTCTCGAATCGGTTGTACTGTATGGAGATGTAGGTGTAATCCCAGTATGAAAATTTCTAGTCAATAGTGCTAATTACTGCTTTTTATATTATCTCGCTTAATGTATCGGACCTTTATCGGCCCATGATTGGCTTGCAACCATAAATTCGACCCATTAACTGGCCGAAGGTGGCATCCTAATTGGATGGGTGATCCCTGAGCGAATGAAATGCATTCTTTTGGACCTAAAATATCTATGAGTTAAGACAAGTGACATATCTTCTTAAGATTACTCAAGGGTGAAATGATATTAACGTTTCTTCTATCATTTTCTTCTATATTTATGAATCTTATGAAACGAGTACGGTAAATTGAATAACATTTTGAAAAGTGAGCTTTTATTTTTCATTTTTTCTTCACAGTCTATTCAGAATAATCTTAAACAAAGAAGCAGAAAGGGAAATATAGAATTGATATGATGTGAATGTGTTGGGAAGGGATAGTGATAGGAAGCTAATTTTTGCTCTTCCCTTGGGTGATGTTATCGCTAGATACGCCACTGACCGATTGATATGTCACACCTTTGGACAACGTAATATTGAAACAAAATTTATCTTTTAAAGTTAATCATAATTTTGGTCTACATCCAGAGCCGGATTTAGCTTTGATGAGATCTCAAGCTATTGAAGGAAATGGTGCTCTCTATATATGTCCAGCTGTCCTTTGGCAATTACAAATTGTCGCTGTTTTTGCGTTGAATAATATATTGCAATATCCTCTCATATTTACAAACAACAGCACGTGCTTTAGCACAAAGATAAAAAAACAGCCGACGGACGCCGTCTCCGAAGAAATACGAAAAAGGTCACGAAAAGTTACGAAGAGGACTCCTCCAACCCCTCTACACGCTCCGCTTGTACAAGTGGCTATAAAAGAGGACACCGAGAGCCAGAAGACGTCAGTCTCCTGCTGATCATTCCCTACCTTTCTCTCCAAGCTGCTCTGGGCGGGAGAGACTTCCTAACTTTACCACTCTCAGCACTGCACTGGGGAGGAGATTCCTAACCAACAACCATAAGACATCCGCGCTGCTCTGGATAGGAGGTCTAACTTAAAGAGAAAGGAAATTAGAGACATTACTAATTTGTAACTTGGTGGACAAAACTTGTATGAACTTTTATTTTTAAAAATGGGGTAAAAAACCAGTGTACCATACATTAGGCTACAGTATCAGAATTGCTGTTATCTTCCCGATTGTAAGAAAGCCCAAAATGAGTTTTGAGATTTTCTTTTTTGAACAGAGATCTGCGTAGATTGAAATCCAACTGAGAAAAAAAGCTTCTCCCAACTGAAGCACTTGTTAGCTAATACTTTCAAGGTCAAAGTATTCATATTTGGCTTCTTATTCTATTGTTTCCTCCAAAAGGAAAAGGGAATAGTCATTAATTTGGCTTCTTATTCTATTGTTTCCTCCAAAAGGAAAAGGGAATAAAATCAGTAATTTGGCTTCTTATTCTATTGTTTCCTCCAAAAGGAAAAGGGAATAAAATCATTAATTTGGCTTCTTATTCTATTGTTTCCTCCAAAAGGAAAAGGGAATAAAGTCATTAATTTGGCTTCTTATTCTATTGTTTCCTCCAAAAGGAAAAGGGAATAAAGTCATTAATTTGGCTTCTTATTCTATTGTTTCCTCCAAAAGGAAAAGGGAATAAAGTCATTAATTTCGTATTGAACAATTACATAGTACATGCAGAATTCTCCCTAAAGTGTATATACTTGAGAGAAACGCTTCAATTCCGTCGGTAATCCTTCTACAAGCATATTTGGATTTGTGCTCGTGAAATCCAGTCACTGAGCTTACATCGAAAATTTAGTATCAAAATTGATGTCTACTCATATAAAATATGCAAGTGTTTTGCACCGCACACCTGAAATTTCTAGAATTTCTTGGACTAGTGACAGAATAGGCCACCGTACCCGACTTGCATCAATATTTTCAACTTCCAGAATTGTTCGTCTCTTTACAGGTAGCATCTGAAATTAACACATCACCTAAACAATTAAATTGAAGCTTAAGACAGTATCCTTCACTTCCAATTAGTTTCGTAAGTATTGTCACAGCAGTACTTCCTCATTTCCTTCTTATACCTATATTTTAAATATGCTGTAATAAATATTGCAGTTTTTTTCTTCCTGCAATCAAGTTCCCCAACGAGTCATCACTAGTACTGTAGGCAAACGGGTAATTTTTTCTGCTTTCCACGAACAATTCAACAGTTTGTCTTGGTAATGTTTTAGCCAATTCCGATTTGATTATGTAAGTTTCTGAATGTTGTCCCCTACCTCTAACTAGATAGTTTATAACAATATACTAATTATTACGTAATCATGCTGATCAAAAATATTATGTTTCTTGCAATTGAAGTACATTTTTCTTCCAGAATATTAACATTCCCACATTTTTCAGTTTTATAAGGATCCATTTTTTGCTTTTACCCACATAAGAAAAATTTCAGTTTTACACTCGATATGTGAAATTTTTCTCGAGCTGACATCACTGGATTAGCCAACGGACAGGTTGGAAGGGACTGATCATAAGTACATAAAGACAAGAGCTCATGATCACGATGATCTGTGTATTTAAACAACGATTTTATAGGCGTCACCACGACACATCAAGCATTTTTCCCAAGTGAAGAAGTACCAGGCTTTGCTGATTAGAGGGAAAATTAATACGAAATGGGAAAATGGTGATAAAGAGGAAGCGAGTAGTATTGTTTATGGTGGCACATGTATCGAGTAATTGCTGTAGACTTTTATTGTTTTTTTTACAAGTTATAAAAGCTTATGTAACATAAATTCTCAAACAAGATGGAATGGCTCATGTACACTAAGTGAAGAATTTCCTTCCTTGCTTCCTGGCTGTCTGAGGCGATGTTCTCCCGGGCCACAGTTTGATAACCGATGCTAATCGCTTTCTTAACAATATGTAAGTAAAAGAAGGACTTGTGGTTTCGAGCTTGATTGACCAAGGGCGCACTGGCAGATCTAGCCTGGGTCTGGGGGACCTACGTTCCCTAGTTTCTTGAAGATATTATTTATAAATTTTTGAAAGTTTATAGTAAACTCATAATATACCTACCATAGGCTGGGCTCTGGCTAGCTTCCCCCTTTCACCGTTTTTACCTTCTAGATCTGTCCTTGCCAAGGAGGAGAAGATTCTGCTTAGAGCCAGTGTTTCTTTCGGAGAAGCTGTACTACCCGGGAAAAATGAAATTTTTAAGTTTTACTTCTCACGGTTATGCTGGCTAGACTAAAGGAGACGATGATAAGAAATGAATGCAAAGCTGGAATGAAGAAAGTGGAAGGAAACGGGAGAACCCCGAGAAAACCAACGCACTCGGTGTTTGTCCACCACAAAGCTCACTTGGCGCTAGCTGACGTCGAATAAAGTATCGCATGCCCAAGATATGAACGCTCGACCACTGAAGCCCCGCAGTGTACTACCCAGGAATTGACTAACTTCAACTGCTTTCTGCCGAGCTAAGATGATTTAAATTGTGATTTCTTGCAACTGCTGTGCAAGACATATTCCCTAACAAATGTTATTCTAATGCAGCCCTTTATATTTTGATTATACAAACCCCACTCCCATAATTTTTTCTCGAAGAAAGCTCATTAGATTTCTGCGTATTATACTGTCAAATTTCTAGCAATGAAAAAAGAATGGTAATAGAAAGGCGTTTCTTCACACATTCCATCGTCTTTTCTAGATTTTAAGGATTGCTTTCTATGACCAGTTTCTCCTATTTTTCCCTCAGATTCATTCATATTTTAAACTGAAAAGTAACAGTTGGTCTACAAACGATAAAACTTACAGAGATAGGTGCTCCGTAGCCGCTGTTTGAAGCTAATATTACTAACTATTAAATACTAAAATTACACTATAATCCACTTTCTATATTTTCAGATATGTATCTTACAGAATTTCATGTTACTAGCAAACTTGTTTTGACCTTCCTTTGCTTGTTAAAATGAAAATACATGGTGAGTCAAAATTATGTGAACACTATTTGAGAGAAATCATTTAGTCAGTTTTTGTCAGTTCGTCAGTTTCGTGAGTCTCAACCTGCCCAGCAGCACGATTTATGAACATAAACCAACGTTCAATAGTACAATTTAGTACCAGAGCACACACTTCCGGGGGGAGGAGGAAATGTTGGGTATCATATCTTTTAATCTGTCCTTGAGTTCTTCGATGTCTCTCAGTTTTGTACTATGCACAACTTTATTATACCTCATAACTAGAAGTCACAGCGTATGAGATTCGGAGATAGGGGAGGCCATGCGAACGGTCCGCTCAGACTAATCCAACGATCCACGACAAATTCTCTATGAAATCCATGTTTCCAGACTGCAACATCGATTTGGTTGGACTCCGCAGTATGGCCTTCCGCACGGTAGCAATGTTTAATTTACTTCTGCCAGTTTTAGATCGCCCCGCATTTCCACGATAATTGTCTGTTACTGATCCAGTTGCTACAAACTAGTGGTAAATGCGATGAGTTGGTGGCTATTGATCTGGAAATCGTTCTGAAAACTTTCGACGATATTCTGTTGCCGACTGCTAGAACTTCCATTAAGCTTCCCACCACTCTTCTGTGCTCCAATATGAGTCTGTCAGCCTGTAATAGAAAACAAAATAAATTTCAGATTGTTCTCATAATTTTGACTGACACTGTAATGTTCAAAATGTATTTTTTTAAAATATCGTATTAAAACCATTAAAATAACTTGTATTGTACAATTCATAATATATTTCAGATAGTCAGCATGAACTGGGCCCATGAAAACAGATAAAATTACCAGTGAAACGACGGCGAAACCAATCTTACACATATCATTATGATGGTTATCTAAACTTTAAGTCTTTGTTCCAATCGAAACAACTAGTAGCCTGGATTGATTTGTTTCAATGGTGTTGCATATTCACGAAACCCTAGAAGTACAGGACCAGGTAGTGCTGCAGCAAGTAGGACCTGAGGGGACCAGGACCCCGTAACACCAACTGGGATGAAAGGAGAGGTCACTATTGTATAGATGATAAGGGTGTTTGGCCCCGCGTAGCAAAATAGCTAATAGTCTCGTCTTTGGTGATAGTAGTCCCGGATTCGATCCCCTATGGGCAAACTCGGCCGAAAAAGTGTAAGAATTTTTATGGCCACCAATCTTGAGTGAGGTTTTCCTGGGCTTCCTTCATTCACCTTCACCTTCGGCAAACGCTGGGATTGTACTTAACATAATGGTTCCATGCCATTTCCTTCCTTCCTCATTTCCTTCCTGCCCACACTACGCTGAGTAGTGTGATCCACGAGAGACGTCATCCCTTATACGTGACGGGCCAACATAACCATAGGTACCGAAAGCCCGGAAATCTAATTCCTAATCCCAATCCTAATAAGAGTGGTGTCTATAGTGCTTTCAAACTTTGTTAAATCCTCCTGATAGAGGTGGGGGACACACAAATATCCTCCTGCACCGGGTACTCGAAGAGATTTGTTAGGGAACTGCTTCCCAAACTAACAACACCAAAAGATGTTACGCAAGGGTTTCTAGGAAATGATCATATTTGTATATACTGTCGTGTCACGTGTTTAACTTAAAGAGATAAATATTTACAAGTAAGGCTAACATTGCTTCAAAGCGGCCAAATCACTGGTGTCCAACTTACAGAGAAATAAGTAATATATGTCGTACGGGAAATGTAGATACATGAAACTGAAGGCATGTTGGAATGGTGGCCAACTTTCAGAGTTGTAAGTAACACATACCTTACAAGAAAATGTAGGCACATAAAACTGCCATTTTAGACTGGTGGCCAGCTTACAGATGAATAAGTAATACATGTTTTAAGGGAAAATGCAAGGACATAAAACTGAAGCCATGTTAGAATGGTGTTCAACTTACAGAGGAATAAGTAATGTATGTCTCACGGCCAAATGCAGGTGTCACAAGCTGAAGACAAGCTAGGTACAAGGCTAAGCTAACAAGTTTTACTCCGCTTAATAAATATGTAAGAAAGTAAGTCTCATGTTGTGAGCTCTCGTCCATAATTTATGGCTAGAGCTTTGTCTTTAGTACATCAGGTCACAACTCGATTTCTAGTCGCTTGAGTTTAACGTTCCTTTCAGCAGCGAGTCTATATGAGACTTGGGCCTACAGCTTAAGATGGGACCTAGCCAAATTAGCTCCCGAATTAATGTGGAATCGAACCTGGGTGTTCTGCACCAAAGGCATGTATGCTAGCCACGAAGGAGCTCGCCAATTCCTAGTAAGACAGGATCCGATTCAGTATTCACCATTCCCATCCTAAACTTTGATTTTGTCCAATAAAGCGGGTGGTTGCCGATAGTTTTATGGAGAACCGAGAATAATGAAGCTACATTGAAGGGATAGAAAAGGGGTAGATTGAGAATAGGGATGCCATATATAAAAGAATTGACTCCTAACTAAACTGAATTGAAAAAAAAGAGAAAAAAAGACCACAACTTTAATGTTCTTATGTGCTAATCATGTTAAATATATTTCATTGGTTTTACACGACAGTCTTGGGAATGTTTTTCCAAGTTATTATTGATGCTGGAAGCACATTTTGTGTAATTGATCTCGTATTCTGTAGAGTGAATTGGTGTAGTCGTCAGAAACCGTTGAATTTGAAAGGGGAGGGGGGAGAGAAGAAGGTTTTACTGGTCTGCGGTTGCATGCTTCAACGATAAAAAGTGTTGTTTTCTCTTCTCGGTCGTCGGTGCTGAAACTTGTTAAACCCCTGAATACGCGTTTCATCAAAAGCATTCTCCGTGTACACAGTCACTCATTATCATTAGATGTCATGACGTCATGTGCATGTGTGTTTGTGAGTGTGTGTTCATGTGTATCACTGAATGACTATAAAAGGGACAAAAGGGAGTAGGGACTCCATATGCATATAAACTGCCTGAATACTTCCGCTATGCTTCATATAGAACATTATGGCCATATTACAAGTGTCGACTGTGATATGGCCAATACTTTAGGCTGTAACACAGTGTGACGCATTCATTAAAACCATGTCCAACGATAATATTGCTACAGTTCTCGCAAGTGTTTTCTCTATTTTTATGAAACACGAACAGGTGTCTCGCTGTTCATAAATGCTGAAAGGGACTTTCTTTGCATACCTACCATTTTTATTTGTAATGTCATGCACAGTCATATCCAGAAGTATTATAATTTTAAGTAACTTACAAAAGTTATCTGTCTAGCCTTTCTGTAGACAAATCATTCTAGGATTATAGATAATTGTCAAACACTCCATGATGTTTTGTATAATACATTGAACTTATAATGATATAGTATACATATTCCATTGAAAATTTTCTATTTGCATTTGAACTTATAATGACAGTATACACATTCCATTGAATATTTTCTACTTGCATTTGAACTTATAATGATATAGTATACATATCCCATTGAATATTTTCTATTTGCGTTTGAACTTATAATGATATAGTATACACATTCCATTGAATATTTTCTATTTGCATTTGAACTTATAATGATATAGTATACACATTCCATTGAATATTTTCTATTTGCGTTTGAACATATAATGATATAGTATACATATTCCATTGAATATTTTCTATTTGCGTTTAAACTTATAATGGTATAGTATACATATTCCATTGAATATTTTCTATTTGCGTTTGAACTTATAATGATATAGTATACATATTCCATTGAATATTTTCTATTTGCGTTTTCAATCTCTTCTAATAGCTCAGATATTAGATGCTAACTCATTATCCAATTACTGAAAAATATTAGACAAATAAATGTAAGCGGAGAGATGATTCATACAGAACTTACGTGATTAACTAGAACGCATATTTGGGGTCTGACAGACTCCAGATAGATAATTAAAATGCCTTGTGATATAATAAGTCTGCATCGAATCTTTATCATTTGTGACATCTAATATCTAAATGTGTTTTTGCATGTTACGTAATTTTAGCCTTGTGCTTACAACAATTTCCGAGATTTCTGTTATTTTGTATCAGTATTCCAAGTTTCCATAGCTGAGGTCTCTGAAACCCCAACAAGAAATAATTCTTTCTTTGTAATGTTAAACATAAACGTTGTTGCATAAATGCATTTTATTATCGTATAAATCTAGACTTAGGTTTTTACAGGTGTTTCATACATTGCATTTGTTGAATTAGCTTCATTTTAGATCATAATATCCGTCTATCAAACGACAACTCATTTATCTAATTGACTATAAAGATAACTCGTATTTGTTTTGTCATTTTCTTTGCGTAGCACTTTTGCTGTACGTTTTCCAGATTATGAAAGTATTTATGAATCTTCTTGCTAATAATAAACCTCTTTTGTGCATAATTTTAATACTATAGAGATAATACTGTACTTCGTGGCAAGTTAGTGTTACATTATTACGTGTGAGTGTACTTTGGCGTTAGTTTCAAAATACACGTACTAGCTAGGGAAAATGAATTCAACAAAAAGGAACACTGAAGGTTCGGTGAGTCCAGAAGATACTAACTTTAGAAAAGTTGTGTCTGAGTGGCTTGCAGAAGAAGTTTTATCTTCTGAGGAAAGTCTTGAAGATAATCATGAAGACTGTGATGCAGAAGGATACTTCGAAAACACACAGGATACATGATTCGTAACAAATAGTTCAAGTGAAACAGAATTTTCTAGTGGCAACGAAACCTGTCTTCGGATTTAGAAGCCGGTACATCAAATATTTTAACCGGAAAAGATGCTAGAGTACGATTTGCTATTCCCAAACCTAGTACTCACACTGTAGAAAATGAGGTGTTGAAACAACACAAAGTCGCTACCACCGTGTTACTTGTATGTTAATTCAGCACCAAGACATCTCTTTCCGAGCATATCATTAATAACTAGTTACTACCTGGGAGAATTTACATTGGTATTTATCGTTTAATATGAGCAAAGCTTTGCAAAATATCTTTGGCACTTCTGCCAAGTAACGAATAATGTTCTATGTTTTCTGTAATCAGCCACAATAATATTGTTGTAAACCTGTGAATCATCTGACAACAGTTACACAGATAGCTATGTTTTCTTTATTTGTTATTCTTGTGTCTTAGCATATATGAACAGAAGATGGCAGAACTGTTGCCTATGTAATTGTTGTCAGACGATTCACAGGTTTACGACAATATTATTGTGACCGATTACAGAAAACATAAAACATTATTCGTTACTTGTCATAAGTGCCAAATATAATTTGCAAAGCTTTGCTCATATTAAACGATTATTTGCTATTTATTTCTGATATGCTCGGAAAGCGATGTCTTGGCGCTTAATTAACACGCTTAAGTGGCAGTCATTTTCTGTTATTTCAACACTTCATTTTTTGCTGTGTAGACTCGTCATCACAACATGCTTCAAACACACCCCGATCAGCACGCGGCCTCAAAACAACTACTACACAGTGTTGCCAACAACCCCTAAAGAAAATAGGCAAGATGGACTTCAGAAATAAGCTTTTTTTACGCAGAAATGGCTAGATTTTGAATTGCTAACCTATAACCCACATTGTAGATTTTAAACCCCTTTTTTGGGTGTAGGATTATAAATGAATTATAGTAAAATGTGAAATGTTGAATTTTATTCGCTGAAAACTAATAAGCAACATATATGGCTTTAAATTACAATAAAATCCATCAACAGGTGCCATGTAATTTCCGAAAGTCAACAGAAGTCAATCAGATATTATCAGCTGATTTGAAATAAGTCATCATCGATGACGTCACAGCTAGCTGAGGAGCTAGAACTGAATGCGCGATCGTTATATTGTGGATTGGTTGCGTTTCTGTAGACTGCCGTTGTCTCAATTTTCAGTAGTACTTCTTTGGTCATAGTCCTTACAAATACTTCTTATTTCTCCGTACACCCACATGAATCATCATTATTACATTGAGAGTTTTCGAGCTATTAAATATCCTATATGTTTCCTTTAATTTTAAAAAAATACAATCTCTGTGGTTTGAAAAACCGAACAGTTTACTAAATTTGTATTAGAAAACATTGCATTGAAATTGCATTGCAATTCTCAATAGGCCGTTACGGGAGCGACATTAAAATCCTTCCTGAGTGTATAAATATTGTTAAGTACTTGTAAATCTGTTGGTAGGGAGAGAGAAGGAAAATGAGAAACAAGTGTTTGTTGCGTAATAAAACACCCTCTGTAGAGAAATCTATTAACACGATAACATATAATGACAAATAAGCTAATTTTTTAAAAATTACACTTTATTTACAAAGAAAAGGCATTTTTAGAATTAATTTAACGGCTAATAAAAATGCCAAAAGTGGCAAAAAAGCTTCATCAGATAATCTATAGTTAAGGCTATAAGCATTTCGTAGATTTGTATGGCTAACTGCCTCTCTAGATAGGCTAGATTTAGCCAAAATAGGCTAAATTGGCATCAGTCTTTAAGGGTATAAGCATTTCGTAGATTTGTATGGCTAAATGCCTCTCTAAATAGGCTATATTTAGCCAAAATAGGCTAAATTGGCATCAGTCTTTAAGACTATAAGCATTTCGTAGATTTGTATGGCTAACTGCCTCTCTAGATAGGCTAGATTTAGCCAAAAATAGGTTAAATTGGCATCACTGCTACTACACAGGACGCGTGGGAGTATTTTATTACACAAGATATGTTTAATGAAATTTCATATTTGACAAATGTTGAAAAGAGAAGCATAACATCAGGAAAGAGGAAAACATGATAAAATGTTACTCCTACGAAACTAAATGTAAATAGATAGGTGAATTCTGTATTTCTCACAATAAAAAAATACCAAATATTTTTGTTATCAAAATGGTAGTGGATATGTCAAAATAACATTAATACCAGTAGCGCATAATACCCTTATGTTGTAGTGATCGAAACATTCAATTATAATTACTCTGATTGAGATACCTGGTTGGGGTCTACTAGACCTCACCCATGTAAAAGCAGGCCCGTATCCACGGAGGGGCAAGGGGGCCGGCCCCCCTAAACTTTGGCTAGCCCACATAAAATTTCACAGTAGGCTTGCAAATGAACTATAATATGGTGATGAAGTATAATATGATTGGGTCGGGCCCCCCTAACTTCTACCGGCCCCCCTAAATTTTTGGGCTGGCTACGGACCTGTGTAAAAGTGTAAAGTTTTTTGAGAATGAGTTCTAGGATTAAAGCTTACATTTCAGCATAAATAAAACTTAGTTATTTCAAATTGACAATATAAAGACTAGCTTAGGCGGAAGGTAAAAGGGAGAGGAAGAAATGATTGATTAAAAGATAGGAATGATCACTAGCCTCAAATATTCCTGGTCTCGATGTTATCTCGCCTAGGATAACGATTAGACTCCCCTCTGCGTTCTGCTCTAATATAGCAATAACGTACATTACCGTACTGTAAGGTACTGCAAACTATTATCATATTTATTCGACCTGATTTCAACATTTTCACAGCACAATCTCAGATTTTTAAATAACGCATTTGGTGTAAAGAATGTGGCTAAGATTTGACAAAAAAAAAAAAAAAAAAAAATGTTTATTTCACACACTAATGCAATCTAGCAACTTCTATCCAACAATTAATGTAAGCTTTCTGTGTAATGAGGTGTTGCTCCGTCAAATATGCAATCATAATAAGTTTTATATCAATTCAAGACCAAACTTTGAGTGGATGTTTTTTTTGGGGGGGTCATTTCCATTGCTTTCTTATTCAGAAGATCAAACACGTATAATAATGGTCATTTAAGTACAACCTTTACACTTGAACATAAACGTATATTTTTCTTTACATGAGACTCCTTCGCTCACATTTTAACCTGAGTTTGAGTTTTCCTGAATATCAAGAAGCGCAAGGCGTGGATATAAACTTTGTAGCAAAAGAAAATAACAAGACAGTAATATTAAATAAAATTGGTAAAGTGTGCACAATTTATGAAACAAATCTTGTACAAGGAAATGAAACGCGTCTGTTGTTTCTTTTCTGCCTATAGCGCTGCTGCTAAGACATCAGTGAGGTAAACAGTTGGCTAACTTGTGTACAGAGTTTGGCACTGATATTGAAAGTAGAATCTGTAGGAGTTGCAGTGGTGGATCTAGAAGGTAAAAACTGGGGAGGGCAGCTAGAGCTCAAACTATGATAGGTATATAATGAGTTTACTATAAACTTCCAAAAATATATAAACAATAGCTTAAATTATTTTTCACTCAAAAAAACTTGGGGGGGGAGGGGAGCAGAACCCCGGCCCTGGCCTAGATCCGCCACTGAGGAGTTGTGAACTCTGTGGGTGTGATTTCCGGAGAACCTTAGTGATTGTCACTGACACTTGAACGTGAGTTTCATTTATTTAATTTCAAAGTGCACATTCCAAAACGGAAAGTTTTAGGTTTCCAATCTGAATGTTCAGAGCTTTTTTTAAGACGTTCTAAAGTACGTTTCAATGCACATAGAACACAGAATGTTGTCCATTTCATTCTCTTTCATATGCTTTTGGTTTGTACTCATTATCTTTCAAACCTAAAAAGTTCCAGTGTTTAACGGAATTCTCTGAAAAGTTCAAAATATAGACACACGCCTATACAAAATAGCCGCTACGAACAAACTTGCATTGCTAAAATATAAATGAATACCCGTTTTCAACTCCCTGAATGTGGTACAATCTTAGGTAAATAAATAAATAAATTGTGTCAGCAAACGTTGACCTGGAAATTGGTCGATTTCGTTTGGGCTGTCCAATGGCAGTTAACAGACGATCAACGTAAGTTGGAAGGAAGACTGTATTGGTGTAATTTTGGCTCAGCATATTTTGGAAGATTTGCAGATAAAATTCAAAACTTTGTGCGAAAAGACATGTTTATAAGGAACTAATTTCTGCAGGAGACAGAATTAAATACAAAGTAATACAGCTGTGTTTTAGGTTTACATGTATAGGATTAGTAGTGTAAAATCATTACAAGTGGTTTAAGACGGATAAAGTAAGTTAGCATATAAGATAGATGACTATTAGATGCTTTATTCCACCGGCGCGGCGGTACTTTTCTGCACAGTGTACAGATCCTATATTTTATGTTTAAAAGTGGAGCGTTACTACTATGAACCATGACAAGTGCTATTGAAACTCGTATCATTGCCTAAACCCACTTATTTTCAATGTCCTCCCTTACGTGCATACACATCATCGCTGACGCGCCTGCTCCCTTCGGTCGTGCTACCGCGCGGGCCCACCAGCTTCGTTCTGCAATGACTCGGTTAGATAGCATTCGTGCTTTTAATTGACCACCAAGCACAAAACAGATTGGATTCTGTTTTATGAACTGTAATTTTTATACTACATATCCGGAAACCGTATATAACTAACTAACTAACTAACTAACTCTATGGCCTATGGAACCCGGAGGTTCAACGCCGCGTTCACAAAAGCTCTCCACTGACTTCTATCCTTGGCTAACTGCATCGAGTTTCTAGTTTCTATTCCAATCTCTGTAAGATCCATCTTAATATTGTCCCCCCATTTGCGCCTAGGTCTTCCTAATGGTAGTTTTCCGATTGGTCTTCCAGTCAAGGCTTTGAAAGCGTTTCTACTTTCTTCCATTCTTGCTACATGACCTGCCCACCTAAGCCTCCTAGACTTGACGACCCTAACAATGTTGGATAAACCGTATAAATTATGTAGTTCCTCGTTATGAAGTTTCCGCCATTCCCCATTCCCGTTCCTCTTGGGTCCGAATATTCGTCTCAGGATTTTATTATCAAATACTTTCAGTCTATGTTCTTCCCTCAGTGTAAGCGACCATATTTCGCATCCATATAGAACAACAGGCATGATTATCGATTTATATATTTTAAGCTTCAAATTCCTCGGCAGAATTCGCGACGACAAGAGATTTTGAACCGAATAGTAACACGAATTCCCTGCTTTTAGTCGACATTTAATTTCTTCGTGAATATGATTTTCCTCTCTTAATATTGATCCTAGATATTTGAAAGTATCCACTTTATCAAAAGTATTATTTAATATTTTAACGCATCCATAATTTGCAGTATTCCGGTCCCGAGGCACTTCCATGTATTTAGTTTTCTCTGCATTTACTTCTAAGCCCATGTCCCTGCAAGCGTTTAACAAGATCTCTGCATTTCTTTCTATTGTTCTCCTATCATCCCCTATTAAATTTACATCATCAGCATATGCCATAACCTGGTGAATACCGTTCAACTCTAGGCCCTGGTTGCTATCTTTGATTTTCCTTATAGCGTATTCCAGAACGAAGTTAAATAATAATGGCGACAACGCATCTCCTTGCTTCAGGCCATTTTCGACGTGAAAGCTCGTGGACAAAAATTTTCCTACCCGGACTTTACTTTGGGATTCATTTAAACATATCTTAATTAATCTAATTAGCTTTCTCGGTATTCCAAGTTCTGTAAGGACGTTGTATAATGTTTCTCTCCTAACCGAGTCGTACGCCTTTCTAAAATCAATAAATAGTTGATGTACCGAGCTACTGTATTCCCACTTTTTTTCGAGTATTTGGCGAATGGTAAATATTTGGTCGATAGTTTATCGATTTCGTCTAAATCCGCACTGATAATCTCCAATAAGTTCATCTGCGTATGGGGTCAGTCTTGCTGACAGAATATTTGAAAGGATTTTATAGGATGTTGACAGAAGAGAATTGCCTCGATAATTATTACAGTCAGTTTTGTCGCCTTTCTTGTGAATTGGAACAATGATTGATTCTTTCCACTCTTGTGGCAATTCTTCTTTGTTCCAGATAAGGAGGATGAGTTTGTGTATCTTGTTCCACAATTTTTCGCCTCCAACTAAAATTATCTCAGCCGGACTTTCATCTACACCCGGAGATTTGTGTTTCTTTAATTTCTTTATAGCGGTTTCTACTTCTATTCGGTTGGGTTCTGGAATATACGGTTCTGCGGTGTGTATTTCCTTATCTCCACACACACTAATTTTTGGTTGCTTGTTAAGCAAATCGTCAAAGGGAAACCGTATATATACATACGCAAATTATAAAAGAATGGTAAATTTTTAACAATTACTTCTGATGCTCCCCTTGAATTTTATCTATGAGAATTGAGATATTTTCATGTCGCCCAGCGAAAATCTTCTGAGAGACAATAAAAAGGAAATTAGTGAAATAATTATAATTTCTCAACAATTCTTTCTAGTTGTGTGCCAAAAGTAAACTACTACGAGAAAAACATCAGGATGATGGACGGGAACAAAGTACATTCTACTCTAACGTCGCTTTGCAACATGTATTTATCAGGTCTTACAATTATTTATACTCCACAGACGTAAAGTCCTTACAGAAAGTAATATGCTACATGCACTCTAGACAGGGCTCCATTATTACCATGTATTTAAATAGCCTCAATTATGTATTTTTAAAGTGACCACTTTAGTATCCTGACGAACATACATTAGCGATTATCGTTGTACTATGTTACACAACCGCATAGGTATGCAGTTGAAACATAGCGCATATATTAATTAGCTAAGTGAAGTCTTGACTCGACTATGGTAAGTCCCATAGTATTGGAGCCATGGACCTTTGAAGTTCATATTTTCATGTTTCCGGCAGCCTATAACTCAGAAATGACGAATATCTGCACTCAGCTTCGTCTATACTACTTGTCGTATCTTTGTATTAGAAATCAGCTCCCAAAAGTTGTCGGTATTCTTTTGAGATACTCTGTATATACAGTTAAATACTCACAAATGCAAAATGAAGTTAAAGGTATGAAATGCAAAATAAGTCATGCAATGATTTAACCAAATGCTGCATGGGTTAAATATAATTCATTCAAAGTTCAGTGTATTAAAATGAAGTTTCCTTAGTTGATCATTTCATTTTATCAATATTTGCCTTATATTGTTTTATAACAGAAAATTCTATAATAAAAGATTGTGAGAGATTGCTCCGTGTATAAATTGCTCTACCTTATAACTAACTATGTAATTTTATATATAATACAATGTAGTAACGCATATCGCCACGCCAATAGAAGATGACTCACTAACTAACAGATTAGAGTTTAAGAATTGGCACAAAGACTAATTTACCAGTTGTACGCCAATGTCTTGTGTTTATATAACACAAACTCTCATCATGGTTTTTTATGTTCTGTTTCAGCTTTGACGATATTGTTCCTGATCCCATTTTTACTATTTCAGGGTAAGTACAACGAATTCGATTAATAATTAAACGATTTATAAAATTTTTAAGAATTTCGAATAATAATGTGGCTGTTTGCATATCCATACAACCAGTGGCGGTAACAGAAGTATAATTGGTAAAAAAAAAAAAAATAAATAAATTCTGTCACTACCAACTAAGAGGAAAATTTAAATTCTATCGCTACCAACTAAAGGAAAGATTTAAATTCTATCAGTACAAACTAAGAGGAAAATTTAAATTCTATCGCTACCAACTAAGGGAAATATTAAAATTCTATCGCTACCAACTGAAGGGAAAATTTAAATTCTATTGGTACCAATTAAGGAGAAAATTTAAATTGTATCACTACCAACTATGAGGAAGATTTGAATTCTATCGCTACCAACTAAAGTGAAAATTTAAATTCTATTGCTACCAATTAAGGAGAAAATTTGAATTCTATCACTACCAACTAAGGGGAAATTTAAATTATATCGTTACCAACTAAGGGAAAAATTTAAGTTCTATCGCTGTGAACTTCGTACAGCTTCCGAAAGCTTCCTGCAGCGTGCACTTAATGTACAGGAGTTAGTATATTAAGTGAGCTTTTTCCCCTTAGCTTTCCAAACTTTACTGGTATCCTTTCCCTCAAGAATCACTATTACACACATTATGAACATGTAATTATATTTGTGTTTATACGATCTGTATATGTTCTATTTGTCTTTATATGTTATTACAGGAAGTGCCTCTGAGGATGTAAATTTCATCTTTAAAAAAAAGAACTGAACCGAATACAATGAACGCTACACAAGTAAGTTCAATGAAACTTCTAAGTGGTGCCACGAGCTGTGACAATTTATTTCTAGAAATTGGTGTAAGAAGAAATGTTTGCTAGTGGCCGATCCTTCTCCTATGTCGCAGTGTTCTTTAAATGGCAACAGTGCTTGTTCATGCCTATACTGGCCTATACTGTCCTGTAGTGTGTCATGCTCTTTACTCTGGTTTGGCAAACTATAGTACATTAAGCAATACCCAATAGGTTGTCAGAAACCTAATGGCTTTCAACATAAAAAAAAAACTAAATAAAGACAAGAAAATAGTAGAGTTAAGGAAACAAATGGAAAAGTCCAAAACACAATTTCGTATAACGTAGAACCTTGGCTGTGAGAAACGCAATGCGTGAGATGGAAATGAATGATTTTCTAAAGTGAAAGGCAAGATATATAGTCAGTTCAAATGACACAGCAACATTGCCTGGATAAAATACCAATACTTGAAGTCAATACTCACTGCAATATTCTTTGCTTAAAACGCTGCAGAGTCCTGGGTTCGTTCCTGCAGTGACTGGTGATAATGGAGTCTTACACAAACGACACACTTAAAAAGTCACACATGTTCTTCTCTCTTCTTCTTTTAGAACGGCGATCTTTGTGTCCAGCAGATGTTGACACATCTTATATATCCATAGATGGGAAGGCTCCTGATTTGTGTTCACCTCTGCTTATCAAGACATAGGTGCATGTATATGATGCTCCCATGTGAATGTTATTAAAAAGGTTGTTGACGTAAGGTTCAGAAGAATCACGTTCATATCGTTGCGTGGCCTCATATGTGGTTCAAATAGACTACCATTGTTAAGTGATTACTGACTTACTGATTAGTAGTCATTCCCTTAACCCTGCTTCTTGGTCCAAAACTCAAAATTGTAGGTATTGACATGGAAATTGAAGACGCGTCAGAGATTAATTTTCTTTATGAATGATTTTATGAGATCCTGTCATATCTCAGCACTCAGAGAGAATTGAAATGAAATGAAATCTTTAAGCTTTACGTCCTACGGTTATGCCGGTTAGGCTGAAGGAGACGGTGATGATGAGAGATGAGTGAAATGGTGGAATGAAGAAAGTAGGAGGAAACGGGAGAACCCCGAGAAAACCCACGAGCACGATGTTTGTCCACCATTAGAGAGAATTGAGTGTACGTGGTCTATTAGAATGCGCGTGGGATCACATTAAGGTCTACACTTATTTTTTTATACCCTTATAAATTATGGTGCCTATTGTTAGGTACTAGGGTAGTGTAATTATTCGGTTAAACAAGTGCCAATAAGGGTTTTTACTTCGACTTTGTTTTTTCAAGCCTGGAGGCATTGTAGAACACGTTACGTATGGTTTCACGCCTTTCTGCGTTGAGACACAAGGTGTGATTACGTCATAACTTCAAAAAAAAAAAAAAAAAAAAAGGAATTTTTGCTAGGCTTATTAGGCAAAAAAGGTATATATTTTTTAAAAACAAAAAATCAGTTTTACGCGATTTTCCCGACTCAGATATATGCTGGAGACATGTAAATGGTACCGTTTGAAAAAGTGTTCTATCCTGAAGATAATGATCGACAAACCACGATCCTACGATAAACAGGGATGTTTCAGGAAATGTTATCTGAGATCGTGTTTTATACTTGAATCTGGGGTATTGTGGGAATATTTTTTTTTTGTTGGGCTTACTTTTGCACCTAGAAGATTGAAATTTGCGCACACATTTAGTGCACATCCTGTTATTTTTCAGGTTTGTTTCAGACTTCTGCGTTAAAACAGGGAGGCAAAAAGGTAAATAAAAGAGGATATTTTTTAAACAAAAAATCCGTTTTGTGCGATATTCTCGCCTCAAATATATGACGGAGACATGTATATGGTATTGTTTAAAACGTTGTTCTTTTCTGAAGAGAATGGTGTACGAACCATGACTCTGGGATAAATTAGGACGTCTCAGGAAAATTTTCATATGACATCTGGGTCTTTTGGAGTAATCTGGGACCTTATGGGGCTCATTGGTAGATATTTCGTCTCGCCCTTACTATTCAAGATAGAAGCTTGAAGTTTTGAAGTTTCTTTGAGATGAAACGTCAAAACATTTTACCTGGTACAATTGTTCTCTTGAATAAAATGAATGCTTAATAGTGTCTACCTCCATTGATATTTTACAATAAAATTGATTCCCAAGGAGAGTTACTTTTACTGGTGCCATATTATGTATGTTCTCTGAAATAAGGATCATTTGGAATTAAACATAATATCACACTACGGGTACAGAAGTAGATATTTTAGGTCCTTAATTTAATACATAATTAACACGAATAAACAATTATCACATTTAAATGATCGCGAACTAATATGGAATAACTACAAAAACACTTTATTTTAATATACAAATATACAATGACATATAAAAACCTTGTTATAGAAGGGAAATGTGTCAATATGTAGGCCCTAGGCCGAAGTAACAAGTTGATCCGACGGTGAATGTTAGCTTGTAAATTGGAAAGTTGGGCGTTCCAAGAAAGATATTTGTCGAAAGTGACACCAAGGTACTTTACACTATTTTGTAACGGTATTGGCGTGCATAATAATGTGAGATGTGAACGTTTCGGATTTCTTGTTAAGCAGTAATTGTTGCATTTAAGTCCAAATAAGGTCACTTACGCTTTAGATGGATTTAATTTAAGTTTCCAATTGAGACATCAACTTACAAGTTTATTAATTTCTAGTTGCAATGCTGCGTTTATTTCGTATCATCCGTGAGATATGCCGTATCATCAGCAAACTGAAGTGTATAAATTGGTGGTTTTGCTATTGGCATATCAGAATCATATAAGATATACAGTAGTGGTGCCAAAAAAATAACCTTCAGGTACTCCGGTCCTTAGGCAAAGACGCCGATCCTGGGGGGCCCGGGTTCCCCCAAAGCTCATGTGGGCCCCCTGTTGTATTTATGAATATACAATATTTGGAATGATTTGAATGCAATTTGTCTTAAAATCTTCATATATATACCTTCTGCATCTGAATGCCCCCCGCAAATTTACAGAGAATTCGGCGCACTTGCCCTTAGGATGAAGTGATGTGATCGTGCCAGATTTATTTGTATGAAAACTGAACAATTACGTAGAAAATTGGCTATAAGTCGTGCGATAGTAGCAGAATACGGAGTAATTTGAAGAGAAGTTCTTGGTGCCAGACTATGTCAAATGCGCGCTCAATATCGAAGGAAATAAGGACAGATTGCAGCTGTTTGTTGAAATGGTTAACAAGATAGTTCGATAATTTTAACAGTTGATTAGTAATGCTGAATGACGGTCTAAAGTCTACTTGTGTTGAATGGAGATGAGCTTGAAGAAGGGGATTAGAATGGAGTCGCTTTACCAGGATTCACTCTATGGTGCTGTTGAATACATTGGTAAGACTGATTGGCCGATGCTATGTTAGTACAGGAATGTAAATAAGCAACAAAATTTTACTCGCCCAAGAAAAAAGCTACTAACTCACATCCAACAATAGAAATAATTTATTTACCTTCGGTATGATATGAAATACTCGCCCACACCGATGAACTACTCGTCCCGGGCGAGTGGTTATTTGCATCCCTGGGTTAGTAGGATCGTTACCAGGTTTTCAGAAAACGACGATTTTAGTAGAATTCCATAAAGTAGGAAAATGTCAGTAGAGATAGAGGCGTATATGATTGCATACAGTTGGGTTATTTCCTTACTTGACTAATATTTCTTATTTTGACTTATTCTTTGGTGGATTTCACTTTTACGTGTCCTATTTTTGACAATATGATTTCC
Source organism: Thermobia domestica (assembly GCF_964235325.1). Lineage (NCBI taxonomy): Eukaryota > Metazoa > Arthropoda > Insecta > Zygentoma > Lepismatidae > Thermobia > Thermobia domestica. The sequence continues at coordinate 6,857,086 of NC_137463.1, forward strand.
GACTTTGCAACATGTTTCTTCCTCCTCCGTTCTCTACATTTTGTTTTAATTATAATTGCTTAGAGAGAACGTAACTATGTTTATCAGGAAATATATAAGAAAAAAAATTACTTGGACATCTATTGAGCGATACCAATGCCAACCAGAATATCAATACCTGAAGTTTTTTCTATAAAATAGTGTTAAAAATGTTTTAAACCAAGAATTTTATAATACCAAGCTGATAATGGTTAGGATGTGAATCTTGTTCCAAATTACATACTCAAAGTCTCAAAATATCCGAGATATAACGTTATCAAAGGTGATGCTGGAAAGCTTTATCCTTTCAATTTAAAAATGTCGAATCTTTTGACATTTTAAGATAGAAACTTCATTCTTTAAACTATCATTTGTCGTAAACTATCGCTATTTTCAAATATGGGGCCTTAAAGTGAAACGAATATGTATTCTCAATTTGTACCTTAAGATTTAAATGTGCATAACTTTGGAATGAGTTAATGTACCGGATAATTTCCTGAAGTAATCATTATTTTCCTTTTCAGGAGCTTTCCAACGACCTTAAAACATCTCTGTTATCTTTGAAACTAATGGAACTAATCAAGTTTATGTTGCACTAGCAGTGATCAGGCACCATAAATTATTGTGATGCTGTGCTTGTTTCATTTGTTTAGTAGATGGCGCAGAAGCTTATGCCATTATTTACAAGCGGTGACATTAAATCTAAGACGGATATTTCTTCCACAATCTCCAAATTGTTCAGGTTGAAGATATCCGTGCAGCTCTCCTGCAAACACAAATATCAAAGATGGTTGATCTACCTTTGATGTTGCGACACACGCTGGAAGAAACATCAAGCTTTAGCTGGAATGGATTTATGGATGCTATTAGTGAATGCAATTCTGAAGGGCACATCAGCCGTTCTGCCTCTACCATTTGAGAATCTCGACCCAGGAAATCTAAGTAATATTTATACTTGCCTCGTAAACGCAATGAACAACGCATATAAAAGGAATCAGCCTCGATCAGCCATTGTATGTACGCAAGAGCATAGACATGGTTCAAGCCACAAAAGGCAGCCCTCTTTCGTGCATGATTGCATGTTTGGTGCAGCCCTTCAATCTATTTATGTTATATCTCGGTACTTTTGGAATCAGTAGACAGGTAGCGGATTGGAAGAGCTTTGAGAAACTATGTAGTCAAAGAATACGGTAATACTTCCACGCCGATGGAAGATGAATTTGGTCTTAAATGGTATCAGTCTTGATCACATCGCATTTCCGATTCATTGTTATATCAGAAACAGAATCTACTGTGATTAATAAAACCAGAGTATACTGATGTCACGAACAGAAGCCACTGTGAACTAAAGCTGAATATACTGATGGCAGGAACAGAATGTACTATCAAGTAGTAAAAGCAGAATATGCTGATGTCAGGAGCAGAAGCTACTTTGAACTGATAAAAGTGGAAAATACTGTTGCCAGGAACAGCAGAATCTACTTTGAACTGATAAAAGCAGACTATATTGATAACAGGAACAGAAACTACTGTGAACTACTAAAAGTGGAAAATACTGATGCCAGGAACAGAAGCTACTTTGAACTGATAAAAGCAGACTATATTGATATCAGGAACAGAAGCTACTGTGAACTACTAAAAGTGGAAAATACTGATGCCAGGAACAGAAGCTACTTTGAACTGATAAAAGCAGACTATACTGATATCAGGAACAGAAGCTACTGTGAACTACTAAAAGTGGAAAATACTGATGCCAGGAACAGAAGCTACTTTGAACTGATAGAAGCAGACTATACTGATATCAGGAACAGAAGCTACTGTGAACTACTAAAAGTGGAAAATACTGATGCCAGGAACAGAAACTACTTTGAACTGATAAAAAGCAGACTATACTGATATCAGGAACAGAAGCTACTGTGAACTACTAAAAGTGGAAAATACTGATGCCAGGAACAGAAGCTACTTTGAACTGATAAAAGCAGACTATACTGATATCAGGAACAGAAGCTACTGTGAACTACTAAAAGTAGAATCCCATGTGCTTGTGCATTTCGATATGTCATGTTCCACAAGCTTTTTCCGAACGCATAAAGAAGGTTGTGAGAGTATTAGTAGATGTAAAATCTTCATTTAAAAACACAGTTGAAAGACAACAATAATTTGTATAATATACTTGGTTGGTTCAGTTTGTACCGAGGCTGTATAAGACGAGAACCTACAGCATAACGTGGGATCTGAACTATATGATCTTCTACCTAGAACTTTGATTTTTTTTTATGTTTTATGTCTTGTAATTATTTTTAATGAAACTGCCCAAGTTCCCAATGAAAATTATGCTACATTACTATGTGAAAGGATATATGGTTGTTATATGAAAATTCTCAACATCACATATCTTCTGTTTTCTTCACTAAAATTCCTAAGATCTTTCTTTTATTTCTCTGAACAAATCTGGTAACCATACTTCCTAGGTACTAGTTTTGTCTAGAGAGTTTCCTATTGGATAAATGGGTTAGCGTACGCGCCTTTGACGAGAGATACCCGGGTTTGAATTCCGCTAGGAGCTTTACGTAGTTCGGATTCAACGTTAAGCTGTGGGTCTCCGTCTCATATAGCCTCGCTGCTGAAAGGAACGCTAAATTCAAAAGTCAGGCAAGGTCAAGTGATCAACTTTAAAACCAGGAAATTATCAATTTCTGTCTTTCCCTGATTGAATACCCTAATCCATCAAGGAATCCGACTTGTGTCTTCTGACCTTCTACATTCCGGACAAAATTTATTGTGATCCACCAAGTACGGTAGTTCTTAAGATATTTTTTGTCTCCCAGACACACACACATGGACAGATAGGATAAATACAGTATAAAGGAGTTTTTGTGAACCTTAAAATTTCAGGGTCCTAGAACCGATGCCGTACAGTCCCTACCGAATTCCTCATTACGCTTCATTCAACCACGCCGGGCCGAACTGAAGCTCTACCTGTTTTACTGCTCTAGTATAGGGTGATTTTCTTTTTAACTCACGTATTTTTAAAACTCTAGAATTTCTAACTAAAGTCCGATTTTCATTCGGTTTGGGATAAATGATGAAGGAAGGATGGGAGATTTATGGGACTATGCTTACTGGTTTAAGTTTATCCGGGGTAATATCGACCACACCTCAAGAAAACAGCAAATATTCGCGAGTGTACCTTACAATTGGAATGAGGTTTTTAGATTTCTGAAGCGAAATTGCAGAATACAAATTAAATGTTGGTGAGAATACAAATTAAGTGTTAGTGGTAACACAAATAAACAAAAATTATTATATTATGACATTACATTACGACAAACGACGGAGAGATTTCTTGGGTGACCTAAGGAGCCGATAATTGACATCATCTTCTACAACACCGGCCTGCGGAGTCAGACGATTCCCTGTTTCACTCTGAGGCGATCCTGTTTCTTCCAATTTATTCACTAGCGACAATATTGCCTTCCTGTCTGCGGCAAAACGTGAGACAAATTTGTTTCTAAATGCCCTTTGAACAGCAAAAACAGATTCCGTTCTCCAAAAACTCTTAGTGGTAAACACATGTTGCTTCAAAGAGTACCGTAACACCATTCTCACTGCATCCTGATCACAATCACTCAATAGCACACAACTGTATAGCACAATTCCCAATACAACGGCCCAATTTCCTGTTCGTTGTTGATTTTGGCGAGGTCGCCATCTAACGAAGAAAACTTCCGCACAGCACATCATTCCAATTGTAAGGTACAGTGACGAATATTTGCTGTTTTTGTTGAGGCGTGGCCGATATTATTCCCGCTGAACTTAAACCAGTAAACATAATTACATAAATCACCCATCCTTCCTTGATCATTTGCCCAAAATCGCATGAAAATTGGGTTTTAATTAGAAATTCTAGATCCAAATGAAATCCGTGACTTTTAAAAAAAATCACTCTGCAGCATCGCGGTACCTCTGCTTGTTAAATGGACAAGCATTAATTTTTAAGCAGAATATGCTCATACATACACAAGTAATTATGCTTCAGTCGTTTGCTCTTTGTTTATGTACGGTAATGTTTTTGTTCTTAGTTATATTCACATTTCTTTAGCTCGTGTTGTTTGTTTGTTCATATTGCATTCCTCACTGTCTTTTTTTAATTTTACATTTTATTTTCATTTTTTTTTCCTTAGCACAAGCTACATTATTTCGTTCTTGCTCGAAATAACTGGTGTTTTATTTATCCTTTCTGAGGCTACAGAAAGCATTATTATTTTTATAGTATTTCCTGCCCTTATATTTTAGGAGATGATAAATAATTTTAGCTTCTTTTCTCATTTCTCGAAAGGAAATAAAAATTAAAACAGTTAATTTGTAGCTGTTTCATTCATATTGCGGCTTTAGTGGTTTTTTCTGGTTGGAAACGCAACTTCTCCTTGATTTCTATTTCTCTCGCTAGATGGCAGAACTGAAGACTAAGAGTAGGGATTAACTCTTAACCCCGCCTAATTATTTAGCAGCTTTGCGGACAAAACGTTCGTTAGCCGCGAATGGCCATTTCATTCATTCTCCTTTTTTTTTTTTTTTTTTTTGTTTTTTTTGTTTTGGTTCTCAACCTTCTTTGTCGTTCTTCTAATACCAAATGCTTTACAAAGTCAAGATAATGCTACATTTATATGCTCGGTGCAATGAATAAAGAATTAGTTTCAGTTGCGTAGTGAGTTCTTTTTACCCACTGAACGATACTTCAAAACCAGTCTGGACGACGCCAGTTTTACTTTCAGGCAGAGGTAAGCGACATTCTTGAGGGCAGCTATTTTTCGTGTGCCAAAGAGAATAGTTTTATATTTTTTTCGCTTACATTAAAGTACTTCTGGTGGTATTCAGAGAGAATTTGTTAATCAAACTTTAGTCTCGTGATTAGCTAGTATCATATTAGCTATGTACTAAGCAGGAGGTACTTTCTGTATTCAGAGTCTGTTTGGAGCTCAGCCAATAAGTTAACTTGGGTTCCTGCTGACGTCACCTAATACATTTCTTTGAAAGTAGGAAAGTGAAGGGAATATGTTTAATATTTTTGATCATATTTTATTTCATGATGATGATTGTATCTTCATGATTCTTTTCAGATAGCCAGTTGAAATTTTGATCAGAATTGAGGCCCGGGGCTATAGCCTCCCTAAGCCCCCTCCATAATCCGGCCCTGCAAATACGGAAATCTAGATGTGTGCATGCGTAGTCTGTAAAAATGAAAATATATAAAATACGAAATTCTAAACATTTTCTTTGTGGTTTTACATCACAAAGACTTATAAATAGTTACGAAATCGGTGAGGTGTGTATTTATGTGAGGAATAAGTAGAAGTCAATTAATATTAGCGACAATACAAAGATTATATTGTAATTATAATTGAAGATAGTTTATCGATCAGTTGTATATGTCCCTCAGAAAACACGAAATTTTCTACTCATCTCTCATTGTTCATTTTAAGAGAGAGTTCCGCTATTGTACAGAAATGACTTAATAGCTACTTCATAGTTAACTCACTCAATGACATGAAGGGACATAAAAAATAATTAATTGCCTCTGTATTCTCATAATGTAAGTTTATTGTGGTTAAACCGTAGTTAAACCAGGGTTCCCTCTCTTCTAAATTAATTAGTCACATATGATTAACTTAGTCAACTACTACGTGCTAATCAGAGATTCTGAAAACACTTCTGATAACCATGCGTTAGTCAAATCCTTAGTATGGTGCTAATCACACGTGAAGCGAATGTAGCCAAAGAGAATGTAGCCAAACTAATACTTTGCTGTCATTTGTCTAACAAGTTTGACTTCACATTTACGAACAACAATATTACTTCTTTCCTAAGTGCTGCGTTGGCAATGGAATTGGTTGAAAAATCCTTTGCAAAGTACCCAATTATAACGTAGGGTCAATGTTGACAGTTCGGTGGAATACTGTTGCCCATTGTACGGCCTACTGTCTGTGTTGCTAGGATCCAAGGCTTCACCATTCTCTGTGGGGAGTAGAAGGCCTCAAAATAATAAATGCACAATAGTCACAAGCCTTTAGTGACTACGGCTGTAATTCTTCATTATACCACCCCCCAATGGTTTCCAATCAAACCTTCAGATTTCTGCAAATCCCTACTGGGAAAAACGATGCAACATTCCTTCTTAATGTACATCGTAAAAAATACTGTCATGAACCAAAGAAAAACAGATTTTAAAACTTTTATGATTGTTTTGGGAGAGATAAGCAACCTTCCCAAAGTTTATGGCGCATCATGTTAATTCTCCTGAAATCCCATCCTCTCTGAATAAAGTCTAAATTTAAACTTTCTGAATGGTTGTAACTTCCAGAGCTCCATATGATTATCCAGGCACTTTCCAGTATCTGCTCATATGGTTCGGATTTCACGTTAACCTTTAAGTACATGTTTCTTTAAAGCTCCGTTCTAGGGATGGTATCAAGACGAGACGAGATGAGACTACATACAACCTCGATCTTGTCTCTTTCGACCAATAGCTGTCTCAGTCTCGGTCTTGTCTTGAGTCGAATATCGTTCTTTCAATATCGGTTTCGTCTCGATCAACAGATATTTGTCTTCATTTCAGGATTCGTCTCGATCAATAGATGCTTGTCTCGATCTCAGGCTCCAGAGTAAGATACTTATCTCATTCGGTCTCGTCTCGATAGTCTCGAAAGAAATTGAAATTGAAATGAAATTTTCCAGTTTAACTTCTCACAATTATGCCCTTTAGGCTAAGGTAGAAGGATGATCAAGGCAAGTGAATGATGATGAAGGAATCAGTGGAATGTGAAGATAGGAGGCAAGAAAGTGCCCCGAGAAGACTCATGGACACAATGTTATCCACCATAAAGTTACTTGCTCGGAGATCGAACTAGAAACCCCATACATCAGAGGTAAGCGCTCTACAATTGAGCCAACATGCCCTTAAAATACGTAAAAATACTTAGAAATCTTACAGTCTTTTCCTCTTTTTTTCGCTTGATCCTTGACTGTAGAATTACTGTAGTCCGCGTACCCTTTCGTAGATAAGTGACTAACGCTGATGTTCTCTGTGCTTGTATTCAGAGGTTCAGTACCAAGCAGATGTATCAAGCCTGCATAAAACTTGAATAGTTATTCACATCCCACTTTAATCATTAAATACGTCTTATTTAAGCTCCGTCTGAAAAGGAATAGTAACCTGCCAAAATGTTTGGTGACCATCTTCCCTTATATCGTCTTTCCATGGCACAGATATTTTGGTGAAATCGCTCATCATGTTCATCACTGACATCTCCGAGATTAGGTGGGAAAGATCCAAATGCGAATGTAGGAAATGTATTTTGAGGGACATGTTGCACCCCATAGATTTATAGCAATCCAGCATGTGTTCTGTCAGTTCTCTGTAGTTTTCAGACCTGAGAGTATCCAAGAAATTGTTGCATCTTTGAAGACAAGCCAAACTGCCTTCTCAGCACTTGTCAGCAACTCTTTAAAGGTACTGTCTTTCATCAGCGAACGAATCTGAGGTCCAATGAAAATACATTCTTTAATTTTTGCTGCGCTAATCGCAGGAAATTTGGACGTCAGAAATTGAAAACCTCTGCCTTCTTTGTCGATTGCTTTCACAAATTCTTCATGAAGCCCAATTTCAGATGTAACGACGATAGCATCACTCTATCTTTGATAACAAGGGGTACATGCGGCACATTTTTTTTGCACTAGGATTGAAGCTTTCTCTACCAGGCCAATGTTTGACTATGTAATGGTCTTTCCTTGCTCTGCTGCCCTAGTGACACAAAAAATAGCCATATTTTGTGTAACCAGTCTGCATTCCCAGTACAAGCCCTAGAACTTTGGGATCACCACAGACTTTCCATTTGTAATTCGAATATCGAAGGACTCTATGAATAGGCGCCATTCGACTGGATTGTGAAATAGCCCATTCGGCAAAAAGCCCATTCTCCCATTCTGCAAATAGCCCATTTATGTCTTTACAATATACCAGATTCTCGCTCATTGTGAAAAAGGTGGAAAAACCAAGCTGTTGTTTACGGAATTATATCTTAGTATTTGGTTGTAGCAAGTATTTTTCTTGAAGACGAGAACCAAGTTATTCTGCTTGCCTTTTTAGAAGATTGAGATTTCTTACAAGATCGTTCAATTCTGCTTGTGACAATTTCTATGGTTGGGACTTTCATGTAGATGGCATGTACTCAGGATCTTCGTGATCAGTTTGTTTGTCACTACCATTATCTGTTTGATCTTCAAGTGTCCATGTCACTGGAGATTTTGGAACTGGAAGAGAATCGGAATCCGGAACTGGGCGCATTGCTGATTCTAAATTTGGATATGAAACTCTTTGTTTTGATTTACTTGTAGTTTCTTTTGCTTTTGTTAAACAAAAGTAGCAATCTGTTATGTGATCTTTCGGTTCCCTCCACAACTGTGGTACAGCAAATGGCATGGGTGGGGGTCCTTGTAACCAGCCTCTTAAATAGCGGGAGCAACGTGACCAACAGTTCTGTGGTGCCCAACACTTACCTTCATCTACCTTTGACTTAAAATACAATTCGTACGCCTTTTTGACGAGCAGAGAAATGGGATGTCGTTGGGACTTTGTCGTAAACTCAACACACACAAAACAGAAGCTGTCTGGTGAATTAACTCACTTTCTAGACATTGCTAAACACAAGAAACACACGCCCACATATAAATAATAGTTTCAAGGTCGGGAATATTGACGACACACTACAGGTATATACACTGTGTGATTCAAGTAGCAACTGATTGACGCAAATCATTGCAATTCCATCACACCTTTACAAAGTGAGTGTCTGGTACCTACCCCTTCCCTCTCCTGTCCCTCCCTCCACGCAATGTCACTAACAAACACCCTAATATACTTTGAATGTGTATTATGTTCTTACTCGTCTGATAAGCGCCAAGCCGTACACAACTCAAAAAGCATACAGTTTAGGCTGATAAACTTGCGTTTCCAGAGAAAAGTTGACGTGTTACGGTCAAACGGTTTTCAGTATTGACATCAGAGCACTGAACTTCATAGGAATCACAGGTGTTTGTATTGCGACAGTTCTCATTGTGGCACAGTGTAATCTATGCTTAGGGGGGCGCGGTGGCTCAGTGGTAGAGCGTTCACCTCTGGTGCTTGGGGTCCGGGGTTCGATCCCAGCCTCCGCCAAGTGAACTTTGTGGTGGACAAACACCGCGCTCGTGGGTTTTCTCGGGGTTCTCCCGTTTCCTCCCACTTTCTTCATTCCACCATTTCACTCATCTCTCATCATCACCGTCTCCTTTAGCCTAACCGGCATAACCGTGGACGTAAAACTTAAAGATTTCATTTCATTTTGTAATCTATGCTTTTTCTATGATTGTATCTGCAATTGCCAGTTTCATTTTTCTTCTTTTCTTGTATCAAAAGAAATTACTTTAATTACTGGACTAAATATACATTAACATGTAGCTTTCAAAGTTGGTCACAGGCACAATATTAATCACAGTAGACTGATTATATTGCATACAATCAGTAATTCTTTTGTGCAATCCGCTAAAATGCCCCTTCTTGCGAAACTGAAACAAGTACCTCGTCAAAATTAGAGGCGCAACGACTTTGTCTGTAAGGCATCTACCTGCCAACAACCTGGTTTTGATCTTCGATGAGCGGCATTCAGCGATTTTCCTAGATTTATTTAACTGGAAGGATACAAAAAGTTATAGGGAGTGTCACACATACACACAAATGAAAATGAAGTCTTTCAGTTAAACGTGTCACGTTTATGCATTTTAGATTAAGAGACACGGACGGATGATTAAAGCAAGTGAAGGATGTTGGAAAAATTGGTGGAATGAGAACGTGGAAGGAAACTCACGGACTCGATGTTGTCCACCATAAACGTACTTGTCCGGGGATAGAACCAGGGACCCCGCACATCAGAGGTAGTCGCTCTACAACTAGATCACCGTGTCCCCTAGAAAACAAGACATCCCCAAATTTGTGTCACATTGACATTGTGTCTTCATGTTTCGTTTGTAGTACAATTATCGACGGAGAAAATTAAGAAATTATTGAGTTAAGATGGCCCATCAAATAAATTACCTCCCGCCAAGTTAACTTTGTGGTGGACAAACACCGTGTGCGTGGGTTTTCTCGGGGTTCTCCCGTTTCCTCCCACTTTCTTCATTTCACCATTTCATTCATTACTCATCATCACCGTCTCCTTTAGCCTAACCGGCATAACCGTGGGACGTAAAACTCAAAGATTTCATTTCATTTTCAAATAAATCACCAAGAGAACACAATCCAAGGATGGCATAGAAACAGAGTTTATTAGATTCAAGGGGTAATATTCTTCCAAAATGGAAGTGGTAGAATCGCTGGTTGCACGAAGTGCTCCGATGGTGTGTCTTGGTTTCTGCGACAATTGGTCTTCGGTCCTTTTTTTAGGCAAAAGAACGAGTTAAAGCTATAAGTGAAGTCAAAGTGACACTCTGCGATGGGCTTAGTGCAGCCATGGTCTGCATATTGTTCAATATTCCTCGTGCAACACCAGACACTAAAGCACAATGCTTAAGGAAGAAGAAAAATCTACCTCTTCTGGTTTCGCACGGTAGGATATACTATATGCCAGTGGTTTTTGTGCCTATGGGAGCACTTCTATTTCTCTGACGTATTGTGAGGAGGAGAGCCCTCTTCCTCCCCCTCTTCTCCAGACAGCCTTTTGACCTCAGAATTCACATTGTGCGGATGCCACCTGGTCTCAATATCTCACGAAAGCTCGTTTCGTGGTTAGAATTTCAACTGTTACAGAAGAAGAACCTGTTTCGTTTAATATCATTGCTCAGCTTCTAGCAAGAGATGAACCCACGGACTTGTGGTTCATGATCTATCTCTCATGAGTACAACTACTGTCCGTGAGAATAATAAAAGATAGAAAACTTAGTTCAAATTCTACATATTTTCAGACATTGGTTTGTGCTAGTGTGTGAATATTTTAGAAGTTGATTTGAATGTATCAAAAAATAACCAGACACCTTCAATACAATGTTTCAGATCAGGAAGATACGTATTTCTGAGTGCTTTCTAATATTTTACAACTATTAAATATCAGCGATAAATTTCTCGGCTGTGGTCTTTCACTTGTCGCATTCGCATTAAAAGAAGTTTGTGACTAAGGAATTCCATATTTTCCTTGTTTAAATTATGTGTTAGACCCAACCTCTTATATTTCTCGTGAATAATTGCGAAATAGCGACAGTATCATTGCATATAATCAATTACAGTGCTCGTTATAATAATAAAAATCTTATGTAGCAAGTGTCTATTTTTTTAAATAAATAACCGTACATTTCAACTGATAAGCTACGTCATTATTTCCAGTGTTAAAGAACTTCCGCTGGAATCATATCACTTCTTGTAATTTAAACTTAAATATTACACCACGTAACGCTAGCTAAGAAATGTTTAAGTTCTGATATAAACTTGAATATTATATACAACTCGTAACATTAGCTATGAAATATTCATGTTATAATACAAACTTGAATATTATACCTCCTAAAGTTAGCTAAGAAATGTTCAAATTGTAATATAAACTTGAATGTTACACCTCGTAACGTTGGTTATGACATTTCAAGTTGTAATATAAGCTCGAATATTACACCTCGTAACGTTAGCTAAGAAATGCTCCTCAAGTTGTAACATAAACTTGAATATTACATCTCGTAACGTTAACTATGAAATGCTCAAGTTGTAAGGTAAACTTGAATATTACATCTCGTAACGTTAACTATGAAATGCTCAAGTTTATATGACAAGAAGTGATGTTACTCCAGCAGAAGTTCCTTAACATCGTTGTTAATGACAGGGATTATTTGATGAGCACGTATTATTACTTATCGTAGAACTAAAATATAGAACATTATTACATAAGTTTTTATTATTAGACTTTCAAACTATGCCTTGTATCAGTATGGAAATTCTTATAGAACAGGCGTGTCCCTCAGACTGTCAACATATATCGAAGCAAGAAATGGTAAAAACTAATAGATTCTTCGAAATAGACCCAGAATCCCAAGAATAGGTTCCATCTGTTTCATTAATTCTCTATTCAAAGCTAAAATGACAGAAAGTAACCACTTCCAGTTTCAACGTTGATAGCCATAGAACAAAACAAGTAATAAATAGTGAAGAGTGTCCACCAAGAAATTGCTGACGAAGCTTTCAAACGCAGGTCCATACTATTCTCTTAATAGGAAGAAATACGCTTGCTAAAACATGAAATAACTTTTACGACACCTTTTCGGGACAAGAGTACCTCAACATTCGCTTCGTAGGATACCTTGACGAAACCACACTAGTTTATTTAACCAAGCTACTTTGTTTCCTGGTCCCGGGTTCGGTTCCCGGTGGGAAGACTTAAGCGAAAAGATGTAACAGTATTTTCAGGTCGGAATTTGCCAAATGTGAATGAGATCTTTCTTGTATTTTCCTTATTCACATTTGGCAAATGCCGGGATGGTATCTACCATAACAGGCCACTTCCTTCCTTCCCTATTCCTTTCTTCCTCTCCAATTCCCCGGGCAGTGCAATCTCCGAGGGACGTCATCCCTCACGTATGCAACGGGCTAAATCGCCATACATACTGAAAGCCTAGAAATCTAATTCCAAATCTTAACCCCACTTTGTTTCCTTCGTTTTGCCTGTAAACTTTTGTTACCTCACATCCAATGCTTTATTTCACAGTACCGCGCTACTTAACCCCACTTTGTTTCCTTTGTTTTGCCTGTAAACTTTTGTTACTACACATCCAATGCTTTATTTCACAGTACCGCGCTACTTAACCCCACTTTGTTTCCTTTGTTTTGCCTGTAAACTTTTGTTACCTCACATCCAATGCTTTATTTCACAGTACCGCGCTACTTAATCCCACTTTGTTTCCTTTGTTTTGCCTGTAAACTTTTGTTACCTCACATCCAATGCTTTATTTCACAGTACCGCGCTACTTAACCCCACTTTGTTTCCTTTGTTTTGCCTGTAAACTTTTGTTACCTCACATCCAATGCTTTATTTCACAGTACCGCGCTACTTAATCCCACTTTGTTTCCTTTGTTTTGCCTGTAAACTTTTGTTACCTCACATCCAATGCTTTATTTCACAGTACCGCGCTACTTAATCCCACTTTGTTTCCTTTGTTTTGCCTGTAAACTTTTGTTACCTCACATCCAATGCTTTATTTCACAGTACCGCGCTACTTAATCCCACTTTGTTTCCTTTGTTTTGCCTGTAAACTTTTGTTACTACACATCCAATGCTTTATTTCACAGTACCGCGCTACTTAACCCCACTTTGTTTCCTTTGTTTTGCCTGTAAACTTTTGTTACCTCACATCCAATGCTTTATTTCACAGTACCGCGCTACTTAATCCCACTTTGTTTCCTTTGTTTTGCCTGTAAACTTTTGTTACCTCACATCCAATGCTTTATTTCACAGTACCGCGCTACTTAATCCCACTTTGTTTCCTTTGTTTTGCCTGTAAACTTTTGTTACTACAGATCCAATGCTTTATTTCACAGTACCGTGCTAACTCATCAATTTTCTCACTTTTTGTCACTACTGCTAGGCCCCCCAGAATTTCAGACTAAAACCTCGTGTCACCTTTTGAAAATTTCCAGTATACACATAGATGCAGGCAGGGCCGGATCCAGGATTTTCTGAGGGGGTGCACCATTTACTACCAGTACATTTGAATAAAATTTAAATTTTTAAAATACCTTTAGGCATCTGTGGTGTGTATTAGGAATTGACTTAAACTATTGCTTTTAGAAAAATCCGCTTTCTTTTAAGCCCGAAACGGAAACATGACATGGTATTTTCGGAAGGTATTGCTATTTTCACTGCCAGCTTTTCACTTTAGATAGTGTATATTCACAACGTGCTCCGGTGCACCCCATGAATCCGGCCCTGAATGCAGGTGTTATGCTCTTGCTTCTTGACAAAATAATAGAATTAATTAAATAATAGATAAAACACTCAACCAAAAGTGAATGGCAGAGAAAACCATTTCTATTAGTTGAGTACCGATGACTAATAAAAAAATGAAATGAAATCTTTGAGTTTTACGTCCCATGGTTATGCCGGTAAGACTAAAGGAGACGGTGATTATGAGTGATGAATGAAATGGTGGAATGAAGAAAGTGGGAGGAAACGGGAGAACCCCGAGAAAACCCACGCACACGGTGTTTGTCCACCACAAAGTTCACTTGGCGGGGACTGGGATCGAACCCGGGACCCGATGACTAATAAAAGCGGTTATATATAACTGTTTTAGTGTTACATAATTTAGAGTATTAAAAATATAAATTCAAGTCACGGTAATTAAGGAAATCATAAAAGAGGTTATGTTGTGAGCTTAAAAAAACTCTATAGACTCTTTTATTAAAAAATGGTTCTATGTTGGAAGTAAGGTAATTTTACCACAAATTGATAAAGTGATTCAGAGCTGGATTTAGGTTTGGTGGGGCCCTAAGCTATTGAAGGTATTGGAGCCCTTTATGTGTCCTGATGAATGTAGGCGTCCTATATACAAAAATGAAGAAACTAGTGATATTTTAAAAATTAGGTTAGCAGACGGGGGCCCTCATTACTTACGTCATGGGACTTACACAACACGAAGCACTGTTCCTATATGTGGATTTTATCTTATTTACTGTCTCTCTAATAGTTTAGAAATACAAATTCAGTTTCCCTTTATTTTTGGTGGGCCCTCAAGAGAGTGGGGCCCTAAGCTATAGTTTGTTTAGCTTATACGTAAATCCGGCACTGAAGTGATTGTTTGAACACAATAAAAAGCTTCCATCAATATGTAAAGACACGCAAACCATTACAAACTATAATTTAAATGTTATTATATTGCACCCTTCGTGGACTTCTCACGACGTAGAAAGATGATACTAACTTCTAGGTGAAATTAAGAAAAAATAAAGGCATAAAGGCATACGTAAATTGACAAAAGGACAGAATAAAAATTCCGAGCCGAGCCGAGACGAGAAACAGTCGAGAAGAGACGAGACTTTTACAAAATTGACGAGACGACACGAGAGTGTAATTCTGATAATCGGGTTTATACTGTATATAGTCTGCAATCTACAGTATGAGCTCCCTTGTGGCTATGTAGATAGATAGCATACGCACCTTTGGCATGGAAGACCCGCCGTCGATTCTCGGAGGGAGTTTATGTGTTATGGATTCTACGGTAAGCTGTAGATCTACGTCTCACATAGCTTCTGTACTGAACGAGACGCTAAACTCAAATCTAACTAGTTAACAATCTGCTGTACTTAATCGATTTTCATCAAATTCACCTCGGAGTTAGATCATATCTTGCTTCGTAAATGTCAGAAATGAAATAAAATGAAATCTTTTAGTTTAGCGTCCCAACGGATAATTAAGGAAAGTGAATGATGATGAAAACATTGGTGGAATGAACATGTGGGAGGAAACGGGAGTACCTTGAGAAAACTGACCGACACGATGTTGTCTACCATATACTTACTTGGCCGAGGGTTGAACCAGTGAGTCTACGCACCAGTGATAGACCTAAGCGCTCTACCACTGGGCCACTGTGCCCACCTTCGTAAATGTTAGAAATATTTAATTTCCAAGTTGTGGGTTATCATGGGCTAAAATCAATGAAAAACGAATTTTTACACGATCAGAAAACATATTCCACCGTATGCAGAGTCGTTTTGACGTATGATTAGCGTCATATTAAGGGCCTGACTACTAGAGGAAACGTCGAATTCTTTAGTATGACACTAATCACACGTCAGAACGACTCTGCATAAAGCCCATTATGAGTCACCCAGTGGCGGCTCTTTAGTGGAAAATCACTTCAGTAAAAACGTAAGTTGTAATTACAAGTTATGCGAAGAAAGCATACCTAATGTAACAATTCCTCTATACAGGTTTCTGAAGCTATAGAAAGCTATCTTCCGTTATGTTGTAGCATAACATTTAAATTTTTATTGATGCTGCTCCCCTCAATAGCCGCCACTGTTATAATTACAACTCTTACAAATTCCACCATGCAGACGAAGAGAAATAGTGTAAGAGAATTGTTATCTTTCATGGAAAGTGTTCCAGATTTCTTTTAAGAAATAAACATTGCTCGTATGAGAATGAACGTAGGAGTAATCTTTACCAACAAGATTCCACGAAACATGGTTGTTATCTCGACATTGAACAAGAGGAAGCATTTGTCGTGCCAAAAATATTATATTCTTTTGTCATGTTTCTAGAAATTGCGCTCACTTCTTACCAGTTACCCCGATAAAAACGTGCCTGAAACAAGAACTTCTTAATGGCGACATTTTCTCTCAAGTCTCAGCTTCAAGAATTATTATTTTTTATTTTTTAAATTTTTTGGTAGCATTTTCATCTGCTACTGTTTTATTAAAAGCTTTCATTTCGTGTTGAATATTCGTAATTTGCCATTCACACTTCTTCCTTCTTTCATTCCGTCTTTTTCTTGTTTCGTTTTCTGATACAGCAGAACGCAATAAGATATCTCCACGACCAACTTTCTCCTAACTACAAAAATATAATAATCTTGAGAAAGTGTTCCGGTTCTTCTTTGATCTGGCACGGAATTATTTTTCACTGCTCCTGTTCTGATTCCACTACAGTTTTTTTCCTTACTCATATCATTCTTATAAAAAGCCATGAACTGAATCTGCTCCAAGTATTGTCACAAGTTATGAGCGAAAGAAATGATCTTAAATGGCTTTGATATTGTCTTGAAAATACTGAAGGGCCGTAAAAATATGCTAATATATTTAGAATTGATTCTTAGTTGAACCCGGTTAACTAATTTAATTGATTTTGAGTCTCATTAGCTGTAAATGGTTTGCAGTCATTTCCGTTTTAGAAGATAATTAAATAATTGATTTTTATTCAGTAGTAACACATCATGTTTCTCAATGACTCTTGATCACTGGTTCCCAATCAGAGGGTCGTAAAAAAGTCTTTAAGTTTTATGTACACTCATGTACAAAATGATTGTCGCATATCTATAACTGTCTTCTTGTAAGAATATAATTTGGTAATGATTTTGCAGGGTACTTTTAATATTTATAGTATGTGTGTAATCGAGAAATGTATATTTGTGGTAAATTTCATAGAAAAATAATTATAAATACGAAAATTAGAATGAATAAAACAAAATGTTGCTAAATGGACAAGAAAGTTTTATTTTCGTTTTATTGTTCTTATTTACTGCTCTTTCAAGATGAAATTTGCCACATACATGTCTTTGCCAATTATTACATACTAACCTTGTAAGAAATACCGGCCAAATTCGTTATCAAATTATATTCCTATATCATCATATTTATAGACATGCGACAATAATTTTGGACAAGAGTGTACTAAGGTTATGCCGGCTAGGCTAAAGTAGACGGTGATGATGAGAAATCAATCAAATGGTGGAATTAAGAAAGTGGCAGGAAACTGGAGAACCCAGAGAAAACTCAAGCACGCAGTATTTGTCCATCAAAGCCCAGTTTGTGCGAGCTGACATCGAACCAAGAAACCCAGAGGTGAACACTCTAGCACTGAGCCATCGCAGCCTTCTCGGGGTCGTGAAGAGTGACTACAGAAACAAAAGTTACTGATAGAAATGAACTACATTCATAATTATAAATATTAGAATTGTTGTAACAAATAAGTGTTCATTAAATGCCGTAGACATAGAGGCGCCGATTTTGGGGTTCCAAGGAGGACTGATCCCTCTCCCAAAGATTCTTCCGGACTCCCAGGATATGGATATATTGATTTGAATGTCTACCAATAAAACATATACCTAAACGGGCCTCCCAAAGTTAAACAGAAATTAACACCACTACGTACAAACAAAAGATTCTAGAATGTTAGTACCGTTTTTACGGGAGAAAAATCCAGAAATGAGACATTTACTAGTGGTGTCGTGCATTTTCGCAAGGTGTAATTTCAAGCGGTGCTCATTATCGAACAATTTCACACGGTCTTCTTTATCGGATTAATCATTCTGCAGGTGTCGTGCACTTTCACACGGTCCACCTGTCAATCATGTGATTAATCCTGAAACCGCTCTCATTAAAGAGGCAGGGAGAATACAGAACAAGTGTCAACTAAGTAAGAACAGAAAAGAGCAAACACAAATTAAAGCAAATACAAACAATTGCAATTAATACTAGAGGAGAAGAGCTTAGGAAATGTTTTACTTTCACAAAAAAAATAATAAAGAAAATAACCAGAAATTACAATAACTAAGAACAAGACAGAACAAAAGATAAGCAAACAACAGTTATAGTAAAGGAGAAGAGAAAATAATATCTTAACTATATATGAAACTACATGATCTAACATAAATTATTGAGCACTTCCTGTAGGGCTTCAATGATTAAATTTGGCATAATTATAGCTTTCCGGAACTAATCTACAGGAAAATTGCAAAAAGTGAATATTTTTAACTTTTAGGGGATCTAAAGAGGGGATGAAGAATTTCTCTATATTATATAATGGGTCTTTTTTGGACCTATAATCTCATGTTTTATGTACTTACAAGGGCGCCCATCAGGGGGGCAAGGTGCGGCGCTTGCCCCCTAAGAGGAAATTATACTTGGAAGTATCGAAAACCCAATAGAATTTTTACGTTAGTTACAGCAAAATTTGAAACTATATTTGCAATGTCGCTTAAACTCCCCCTCTTGGAAACCATAACATGGGCGCCTTCAGTACTTAGAATTGGAATAAAAACTATAAATACGGCATGCTTGTACGTTTTCGTTAGCGTTACCTAAGTGAATCATCAGAAATAAAAATTTCCAAACGTAGAGTGGTTTTATAGGGAACTGAAAAAATTTTCCCATGTTATTTATATGGGGCGTATTCTACACCTCAAAATGTTTAGGCACTTCCGGAAGGATTAGAATGATTAATTTTTTCATGATTGTAACCTTCCAGAACTATTCGACAGGAAAATTGCCAAAATTGAATATTTTTAATTTTTAGGGGTCTAAAGAGGATTGAAGAAATTCCCATGTTATTTAAATGGGCGTTTTCTTGGGATACAAAATTTTATCTTTTAGATAGTTAAAATAGGAAAAGAAAGGATAGAATTGTTGGTGAAAGAGGTGCGAGGGCGAGCAAAGACAGTGTGCGATTAGTAGATGTAGGAAATATGAAGAGCAAGTTTACGAAATTCAAAGGCAAACAGAGTCTGTTGATGCAAAGGCAGAATAAATAAGAAATGCGAGGCCGTTTGCCGAGCAGACTTGAGAGGTCTGGGCGTGGAGCCTCCAGGTAGCCAAGGGCTAGTAAACAATATAAAATTCAAATAAATAAGAAAAATAATAACAAAAACTATCGCAAATTGAAATAGATGAAAACAAAATGATAACAAATGAAAATAAAATAGAACAGTAAAGGAACAATCAGAAATTGTAATCATTAGGAATAGAAGATAGAAAAAACACAAATTAAAAAAAAATAAAATAAATAAATAATAAAACAAGCAGTCCATCAGAGAATTCAGTCAGGAAGTTCAAAAATCGAAGAAAAATGTGCCCACTCCAGTGCATAGAAAAACGTTAAGATATTTGAAACACAAAACATTAGCTCTATACTCTAAGGTTTGAAAAAGAACCTTGTCATCTTGTTATTTACCGAGCGAACAACACTTCGTTAAGGTGGAACGTTCATATTTCTGAACATAGTCAATCCATTTTGTACAACTCATACTTCATTACTCCAGCTTCCGGAGATGGGTACGAGCGAGTTCGAGCGAGTTTTCTTTGAAACTCGACTCGACTCGAAACAGACATCTTTGAGCTCGATTCGAGAACTTGGCCGTATTCAGGTTGAGTTTCGAGTCGAGTTGAGCCAAATCATGTGTGTAGTTTCAAGTACTCTCTTCAATTATCCTACATAGACAAATTATTATCAATGATATTACTATTGCTACAACTTATTATTATTATTATTATTATTATTATTATTATTATTATTATTATTATTATTATTATTATTATTATTATTATTATTATTATTATTATTATTACAACAACACAGCGTATAAACATGGAAGATAGGTGGTTTGTATCTGAATACTAAAAACTAGTTGACTGCTGACCTCTGTAGTTGTGAAGTCTAGGAGGCAAGGACATCGTTCACGAAGTTCTCTGTTTGAGTTCCGGAAGCTCAAGTATTCGGACTCGAGCCAAAAATTGTTACAAGTTATGGAGCACCGAGCAAACATTTACAAAATACTATGCTCGGGTTTAGGGTTATCAAAGGCTCGAGCGGCTCGGGTCGAAACTCATTCACTATCGAGCCGAACCGAACCGATCTGATAGATCACCCCAACCGAGCCGGGTCGAGTATTGGGCTCAGCTGAGCCGAGTCAAACCGAGCCGATGTGCTCGTTTCAACCCAGCTGGCTGAAGCCATCGGCTCAATTGAGCCGAGCCGATGGTTCATCCCAAACGAGTCGACTCAAATTGTTCGCTCAGTTGAGCAGAACTGGTTGACATCACTACCCGGGTTGGGCTTCTGCTTGGACTAAAAAAAATGACCGTGCAGATCTTATCTTTTATGGTAAGAACTACAGTATATACATACTTATATTGGTGCTCACGACATTTGAGGTTGTCTCGTTATAAAAATCCATTGTCGTCTCGTCATCGCAAGCAGTGTTCCCTTTCGTGAGCAACACTAAAAGTATACGACATTACAGCTTCAAATCTCATGGTTTCACTTTCCAGTTTAATCAGGTCATGATTTCAAAACGAGTTAAAAAGAGCTGAGCGAGCGAGTTATTTATCAAACTCGACTCGAGAAAATTACCTTTGACTTGACTCGAAAATCGACTTGAAATCGAGTAGAGTTTTAGCTTGAATCATGCCCATCCTTAAGATAAAGCTTCTCAGGCATTTTTTTTAAATCCACGCCATTTTCTACCTTCTCCAGAACTACTTGCAATCTTTGATCAAAATGGATATAATTCATTTTCTACGCTTCTTCGGATTGCAATTTTTTAGCCCTATCTTGCAAAAACGTGAAAACTAGACGTCACATCTGCTTTTAGCACATTCGCAAACTTCAAGATACGTGGGGTGCTGTTAGATATGCTGCGGTTTAACTTATTGAACCCACCCCCCAACGGATTGTTTGTTCTGTGTCTTTGACCATTGCAATTCTTTATTTCTCTAAACGTTTGGAATGTCCATCCATTGTTCAATGAAATAGTCGTTTAACTCTTCAATTTTCTGGCCAAACGAACAGTCCTCCATGACGATGAGTCAACCTTCATCGATCCTGCTTGATGTTATTAATGCTAACGCACTGCAGATATGAACATGAAAACGTATATCTTCATTGTGGAGGTATTTTTCGACGAGACCTAAAACGCTTCCACCAGATGCTCTGGTTAACATGGTAATGGCAACCAGAATCCTGTGAATTAGGAAACGCCACACGCAATGCATTGATTGCAGCAAGCTCAAAATCCACTTTCAGCACTCATTCAAGATTTGTTCTGGCCAGGCCACATTTTAAGAAATGGAAGCAATTCTTTGTGTGTTCGCTCTATCTTATCGGGCATCAATGCATACGCGACTGGTATAACCAATGTCTTATTATGTGTGGTTCCTGTGTCTGCACGTATGATGTACAATTGTGAAATATACTTGAAGCTAGTATTAACTCAATTGTTCGTATTTATTTTAACTTGTTTGCTCTTTTTCTGTTCTTACTTAGTTAACAATTGTTCTGTCCCCCCACCCCCTATACTGAAACGGTTTCAGCATGAATCACATGATTGACAGGTGGACCGTGTGATAATGCACCACACCTGGAGAATGATTAATCCTATAAGGTAGGCAGTGAGAAATTGTTCGATAATGAGCACCGTGTGAAACTGTATCATGCGAAATTGCACGGAATTTTACCAATTTATAGGTCTTATTGAGCTTAACAAAATGATGCGTGTGTGCGTAAAACCTTCTGCATAAATTTAGAGAAAATTGAGAAAAAATAATTTATTTATTAATATAAACATTTTAATGCACGAGAACAATGCATCTTATTTAAGGCAAAGTTGGTAAAGAAATATACCCTTAATCAGCAATTTGTTATGATACTAGCAAGGCAAGAGTGCATAGTATCCTTAATGAGATATAGGTTAAAATTGTCAATAACTTTTGTATTTTAATTTCTGTTAGGTAAATATAGTGCAAATATATGCCATACATATCAATCGATAAGTTTAGATGAAACTGAACAAGATCACGTACTTGAGGGCAAGTTCTCACGTCTAGCTTTTCTACACATGTAATAGTCATATGTAGTCTTACAGAATATACGTCCCCTCTACTGGCAACACATCGTTCCCAACGTTTCTTCCATTTTTGGAAAGCCTTGTGGAAAACACTTTCAGGGATTGTGGACAGTTCTCCTCTTGCATTGTCCTGAGACTCCTTTATGGTTTGGAAGCGACGTCCTTTCAAAGTAATTTCAAGTTGGGGAACAGGAGAAAGTTTGCTGGAGCTAGGTCAGAAGAATGGGATGAATGTAACTCAATAGAAGTCAAATGTTTTCTCCAGATAACTGCAAATGAGTAGGCACATTGCCACGATGCACGATACAAGTTTGGTTTCACCACAATTCATTCCTCTTCCTACCCTGTTAAAATGTCCTATTATAACTGTTTGTTTAACATATGACCACGTGCTACAAATTCAATGAAAAATGAACAATGCCTTCCTAATCAAAAAAACACAACCAACATTACGTTGATCTTTGATTGGCTCATAAGTGCTTTCTGTGGACAAGAAGACTCTGAATATAATATCATCGCTATAAAATAAACAATAACCATATGTTATAACACTTGGTAAATCAATAATGAATAATGAAAATAGAAATGGCTCCAAGTTTTGAGTCTTGTAGTACCATAAGCTGTATACTTTGGATCATTTTTTTTAAATTTTCGAAATTCCCATTCCAATATCTCCTAAGATTAAGGAGATAATTTAATGACATTTCTCCCTGTCAAAATGCAATCCTTTGGCTTTCCTTTGAAAGCAGTAAACACTCAGTGTGACCAAGAATGATTATTATAATTCCAATTTTTTTACGCTATGCAAGATTTTTCATGATTGGGGTAACTTTAGTCCATTTGTCAAAATTACTAATTAATACACAAAAGTATTATTGTTGCACTGCATTTAAGAAGCAGAAGGGAAGAACAGGGTATTATAAACACATTGGTTGCGTTTTCAGTTATACATTTGCTGTACGTTAAGTCCAAAAACTACAGGATTTACAAATGCAACATGCGATTTTACGTACAGCACATACAATTTTTTCCTCAGTGTACACTATTCACTATACGGGTGTTTTCAACTGAATACTCCGTGACGTCACAAGCTGCTGCTCTTCTTGCCAGTAAATCACAAGGAGAGTGGAAGAAGTTGGCATGTAATATGAGATAGGTAAAAGACAGTCGTGACAGACAAATAAGAATACTAATAGCGTTATCAATGGTCTTGGAAGTATGCTACACTGGCTCGTGGATTCATGACTACACTTGTCATTCTCAGATTGCAAAAGCACCCAACTACGTCACACACCAGGTCCAGCTAAAATAAATAACTATACCAGTGATTGGAAAACCCTTGAAAAATTATACAGTGAAATCTCTCTAAAGCGGACAGCCGTGGGGAATCAAAAATTGTCCGCTATAGAGAGGTGTCCGTCTTAGAGAGGTTTCGATATTTTCTTACGTAAATTAGTAAATAAAGTGATATGTAATTACAAACTATTGAAGGTAATTTATTAAACCGTTCTATGACTGTGGGCCTGTCGATATCTGCGGATTCTCCACAAATCGCTTTGAAAGAAATTTTGTCTAATCCGAAACTTCTCTAACCACTCGTTCGAGACCTTGAAATCTGAAACATTCATTTCTGTTGCTACCTCTAAATTCTTAGCTTTTAGCATCGACTCTAACACAGGATTTTTTTTTCATTCCGCACTCTATAAAAACATTCACTTGCACACCAACTTTGTTCAAAGCAATGAGACACAATTTTCATTGTCATTTTCACACCACAACTTTATTAACTTGTCTAGGTTTTATATGATCTCAGGTGCTTGAGTTTTACCGATACAAAAATTTTCAGCTATCCTTCGCACACCTCAGTATTCTTCGAAAATTCAATTAATTCGATTTTAACATTAGCGCTTCTAATGGCATTTCGAAAGCTCACAACAACTTATACCTTATTGCTTCCGTCTACAAATAGAGGCACTAAGACAATATGCGAATACGTGAACAAAAATTACCAAACATGTCTTCTGCTTGATTCCAGCAAAACAGTAAAATGACGTGTCATCCCAAATGGCAGGCAACTGTCAATCACTTGATTCTAAAACAGGTTGGGTGGGAGTGGAATGCAAGCAAAGGATAAGAAGGTGTTGTTAAACAAAGACGCTTCATCTGAGTTTCTGAACAGCCAGTTGACAAGGAAAAATGTTATTACAGTGAAACCTCTACTAACGGACACCTCTATAAAGCGGACACCTCTCATAACGGACATATTTTGTAATCCCCAAACACTGTAATAGGAAAAACCATGTTGACAAACCTCTTTAAAGCGGACACTCTCTAGTACGGACACGGACAGTCTTTTCTGTCTCTTATAGGTATTATTTACCTCCCTATTACGGACACTTTCTCTAGAAACAAGTTGAAAAATACAGAAAAAATACATTTTCAGAAATGCATACATATATCACCAAGGAAACATTGTAATAACATTTTTGCTTGTCAACTGGCTGTTCAGAAACTCAGATGAAGCGTCTTTGTTTAACAACACCTTCATATCCTTTGCTTGCATTCCACTTCCACCCAACCTGTTTTAGAATCAAGTGATTGACAGTTGCCTGCCATTTGGGATGACACGTCATTTTACTGTTTTGCTGGAATCAAGCAGAAGACATGTTTGGTAATTTTTGTTCACGTATTCGCATATTGTCTTAGTGCCTCTATTTGTAGACGGAAGCAATAAGGTGTAAGTTGTTGTGAGCTTTCGAAATGCCATTAGAAGCGCTAATGTTAAAATCGAATTAATTGAATTTTCGAAGAATACTGAGGTGTGCGAAGGATAGCTGAAAATTTTTGTATCGGTAAAACTCAAGCACCTGAGATCATATAAAACCTAGACAAGTTAATAAAGTTGTGGTGTGAAAATGACAATGAAAATTGTGTCTCATTGCTTTGAACAAAGTTGGTGTGCAAGTGAATGTTTTTATAGAGTGCGGAATGAAAAAAAAATCCTGTGTTAGAGTCGATGCTAAAAGCTAAGAATTTAGAGGTAGCAACAGAAATGAATGTTTCAGATTTCAAGGTCTCGAACGAGTGGTTAGAGAAGTTTCGGATTAGACAAAATTTCTTTCAAAGCGATTTGTGGAGAATCCGCAGATATCGACAGGCCCACAGTCATAGAACGGTTTAATAAATTACCTTCAATAGTTTGTAATTACATATCACTTTATTTACTAATTTACGTAAGAAAATATCGAAACCTCTCTAAGACGGACACCTCTCTATAGCGGACAATTTTTGATTCCCCACGGCTGTCCGCTTTAGAGAGGTTTCACTGTACAATGTTTCCTTGGTGATATATGTATGCATTTCTGAAAATGTATTTTTTCTGTATTTTTCAACTTGTTTCTAGAGAAAGTGTCCGTAATAGGGAGGTAAATAATACTTATAAGAGACAGAAAAGACTGTCCGTGTCCGTACTAGAGAGTGTCCGCTTTAGAGAGGTTTGTCAACATGGTTTTTCCTATTACAGTGTTTGGGGATTACAAAATATGTCCGTTATGAGAGGTGTCCGCTTTATAGAGGTGTCCGTTAGTAGAGGTTTCACTGTATATACCCCGCTGGCCACACGCAACCCTTTGAAAAGTTATACTCGGCTTGCGACATGATTTCTAATTTGACGAAATTAACTTTACTTCCGAGAACCAACGCATTCCATGCCCGAACAGATTATAAGAAACTTCTAGAAATTCATTCCTAGTTTCATCCATTATCTTCCCCCTCATAATCATTCATTTGTTGCTAGGGCTTAGTACATATTACAAAAAATTTGCAAAATATACAGTTTTTTAAAAAATAAATTATGTTTACCCGCCTAATTTTTCTTTTTTAATTGATCCTTTCCTAGAAAAGCTCGCTCATTACTAGACTATACAATTGCAACAAGGAAAATATTCAATCGCATGTCGACTAAAAATAGAGAATTCGTGTTATTATTCAGTTCAAAATCTTTTGTAGTAATGAATTCTATAACTATTGTATTAGGCCTTGTTTCCATTTTGTACTAATACACGATAACACACTAAGCAAGACTATGTGATAATATGTAAAAAAAAAAAAAAAAAAAAACACTATCACGTTACAGTTTCAACACAATAGCTGTGTCTTCATCAGACTTCCACTCCTCTATTATTACATATTATCACATAGCCTTGCTCAGTGTGTTATTGTGTATTAGTAACGAATTCTGTAGAAGAACTTGAAGCTTAAAATATATGCAACGACAATCGTGGCTGTTGTGTTGTATGGTTACGAAACGTGATCGCTTACTCTGAGGGAAGAACGCGGACTGAAAGTGTCCAAGAGCAAGATCCTAAGACGAATAGTCGGACCCAAGAGAAACAGGAATGGAATG
This sequence comes from Thermobia domestica, assembly GCF_964235325.1. Taxonomy (NCBI): domain Eukaryota; kingdom Metazoa; phylum Arthropoda; class Insecta; order Zygentoma; family Lepismatidae; genus Thermobia; species Thermobia domestica. Next base: position 6,883,916 of record NC_137463.1, read on the forward strand.
GCGGAAACTTCATAACAAGGAACTGCATAATTTATACGGTTTACCAAACATTGTTAGGGTCAACAAATCTAGGAGGCTCAGGTGGACAGCACATGTAGCTAGAATGGAAGAAATAGAGATCGATTTCAATGTTTTAACTGCAAGACCAATCCGAAAACGACCATTAGGAAGATCTAGGTGCAAATGAGAGGACAATATTAAGATGGATCTCTCAGAAATAGAAATACAGAGAGGAAACTGAATCCAGTTGGACAGAAGTCAATGGAAAGCTTTTATGAACGCGGCATTGAACCTCCGAGTTCCATAGACCATAGAGTTGGTTAGTTAGTCAATTTAATCTCCAAACCGAGGAAGTTATTTTTTCAATGGGAGCGTACATTTTCAGCATGTTTCAAATTCAGTTAGTGTTCATTCATCAATCCTTCCATAAGATTGATTTTAGTTACACCCTGTACAACTTCTGAAGTACCGTAGCTCCATTCCAAAAAAAAGCAAATAATAGCCAAAGTTAAAGCAAATTCCATGAAACACTGTTCGCACCGTGAACACAGCCTCCATTATGAGCTAAAGGATGGCTTAACTTTGACTTAATCGCATCCGCAATTGAAGAGCATTTCTCTGGAATGGTTAAAGCAGTTTCTCTGGTTCTTTCCTGCCATCAAAACAAGTTCAAAAATCACCCGGTTCCTGGAATCAACAGTGACAGACAATCGAAACGCAGACCACGAACCGTGAAGTCCTTTCTTTGCTCCGTCATCTTATCTTTCTGGCTTTCCGACATGCAAATGAGGATGCAAATTTTGTCAGTCGAGAAATTTCACAACCGGAAGGAGAAACGTGTAGATAGAAAATAAGAAAAAGCAGAAAACACATAAGAAATAATAACGAAGGAGAAGGAGATGAAAGGTTTCGCAAAAGAAGAAAAGAGGGATAAAGAAAAAAAGTTATGTTAATAAGTGTAAAAGTATTTCCGCCTTTCATATTAGAGCTCAATTTTCTTTAGGTTCCAAACGCAAAGTGTATTCTAGTTAAACTTTCTAAAAAACTTTACCCGAATATATTAGTTTATTTTTTCTTTGTGAACTTAATAAAGCCATGAAACAATTACAATAATTCATTTATAGACAATAGAGGATTCCCACTTTAGGTGAAAGGCACTTTTAAACTTCAAACTACGTAAGGGTGAAAAATCGTATGAAAGGAACTGTCTGTATCTGGTTGTTCTTCTATCAACAGCTAAAATACTTTTCAATGGTTTCTAAATTCCACCCAGTATTCTTCTCTATAACATTTCAAACGTTCTTAGTTATCATCCATCAATTTCTGCAATGTAAATATTTCTGCTTCACTTCTTACAATACTTCTCATAAAACGTTAGATCATTTTACTTTTCATAATTCATTGCAGAACGACTATACAGCCTTTTCTTCCAGAATTTTTTTTCCTCGCCGTTTATATTCCTGCCTGTATTTCTCGTTCACTTTTCAGATATATTTGCCCTTTCTTACGTCTAAGGTTCGGCGCAGGCAATCCCACAATGAGTGTTGTTATTATAAGATCAACTAGAAATATGCCGATATCTGCTCGGTCAACACGGATTCCAAACTATTGAAATTACTAGGAAATATTCATGTTCTTTCCTCTTGAACCAAACTACAAAATACACAGTAATTTCTATGTCAATCACTAACTGCAAAAACAGCAGAAAATCTCAATTCAACAGAGGAAAACCAAGATAACTGGCTATAATTTCTCGGCCATTAGCGCCAAGACATCGGTGGCGCAGATTAATTATAACCCAACATTAACTTATATAACGAAATAACTGAAATAATGGCATAAATGTAATACTAACTATAACTAATAAACTCTTACTAATGGTAAAAACAAACAATAATGACACATAAAAAAAGAAAGACAATATTCCACTGTAATGGAGATCAAACGGGTCCATTCCATATTTGACGCACAGATGATGTGAAGATATGCTCGTAATTCCGTATCTTGGTGCACAGAGTCTCGCCCCATACAGATTTACTCGCCCAAGGAAGCTGAGTGATTTCTTGAACCGCATTTGGGGTCAACAATCAGGCCAGACTTAAACAGATTAGATCAATCGCTTCCAATCGGGTCTCTCGCTAGAGTATTATCTACTCTCAGTTTAGCATACACACAAGAACACACAATGTAAGAAATAAAACACAATTTAAACACTTTTAGTACAGATGATGAGGGGGAAATAGATGAAATAATGTTTATAAATTGTGTACTACGTGTTCGAAAGCGTTCATTCTCACTAAACAGTCTCTAGTATGACATAGGCTATTTAAAATACTTTTCGACAAATAGTTCAAAAACAAAGTGGTGACACATTTTGCACATTTTGTAGATACATCTGGGACATACTTGGAAACACAGTATCTACAAGGTGTAAATATGTGTAATCTAAAAGTGTTCAAAGAGTGTCGACAATGTGTAAAGTGTCGAACTATGTCTAAAAGTAGTTCAATTTTTGCAGTGTATAATGATGTACGATTTTCTTGACAATCCCAGAGGCATCTAGAGGTATGAGTTTTCAAGTTGAAACTGATCGAAACTTAGTTAAGAACGTTTGAAGAATTTGGAGTTTTGTCCATAGAATCTGAAATTAGCAGAAGTTTGATCTTAAACGAAAGTCTAAAAGACTTTGCAGAGAGAAAAACTACGAATAATTACTTTTTCGTAATAAAAAGAAATAACCAAATGACTCCTTAATAGTTTATAGTTATATTTAAGTGATTTTTAGATCAAAAATGAAATGAAATGAAATCTCGCAAGTTTAACGTCCTACGATTATACTCTTTAGGTTAAGGGAAAAGGGTGATTCAAGCAAGTAAATGATGATGGAAAAATTGGTGGAATGAGAAAGTAGAAGGAAATAGGAATATCTACCCGGAGAAACTTACTGACACAATGTTGTCCACCACAAACTTAACCGCGGATCGAACCAGCGACCCACACACCAGAGGAAAGCCCTTTAACGACGAGTCATCGTGGCCCCGATTTTGTAATCGAAAAATACATTTACTTCTAAGCGTGCATTTAACTTTTATTTTTTTTCTGAACCAAAAAAAATAAATATTTAAAAAAGGATAAATAATTCACACTCACTAAAACAAGTAGTACGAAACTATGTACTTTTAAAAGGCGATATACAGCACAAATATTGTTAGTCATTTGTAGGCTTACATGTATGCAAATTTATATTAAAATAAAATATAGCATGGATTTCTCAAGAGCAGATTTGGTTGCTATCCATTCTATCATAAAGTATTTTAAATACGCGTATATATATATATATATATATATATATATATATATATATATATATATATAAACGTGTGTGTGTGTGGGTCTCCAAATTGACTGGGAACTTGGAACCCCACAACTTTATTCACATTTTGGTCCCACATTTTCCTAGCCCGACCCTGACAACAAGCCTGCTCATACCGGAAAACTCGTCAAGTTACCAGGACAAGATTGATAGTATGAAAATCTAGTCATAATTACTACTTTCTTTCATTAAACGTCTATAATTTGTTTTGTTCCTTACCTTATTGCTTCAGCCTTTTGTAGCATCTATATTGTTATGTATGCTAGATATGGTACAAGAGAAATTCTTTTCTCTCACCTTTTAATCACCAAAGTTTTATCCAAGTTCTTTGTACAGTTTACTACAAATAATTAATTTCCTCTAAATAATAATCCTTTCTCTATGAGGTTGGGTTTCCTGCCCGTAGCAGTGCAGAGGTCTTTCAGGTTGACGGTTAATAGCCTCCTGCCTGTAGCAGCACGCAGGTACGATGGTGTCTTCTGGCCAGTGCAGCACGGAGATGAAGGGAACCTCCTCCCCGTAGTAGCACTGAGGTAGGTAATATCTCTTGCCCAAAGCAGCGCAAAGAGAAAAGTAGGAATGATAAGCTGGTATTGATGTCTTCTTCCCCTCGACGTGCTCTTTTATAGCCGATTTTGGAAGCGGAGCCTGTGGAGGGGTTGTAGGGATCCTACTCGTATTTCTTCGTACTTCTTCGTATCCGGCTTGGGGCCGCCGTGGCTCAGTGGTAGAGCGTTCACCTCTGGTGCTTGGGGTCCCGGGTTCGATCCCAACCCCCGCCAAGTGAAATTTGTGGTGGACAAACACCGTGTGCGTGGGTTTTCTCGGGGTTCTCCCGTTTCCTCCCACTTTCTTCATTCCACCATTTCATTCGTTACTCATCATCACCTCTCCTTTAGCCTAACCGGCATAACCGTGGGACGTGAAACTCAAAGATTTCATTTCATTTTTCATTTTGTATCTGGCTTCTGTGGGCTGCTTGCCGATTCTCGTGAAGAAGCATATGCTGTTATTTACAAATACGAGGGCTATTGCAATATTCATTTAAAATTCTGTACAGCTTTCCCTAAAGTTTCTCAAACTTTGCAGTTTCAGATTTCGAAATAACAACTACATTACGCGTACGTGGAAATAGAAAATTGTTTTAGTAGACACTCACCAAATGGTGGAGTAAATGAGTTATTATATTTTTGTCTGAATTATAGTAGACCCCTAGTGTTGGAAATCAGAATCAAGGACGTTACGATAAAGTTACTAAACACATCGATAAATAGATATTGAGTTACTTTTAGCAGTGGCGGATATAACCCAGACCGGGGAAATCTTGAGCTCCCAGTTTTTGAGTGACAAAACTAATTTAAGATACTTTTGAAAGTTTATAGTAAACTCATGATATACCTATCATAGTCTGGCTTCTGGCTCCCCCACCCAAGTTTTTACCTTCTAGACCCGCCACTGATACTTAGTCTAATATATCTAAAAACAAAACAAAAAAAAAATGTTTTAAAAGTGATTTCTCGTCTCGGAAAGCGTATCTCCTTATATTGGAAGAATTTTTTTTCGTGTTGTATCTCGTGACATGAATTACGTATTATATTGTCTCGTGATCAAGTCTAGTAGGTATGGGGAAAAAATGAGAAAATATTAGAATAATAAGGGAATGAAGAACAGCATTGAGGTAATTAAAAGATGGCAGAAACAATTTTGGACACTCTTTGCGAAGAAATGGTATTCTTAGGAACATGATACATCGTATAATGGTAAGAAAACTGGGAATGGAAGAAAAACTAGTTATTATAATAAATACAGTATTAAAGAAGTAACCTCTACGTGAAGAAAATAAGTTACTGAAGAATCATAGTGCATAGAAGAGTCTCAATTTCCGGAAGTGGCCTTCCAATGATCATAGGATTGTTCAGTCCTAACTGGATATTTTAAAAAGTGTTATTTCTTTATTACATTATCTTAGGGGTACACTGGAAAAGTTGAAATTTATTAAAACATCATATCCTACGAGTTATATATTCCAACACCACATAATTGTATTCGGGAGTAGTATATCTCTTAGGCGTTTGCTTCATAAGCAAATGATAATAAACAACGAAGGATAATGCTTTCTCCAGTCTAAGATGAATCTTTATTGTTTGGAGTGTTTTACCCAATGAACATTATATATCACTGACATTATAATTAGTGGTGTGTGTAATGTATTTACTTACTGCATGCAAGAAGAAAGAAAACACTGATCATACATGAATTAGATACTCCAACCGGAAGTAGGCTCAAATCTTGCAAATATTTGCAATGGTGCGAGATATTGAAAAAAATACTCGAAAAGATCTCCTCTTTTTGGTACCCCTTGCCGATTTTTATCAAGACGTCTTTCACTTGTGTTTGTAAAGGGACATGTACGAATGTGAGGAATGACAAGGAGATTCATGCTCATATGTGAATGATGCGCTGTGTAGAGAGCACAGTTTCAGCTATTGATTAGTTAAAATTTAAAACAATGTATAGTTATGTTCAGATGCATCAAAAGAGGAGAATTCTGAGAAACAATAAATGCTAGAACGTTTCCAATCCTTCAATGAACCGTACAACGCATAAGTGTGAAAGAATTGTGATGAAAGAAGAATATATATAAAACAAAGAACTTCGAAAGAATGAAAGAAAGAAATAAAAAGAGAGAATCGTTTGTGGGATTCAAAAGGTTGAACGAAACATGTTTCATATGAGATACTTTGTGTCATAGGAAGAGCTCTTGCACGCGGAACGAACTGCTACATTACACCTTCGCTAGGCGACAGAGGCCCACATAAAAGAGAAGGATTTCAGGTTATGGGAGGGGGGAAGCGGGAAGAAAACTTTTTGAAAACTGGTCCAGATCTTTTTTGGCAAGAGTTCAAAAAATTACCATCCACAGAGAGAGAGAACATGTGGCTCATATTCTTTCGAAGCTCGTAGGTCGGTTGTTTCTTTGGTTCCTTATGAGAGGGGAAACCCTCTTGCTACGCTCACCGATTGAACCAACGTGCTTTTTATAATAGTTTTAGAGCACATAAAACGGTTATTTCTCTAGACCACTTGATTAGGGTTTAATAGCTACAGTTACCATTTTATATACATAACGAAAAAATGTATCATTTATTTTTATGTGAAATGATTTCTCACAGATTGAATGGCTAACCAAGTCACCATAGATTTTTCTCATAAAATACAAACTGTATTTCCAACTTGAGTGAATTATATTTTCCATTAATAAGTAAAAGAGGTTTTACTTATTATCATTTATGTTTGAATGGGCAATTTTGTGGAGCATTTTTGCAGAAGATGTTAGAGACATTTGTGCTGACATACGAAACACAATTTACTACTACTACTATTACTACCACTACTACTATTACTACTACTACTACTGTTACTACTAATACTACTACTACTACTAATAATAATAATATTGGCAAAAATACAGCACGTGGTATCAGAACACTACATTATGATGCAATAATAATACTAATTATAATAATAGTAATAATAATAAATAAGAAAACAGTAAAAAGAGGAGTACTAATATAAAACACAATATAGATAAAAGTTAAGCAGAAATAATTCCTGGTCAACACTGTAAAAATTGTCAAGGTCTCGATCTATCTACAAAGGGTGTTCAAAAAGTTTTGCACAGTGGTCTTTAATTTTTTTTTATTTGTTGCAGGAGGAGAATGAAATTTTTTGTGAACATACTTGGAACATTTAGCTATAAGTTGGTATATAAAAGTATTTTCTTTTATTTACAGGTGAGCCATAATGGACCGTGAAGTAGATGTCAGGTTGCGACAACGGTCGGTGATACAGTTCCTCTTCAAGACCGGCTATGACTCTGCCATATCGATTCACAGGAAGTTGCTCCCTGTTTATAGGGAGGATACATTGGATCGCAGCAGTATCCAGCAGTGGTTGCAGAGGTTTAAAGAAGGTGATTTCTCTCTACACTCTACTGGCGGTAGACCATCGACGGTAGTGAGTGATGTGAATAAGGAGACCATTAATCAAATCATCCAAAATGACAGATATGTGACGACATGACAGCTTGCTGAAATGACTGGTTTGTCATTGGGTAGTGTGGTATCAGTGGTACAGTCAGTAGGGTACAGAAAAATCTGTGCACGTTGAGTGCCTAGATTATTGACAAGAGAAATGAAAAAGATGAGGAAGGATGTGTGCGAGGGTCTCATGACGACCTTTACTGAAGAGTGGAAACAGTGTTTTGACGGCGTATTTACCCAGGATGAAACATGGTTGTTTTTGTCCGAACCTAAAAGCAAAACACGTCTGAAGGCTCACCTGCGCGGTAAACCATTTGATAGTGAGAAAGACCTTATTTCCTGTGTCAAGCGATGGTGTAAAAGTCAATCCTCAGAATTTTACCAAAGTACATCATGGAAAGAACGTTGGACGAGATGCATCACAGCTGATGGAGGCTACATTGAGTAGCCTCAGTGTATAACTAAATGTTCCACGTATGCTCACAAAAAATTTCATTTTTCTCCTGCAACAAATAAAAAATAGACACCACTGTGCAAAACTTTTTGAACACCCGTTGTAAAAGAACGAAAAGCTAAGAACAACAGTTTTAAAATTACATTTTAGCTTAATGTTTCTAAACGCCATTGCTCAAAAAGTATCAATCAGATATCATAATATATTCACTTGTTTAATACAATAAGTCTAAATTTATGTACTTAAAGAATCTGTCAATTTTTTGTTTTTAAATTTCACATTTCTAATTCAGAGGAATTAAAATCGTGCTATGGGAACTTCAAAACCTACGCTTCGTAAACATATTCACTGATATAAACATTGTCTACTATTTTTTGCATGCATACTCTATCTAAATGTTTTCTTCTATATGTAAGGCTCTTCAAATCCTAATAATCATTTAAATATTCATAGCTATATGAATAGTGGCTCATTTTCATCTTAACCCGTAACCTTGGACGTGGGGTAGATTCTACCCAAGCGATTTACGTTTGCCAAATTAGTTCAGCTATCCGCCACCATAAGGTGGAGCGCGGCTGTCTACCTTTCCGTTAGTTGCTTGTTGATAGCTAGGGGTGACGGGTGTGTTGTGGGTGCGTGAGAACCTAAGCTATATTGCTGTAAAGTTCGGGTGGGGTAGAAAATACCCCACGTCCAAAGTAACGTAAGTGATTTTGCTCTGTGATCATTTGCTTTTGGAAGGACATCATGGCTTCTACTTTGAAAGACTGTGTGCGAACTGACGATCCAGGCTTTAGTGAGTGGGTGGAGAGTGCTATAGAAGCGGAAGAAAGTGACTTCAGTGATAACAGTGATGCAGATCCTGATTTTCTGTGTGATTTTGACAGCAATACAGAAACTGAAGCCGACACTGATGATGACAATGAAGTAACTACCATGAGTTCGAAGAAACTGCGTTTTTCAGAAAATGTACAAGAAGTGAGTGATGCTCGTACTTGCTATTATTACGGAAAAGATGGACAAAAATGTTGCAAGAAGGGCCCGGGTAATAACATACGCACAAGGAGACACAATATTATTTCACATTTACCAGGGGTAATTGGTGAAGCTAAAAACCTTCCTTCACAATGTAATGAGAAAAATGTTTGGGAGTTGCTGTTCACGGACGAAATATTAACAGACATATTGGGTCACACAAACACTAAAATGCAACAAGTGAGGCAAAAACTAAAGAAACCAAATCAGATTGAATATCAAGATCTCGATCTTCCAGAACTGAAGGCATTTATAGGATTGTAATTTTTTACTGCCATATTCAAATCCAACGATGAAAATTTAGAAGCACTGTTTGCTACAGAGGGCACAGGTCGGGAGATATTCAGATGTATTATGTCCTTGAAACGTATAAATGTAATTTTAACATGTCTCCGTTTTGATGATGCTAATACAAGAATTGAAAGAAAAGTGTTAGATAAAACAGCGGCTATATCATGGTTGTTCCAAAAATTTGTTGAGAATTGTCAGAAAGTTTAATCTATTGGCGAATACGCTTGTGTAGATGAAATGTTGATTGGATTTCGCGGGCGATGTAGCTTTAGAATGTACATTCCAAAGAAGCCCAGAAAATACGGCCTGAAACTGATGGTCTTAAATGATGCTAAGACCCACTACTTTCTGAATGGATACATATACAGTGGAAAGGGCAGTGATGGAGAAACTCTGACCGAAGAAGAAAGGACATTAGATATACCAACACAGTCAGTTCTTAGGCTTACCAAACCAATACAAGGAACGAATCGCAACGTAACTGCCGACAACTGGTTTTCATCATTGAGGCTTGTAAGGGAACTTCAAAATAAACAATTAACATACGTAGGCACCATGAAGAAATGTAAACGAGAGCTTCCCAAAGAGTTTCTGCCGTCAAGGATAAGAGAAGAATCTTCTTCTTTGTTTGGCTTTTCTGAAAACACTACTCTTGTATCCTACGTGCCTAAACAGAACAAAGCTGTGATTTTAATTTCATCCATGCATCATACAAGTTCTGTATCAGAAGATTCCGGCAAACCTGAAATTATTGAGTTTTACAATAGCACAAAAGGTGGAGTGGATGCCCTTGATGAAAAATGTACCGTGTACTCCACAGCCCGTCGCTCTCGCAGATGGCCTCTTACTGTTTTTTACACACTTTTAAACATTTCTTTAGTAAATTCATCTGTATTGTACTTGTCAGTCCACCCGAATGAAGAGAAAACACGGTTCGACATAATTAAATCGCTTGCACAACAATTAACAGCACCACATATGATGAGAAGAATGGTCAATAGCCACGTTCCTCGACATATTCGCCAAACTATAGCTGTTATCCTAAAGAAAGAACTTCCAATCTCACGCCAGCAGGATCTAAAGAGGTATGTAAGGTGCTCTCAGTGTCCTCGTGGAAATGATAAGAAAACGAAACAGACATGTGCTCTATGTTCTTCACCAATATGTGGAGACTGCAGAAATTATGTTTGTGATGGATGCTTACATTCAGTGTAAAAAAATCTGGTACATTGTTCTTGAGAATCATTTAGTTGTTCACATAGACTGATGCATACATGTTTATAGTGAGTGTGCTAGAATTCATTTTTAGTTTGTAATTGTTTTTTAAGCTTCTTTTTGTTTTTACTTCAGGAATGCAAAACGTACGTCTAAAATGCTCTTAAAGTGAAAACTTATTGGAAATAACGTCTTATTTGTAGAAAAGTAGTTAACTTTTATGATACATTAATAAAATATATTTCCCAGAAACGAATGAAACTAATTTAATGGTCAAATTTTATACAAGGTATTGAATAGAGCTTAGTATTTACGTGGGGTAGAAAATACCCCACCTCCAGGTTACTGCGACAAAATTCATATGTCCCAGGTTACGGGTTAAAACATGAGTCGAATAAAATATTTTTGGACAAATTCTATATTTGTCAAAGTTTTAGAAATACTGTTTCAAAGTTCCAAATTACCGGTCCAAATTCTAGTTTTGGTCTTTCAAGAATTTACACAATAATAATGATAATAATAATACGAGGGCCATCCGGAAAGTGGTACCCGTTTGCGCCGCATGAAGCGCTGACGAGGGGAGCCGCTGGGCAAGGTCAGACCGCGTCAGTGGCTTGTCTACCTGCTCTGTGCGAGGTTGCGTGACGCTAGCAGTGCCTGTGTTGTGTCTGTGCTCGTTTATAATGATTAAACGAATTGAGAACCCCGCAAGTTGTGAAGTGAGGGCCTTGATTAAATTTCTTAATGCACGAAACGTTCGACCTTGTGAAATTCATCGCCAATTAAAGGAGGTGTATAGAGACAATGTGATGTACGAGTCGTCTGTTCGGCGCTGGTGTCGCAACTTCAACCTGGGGAGGGAGAGTACACACGACGAAGAGCGTTCAGGAAGACCATCTGTCATTACAGACGAACTGCTGACGTCAGTAGACGAATGCGTGAGGAACAATCGGCACGCCACAATTGATGAACTCTGTGAACATTTTCCTAATGTGTCTCGACTTTCTGGCGGGGAAAAGATTTGACAGCGATGAAGAACGTAAACGAGGCGTTACTACGTATCTCAATACGCTCGAGGCGGAGGACTATGACGCTGGAATACAAAAACTCGTCACACGGTATGACAAATGCCTCAATTTGCTTGGTGATTATGTGGAGAAGTAGTGTAAAGTATGTTATTTCCAATAAAAATGTGTATATTTGTTAATATGTACTACTGTGTCTTTATTGCGCAAACGGGTACCACTTTCCGGATGTCCCTCGTAATAATAATAATAATAATAATAATAATAATAATAATAATAATAATAATAATAATAATAATAATAATAATAATAATAATAATAATAATAATAAATAATAATAATAATAATAAAGACTTGACTGGTAAAATCAAAAATAAAGCAAATGATAGAAAACCAGTGAAATCTAACATTAGCATAGCATAGTGTTCCTCAACCTTTTTTGACTGGCGGCACACTTTGCTGAATGTCAAGGAGATCCCAGCACACTTGTTTGATATTATAATAGTGAAACCAATTAGTTTTTATAATTACTCTATATAGGGTGGCCCAAAAGCAGGATTTACAATCCCACACTGATGGGCTCATGGCATTTTATATCTTTTACTTATTGTTATCCATACAGATATAGACTTAGTTTCTTTATTATTTGTTCTTAATTTCTTTTCGTTTATATCTTAAGTTTGGAACAGACCGAAGCAAAAAAAAAAAAAAAAAAAACTCATTATCTTAAACTAAAATGTCATACTGATTAATGCACTGCTGTATACTTACTTTTGGGCCACCCTGTATATTGAGCATTGTGTACTGTATATATTGAGCACTGAGCATTATTGCTACCGCTGGAGATGTTGACTGGTACAGACTGTCTCGATTTTAACTAATTATTATTAAATTCTTCATGATTTTTAAACTCTAAAGTTTCTGGACACACTATAGGGGACTGCTTGACACACCAGTGTGTCGGCGACACATCAGTTGAGAACCACTGATATAGCAAAAGCAAAACTTTGAAAACTCTATGACACAAAACACTACTGGATCAGATACAAAACGACATCTAACATGCCTTTAAAAATAAGCAATTCTAGACACCTGCAAAATATGATAAGGAAGTTCCAGTGTCATGCCGTGGAAAATCAGCGCCCAGGGCGAGCGTATACGAGGGCTCCCCGAACATATGAGTGAGGCCGACAGACCAGCCGCGAAGCGCCACTATGGTTAACGCGAAGCGTAAGAAAATTTTCAAAAATAAACCCTGCTTTTCCTTGATTTTGAACACTTTTTATTACTTTTTTCCTTCTATTTTATCTATATGTGCACCTGCATTTTCCTAACATGAGTAACATTATAGGACCACTACCTAAAACAGGAACCGTTTAAGTACATGCTATTAATATTACAAGTAAGTTTTCCTCTCTCGTTTTTCTTTCCTTCTTTCCTTTTTCTTCCCGAATTTTGCACCTCTTTACTTCGCTCCCCCTCCCGCACGGCACGCACTGGGAAATTATTTGGAGAAGAGGAAGTCTTCATGTACGCTTCGTATCAGATACTAAGTTAAAGCTGGCTTAAATTTGAAATAATAATAATAATAATAATAATAATAATAATAATAATAATAATAATAATAATAATAATAATAATAATAATAATAATAATAATAATAATAATCTTTATTTCACTGCCACGATGAGCTTGTATACAAGAATAGCACTTTGTGTGGTATCACAGTACGACATTATGCAAACTAAAGTACAAACGAGGAAGTAAGAATAAAGTGGAAACCAAATGTAAAACATGATGTAGATAAACAGAATAATTTCCTTGTTGTACTGTTAAAACATTCAGGCTTTCAATCTAATTAAGACAAACAATCAAACAGAGAGAACAGAATGAGAACAGCATCCTTAAGATTACGTTTTAGCAGAATGATGCTCAAATAATTGCTTTCAGGGTTTTTTTCAAACCCATCTGTCAGTGGAAGCCACATTAGCGATTGAAATTACGCTCGCGGGCCACTAAGTTATATTGCGATATTTTTTAACTATCTGTTTTACTCATGTTTTCATGTTAAATACTTAATTTTTGAAAAGGGTGGGAGTCACGACGAAGTGCTCTGCGGCCCCTGGCTTAAAGTAATCTCATAAAATTAATCAGATTTCATTAGAAGAAAATTTTGATTGCTTCAAGAGAATTGCCAGTATGAACTTAAAAAAGAAATAATCTTTTTGAAATTTAAACGAAATTGTATATTAAATTCATTTGATTAAATTCAATAGATAATACACTTACGTATTTGGGAAATGCATAACTACCTATATTGAGCTGTCACATTTTATCACCGTATACATAATGGAAATGCAGATATAAGCAGTGGCTACCGGTTACTATTTTCTACCCAAATGTTCACCATGCTCTTAGGTATTGATCAACACAAACATCATCTCTCTATGGCTTACGATTCCCGAGATATGCTTTCTTAAATCTCCCGAAATCGGAACTTTTTGGGCAATATCTGGGGAACGGTAAGAATGACGCGAAGATAGTGTTTGATGCTCTATCGAATGAAGGTCTCAAAATTGAAAAATTATAAAATACCAGACACATATACAGACATAGAGAATTAGGTGACTAGTTCGTTTAATATTGTTTAGTACAATTAATTCAGATTTTTTAGTTAAGAAACGTGAAGATATTTGCAAAAATTCACATTTTCTATACAAAAGAACTAAAGTAATGCAATTTCTTATTCTGTTACTTGATTTTTTAAAGTTAATATTATGAAGCCGCCGTAGTTCAGTAGCAGAACGCTCACCTCTGGTACCTGGGTTTTCTCGGGATTATCCCAGCTAGAGCCAAATGGTATTTATGGTAGACAAATACTGTGTGTGTAGATTTTTTCAAGGATCTTTCCACGTTTCTTCCCACTTTCTCCGTTCCACCATTTCATTCATTACCATCAACACCGTCTCGCTTCAGGGGCGTCATTTAGAGGGGAAGGGAGTGGCAATTGCCCCTGAGCTTGATAGTTATACATATTGTATCAATAGAATAGTAGTAAATCAGTGAAAATCGCGAAATTTTACTTATATCAAGGGGTCTTGCTTCCCCCTCCCTCAAGCTAAATCTGAAATGACGCTCCTGCCTCCCTTAACTTCAGAGCATAATCATGAGACTCTAAAACTGTAAAAGAAATCAATGTTGCGTAAACTGTATTTACTAATACAGTAGACTACCGATTATTTATTTATTTATTTATTTGCCAAAGTTCCAGATACAGCAAGGCAGCCATTTTACACTGAAACTATATAACATAGAATATAAAATTAACAATAACAAGTATAAACAAAAAGCTATATAAAGGTCCATAAGTGTAGCAATAACAAATTGAAATAAAACTAAGGTTCCATAAGTGTAGCAATAATTTCCTGTCGGAAAACATTCTCAGGTTTAAAAATATCCACGTCAGAAGCAATGGAGTTAAATGCAGAAGCCAGTCTATAGAACAAAGAACGCTGAATAATTGATAATCGAGGAGTGTTGCAATGAAGTAGTTCACTATTTCTAGTTCTTCTTGCAGGTACCCGAATATTAAATTTAGAGATTAGTTCTTCAGTTCTAAGTTTCCCATTTAGAATTCTATGAAGAAACATCATATCAAATAGCATGCGACGAGATGAAGGTGTACGGATGCCAAGAACAGTCAACAATTCAGGTTTACTTAAACAGCGTACAGAAGGTATTCTTTTCCTGACAATGGCAAGAAAGAAATTTAGAACTGAGTCAATGCGAGAGAGAGTTGATACGCTAGCCATACTCCAAATGGTGGAACAGTACTCTATTTTGGTTGAAATGAACGTTTTATAGAATATACTTAAGGCTGTAATATCCCTAATCTCTGTAAACCTGTACAGGAGACCTAATAATCGCATAGCACTCTTGGTCATGGCAGCAATGTGATCAGCAAACAGAAGTCTTTCGTCGAACACAACCCCGAGATCCTTCTGAGATGAGACCTTAGCAATAGGATCATCTCCAATGAAGTAGGTAGAAGGGATTTTGTTTTTCTTTAATGAAAATGTAATGGTAGAAGATTTTAAGGGATTTACTTTTAGATTCCACATGCTACACCAGTCCAGAAGATCGGAGAGGTTTTTTTTGCAGTTCAATCACATCTTGAGCTGTCCTAATTTCCCGAAATAATTTGCAGTCGTCAGCAAAGAGAAGAATTTTGGTATCAGATAACTTAAGATAAGACGGGAGATCATCTATGAAGAGAAGGAAAAGAAGTGGACCCAGAACACTACCCTGCGGAACACCAGAGAGAACAGGAACAAAATTCGAAGCAGATCCAGAGAGAACAACACGTTGTTCACGTTCGGTGAGATAGTCTCGTAACAATGAGAAGAAGTTGCCGTGAATATTAAATCTATGTGCTAGTTTATGAAGAAGAAGCTTAGTGTCAATGCGATCAAAAGCTTTAGTTAGGTCTAGATAGATTACATCAAGTTGTGTATTATTGGACAGAGATTTAACTGCTTCCGAAAGTAATAAAGATAAATTTGTGATAGTAGAACTGCCAGGAAGAAAGCCATGTTGAGCAGGATCTAAGTAGGGAGAAACAAATTTATGCAATCTATCTTTGATTATTTTCTCGCACACCACAGAAAGGATGGGCAAGAGAGAAATGGGTCTGTATGATGAAACATTGTTCGCGCTGCCAGATTTCAAAATAGGTACAATATTAGCCTGTTTCCACGATCTAGGAAAAACACCTTCACTAAAGCATCCGGCCTAATGTTGCGGAAGGGCAAACCGGATGTGCCGGAGTTCTATGAACTCATGAACTATACCCCGAGAACAATTTACGAATACAGTACAGTACGTATTGTACAGTTATAATCAGGAACAGCAGGAAGCGTACTGTATTAAGGTCCATTGTCCATTACACACTGACGAAACAATGAAGAAGGAGCACAACGCTGCAATTTTCCTGTTACAACTTGTATTTTGTACACAACACGTAGGAAGATCGTAGCAGACGCCCGCTTCCAATGCCTTGGCAATGTTGGCAAAGCAACGCCTTGCCTTCCTCATTTAACTACGATAAAAGAAAAATATAGTCACGAGCCGGATACTCGAGAGTCTACTGTATACATTTCTTCTGTTGGTGAGACTCTCTAAGCTCCAATAATTATTCCATTTGTCATAAGTATGTGAATAATTGAACATTTCCGTTTTAAAACTTAATAGTTAAATAAAACACTTCTGCACATATTGTATTCTGTTTGTCAAAGTGATAGAAATGCTATTCTCCGATTTTACCCTTCCTTTACTTTTGAAACACTCTTCGTATATATAAAACTTTCACATACCATTCTTCGAAATTGCTTTGAAGTTTTATTAACTTTAACTTGAGGAGATTTAGAAAACCACAACAATAAATAAAAGATACCATTGTTATTACGTGCAGAAATAGAGTTATCCTTTTGTTTTTCTAAAGAATGGTGTATAAAATTGCTACCTTTTACGTTTTTTAAAATTATTTTCTACGGAAGCGTTAAAAAGCAGTGCAGAAATAGTGCCGTAGATAACATGCTGTAAAGAACACTCATGGCATGTAAATAATAGCTGTTTATAGCTTTTGTCCTTTAATTAGAGATAGCTTCACGTAATTGCTAACAGCCTGTTTCTAGCGGGAGGTCTGCAATACGAGACTTAGATATTCTGGAGACTACCATTTAGCTGTCATATGCAATAGAGTGCTCATACAGTGCTTTTTTTTCTTCTAATATACTGTTAAAGGGGTTATTAGCGAAGAAATAAAACGTAAACAAGAATACAATAGGAGTGAATCCTTCAGAGGGATGAGAGCGTATTTCGTGGCTACGTGAAATTACTCATCCTGAAGAGGAAAATCTTCGTGCGTTCCCTACTATAGTGGGAGAGAATATAGATATTAAACTTTTTATCACGCAGTGACGACGATAGCTTTTTTTTTTTTTTTTTTGAGGGAGAATACAGGGGAAGAAAGATTTTGGGAAATAGCTTTCACACTAAAAATTGACCTATACAACATGTCTGGAGGTCAGTTGGAGATAGCCATATCCATCAGAGTGCGTTTAGTGCCTTGCTTCACCCCTCTTCCCTTTGGTATTGTAATTGCCACGAAGACTCGAAGGCAGGGGCGGATCAAGGCAAAATTTTCACTCGGGCAAAGTGATTTTTTGCCACCCCTAGTCCTATGCTATATTTTATATTTGTAATGCGCCTCTATTGTATAGATACACCAGAGCGCATTACTTAGTATTTGTACAAGGGAAATTTGGACACTGGTCTGTATTCTTAGTACTGTCTGTAGTACTGTCTCTTACTGTCTGTAGTAAAGAGGCATTTTGTGAGTGAGTTAATATGGATTATAGTAAAATGTCTCGTTAAAATATGTGTGTGTCTCGGATCGAACGTCGAAGCTTGACCAATTGTAGTTTGTACTTCCATTTTTGTGTAAATCTAATATATCAGATAATATAATATGCAGTCGTTATGAAACAGTGTTCTTTATTATATGATGCCTATATGTAGATGCATTAAGATGAAGATTCTAATTTTCTCTTATTAAAACAGCTTTCTACGAATTACAATGGTTAAAAAATGATTTTAATAATAGTGAAATATGGAAAATGAATATACAGTAGATATAAATAATATGATAATATGTGATGAGTGTATGCTAATTATAATGTATAAATTGATGAACAGGCTGTTAAAAAAGAGTTCGGAATTGATCTTCAATTAAACGATTATATAACTATTAATATATTGTTTATTGAATAATGCGTCATCAATTTGACATCGCAAGGAATTATAGGCTGCTAGTTGACCTGATATAGTATTCTTTACTGTGGGAGTCTCAATCAGCACCAGAACCTAAAATATGATAAACTATGAATAGTAATAACCCTTCTACAGAGAAGTGAAAGATGGGTTTTAACAAAGTGGCGACCGTGACAAAGGACATTTGGGTGTAGATGAAGAGTTCAACGGCAGTAAAAAAAATCCTGTGAAGAGGTAATACAGTTGGAAGTGGTAGATGTGATCCGGTGTATCATTATGAAAATAATGGAAACAGAAACTACTATTAAGACTGATAAAATCTTCTTAGAATTCCTGAAAGGTAGGAGGAGTGATTTTAAACGAAAAGACATTGATTTTGAACAATATTTAAGGAACAAAATGAACAAAAGTTTCCATCGTTAACTGTACAGCTTGACAAAAAGTTCTGGGAACTTAGGAGAGTATGAGAAGATCATTGATAGTGATAAAGAGTTTAGAAGGACGAAGAAGACAGTGCCAAGGAAGAACAAATAATGGATATGGAAGAAGCTGAAGAAGCAAGTATTGAGAGTGACACAACTAAAGTAGGAGAAGATGATGATGAAGAGGAAATTATTATTGAGGAAGAAAGCACAAATTGTATAAGATTGGAACAAAAAACACCTCAAGAATTTTTATTACAAATTTATTACATATTATAAATTTAAATTTTATATTCTTATCATAATTACTGGAAATCACAATGTTTTTGGAATTACAACAAACAAAATATACACTTATTTAATCACAAGACTTTCTTATGAAAACAATTGCAAGTATCGCCTATGCACAGACTTGAAACCTAGCCAATCAAATAGTTTCAAATAAACTGAAACAGTGTTGGCAAATCATTACGAATAAACTTCAATCCAGTGGTACATTTTACATACAAAAAATATGAAACTTATATTTTTTTAATTTGTTAACATGGTTAATATATTTGTAAGTTACCAAATTAAATCACTGCGCTGCCTTCATTATATGTGCTTAACATTCTATTTTTACTTTCTAGAATATATTTTGTTGATTTCGATTCGAAAAATGTTATATATTTTTTTAAATTTATATCATATGATGCAGACAAAAATCTTTATTGCATATAATGCAAGGATCTTATAAAATAGAGGATCTGTCCTTACAACAAAATTTTGAAGCCATACGTCACAGTTTTGCCACCCGCTACTCTGCCCGCTCCGCCCAATAGGAGTGCAATGTTTTGAGCCAACAATTATGGCGGAAACGAAAGTACCCAATCAAACAATGGCAGAAACGAGTGTAGTCAATCAGACGTGCCGATGCTCGGTTGTTTTTTTGGCTTCATCGATTTAATAGGATGAAGATACATATGGGTAGATCCTCTATTTATAACATCCTTGATATAATGTAATGCGCTATAGCACAGGTCTATAATAGCGGCGCATTACACATTTTATTACAGTTATTTTAATATATTAAACCAGTTTTGAAAAGAAAAATTAATATTCAAATACATGATATAGGTATATTTAGTATACGTTGTGCTTTTTATTATTATTATTATTTATGTACCGATACGTATAATCAAATACAGTATTGAATAGTATTTATTGATTACTACTAAAGATGACATGATTACTGCTGTCTTGTAAATTGTTTTGTCGTATCAATAACATCAGGAGTCATTCTACCACGTATCCGACTACGTAACAATCTATTCTAATAATGTGAAATACCAATAAATACATTTAACAAAAGATGAATGTGTTTTACGCGGCAGGAGGAAGGATTCTGCTGAATTTGTTTTTCGTAATGACGGTTCTAACTCCCTCCTATGTTGTTGCAGAGTGGTATATTCGATTTCACAAACACTGTCGAAATGAATGATTTGGCAAGAACTGTAGTACATAGCGAAATAATATCATCTCCTAGATACTACTTTCAACAAAGGCCGACAGTTTGGCGTGGCGGTGTCGTTTCCAAGAAATCAAAAGTAAGAACTGTATATACTGTCCCTCTTTCATTACTACTTTAAGAGAGTAACATTTATAAAATCCAATAACATTCAGTGCCTGGGAAAAGTTCACAAAGAATATAGCCTGCTATAAATAATACCAACTACCACTCCACTCTTTCTTCTACATACCAGGTCTCCACTTGTCGGTACAGTTCCTGTAATACTGTGAAACTCTCTTCTTCTATGGTGGAATGGAAAAAGATTATGTAATTTACGCTACTTTACAAGAATATCAATAAAAAACGTCAGTAGAAAACACATTAAAAATATACTTTTTGAGGCTCGTTTTGGCGCCCCCTGACTGTGGCACCCCGGGCAGTCGCCCCTGTTTCCTGGCCCTTGGTCCGCTCTTGCTCAAAGGGCTTTTCCGAACGCCTGAAATTGAAGTCAGGACATCTATCTCCATTGTACATCATTTTTTTAAAGACAAGCGAGTTCGATATCTCCTCTTTTAAATACATTACACCGTTGCTAATTCGGATGTATTTTCATAAAAGAGTGTCGAATTAGCAAAAATGCTGTTACTAACAGTAGCGTTACATTAGGTTCAGGTTCCGAAGGGCGGAGTAAGTCTCGCCGATTTAAGTTAATTTTCATGTTTTTCAGTAATATGTTGTAAAATTATTGACTAAAGTGTATACTTATCACAAACCCAGCGAGTGACGCCACTGATTAATAACAACGCTTAAAAGTTTTGTATCTTCGATATATTAAAATCAAACTCCTGATGCAACGACCCTTAGAGGACCAGGATTCCTGATTGTGGCACTGATCTCAGTGATTTGTGGTACGCACATAGGCTCCCATCACCCTTCGCTTCTTCTATCTTTCAAGTAGCTCTTCAATTGTCCTGTCTACACTGGATTTACGTCGCCATTACAAATCACTATAATGAGTACGGACAATCAGTATTTAACTTCACTGAGAAAAAAGCGTGTATGAAGTACGTAAATTATGTTGTTTTTGGACCTAACGTATAGCAAACGTATAACTAAAAAAATATATTATATACGTACTTTCCGTAAAGTGTTCCGAATAAACGTACTTTCCATAGGAAAGAAAGAACTGTATAGTCTATAGGAGGTCACGATCTTATATACAGATATAAGTATGTAACATATAGCTGACATGTATAACAATCGTATACGTAAGTAATATACGGAGACTGTTAGATATCATACGTACTGCAACGGCATAATGTACCATTTAAGTGGGAAAAAGACCAATACGTATGTAGCATATGGATAACGTATGGTTCGTACTGATGTCTGTAGTAAACATATGGATTCCGTATATTTGTACAAATTACCGCTGTCCGGATGACGAAGTTTTCTTGTACCTTCAATTAGTAATGTAAAACATGTTTATAAAAATAAATTTTTTTCTTTTAAAATACCTGCTTTCTATTTCTACACATACATGACTTCTAAAACTTATAATTATTTATGTAGACTAGAATGTGAATATGATGCATTTCAAAAGCTATTTAGTTCCTTTATGATTTTACTACGTTGCGGGAGATATTTTTATTAATAGTTTACAATAAATACTGAATTCCACTTTTAAAATGGTTGAATGCAACAACGAAATTAATAATGAAAAAGAGTCGGTGAGACAGACAGAGAAAGAGAGAGAGAGAGAGAGAGAGAGAAATGGAGAAAGATATAAAGCGTTTCTTCCCGCCCCGCCCCTTTGAGTAAAACAAAATTTAACAAGATATAGTAGAAAGAAAACGAAATATTAGTTTTATGCGCATGTATATTTTTTTTGTAAAAATAAAAATATATATACATAAAGACCTTTGCTTTCAGTAGTTCGTTACGTTAATGTTTCTCTTTTTTCTTACCCATACTGCAATGCGTCAAAGTACCTAAAAAGAAATGCAAAAGAAAGGAGAGAGAAACAAAGGAAAAAAATGACGTGAATTTAAAAGGTAAAGAATTAACCTTATGTTGCGACCGTTCGCTTAAGGCTTTTCGTTCTAGCAACCAATTCTATTGGGCGGAGAGAGAAGAGGTGTTAAGTATTAATAAGGCGTAATGAGCCTTCAAGGCTCGACGACAGAGAACTTTGACGAAGATGGAAAGACGAGCAAAGTCTATTATTACAAACAAGGCATCATATTATAATATTTTACTTTCAGTTTCCTTGATGCAGATTTTTCGTTATATAAACATTATCTTAACTCCCGTCCTTGGTATTGGAATATGGGAAACTTTGAAAAGTATATTAACCCCCTCCTTTCTTAGAATTAGTATCACAACTGAAATGGAGGTGGTAAAACCCCAACTCATCCAGTGTTCAAATATTCATTTCAAAGGGTGCAGTAGTTATTCTTTAAGCAAAATAAAAATTCTCTCCCCTTTTTGTACGATACGCATTTCAATCCAGGTATAATATTGAAAACTGCGTTAGGGCTGTCATTGCTCCCCTGTAGTTCCTTCTTCCCTGATTGCAGTTACACTGTTTCTTCCTGGTCTAACTTCTTCATTTTCCATGTGATTTTCTCTTAATTTCATGTTCTAAGTCCATCGCTGGACGCTGCGGGCCTGATCTTCTTTCTTCAGTTTGTTCGTCTCCTCACTGGTGTTGTGTTTTAAGATGAAACTAAGACCGGCTCTACTATATGTGCAACACGTGCATTTGCACCGGGGGAAGGGGGCGAGTTTCGAGGGGCGACAAAATTTGTCAAAATCTGTGCCTCTGCGTAGCGTAGTCGCTAACGCTCTCGTGTTTGGTGCGAGCTGTCCCAGGTTCGATTCTCAGTGTGGATACTTGGTCGAAAAAGGGATAAAGCTTTCTCAGGGTAGCTATCTTGAGTGAGATTTTCCTGATTCACGCCAGAAAATGCCGGCATGATAAATAACATATAGGTTCCAGTCCGTTTCCTTCTTTCCACAATCCATTCTTCCGTCCCTCTCCTCGGATAGTGCACTGAGAAAATTCCGTTCTCGGGACAGCGGTATATTGTACAAATATACGGTATCCTCTTGCTTACTATAGAAATCAGTACGGAGCATACGTTATCCATATGCTACATAGGCACTGCCCTTAGTCGTTACATCATGCCGTTGCAGCATGTCTGACATCTAACAGCTTTCTGTATATCACATCCATATACTTATGTTATATACGTCCATTTGAATGTGAAATCTTGGCCGCCTATATTGTTTCATACGGAAAGTACGTACAGATGGAACACTTATATACAAAGTATTGTAAAAAATGCGTTTTCAGTTATACGTTTGATGTACGTTAAGTCCAATCTACAGGAATTACGCATGTAACCTACCTTTTTAAGTATACCACATACATTTTTTTCTCAGTGTGTGATCCCAGAGGGTCGTCATCCCTCACAGGTAACGGGCTAACATGACCGTAAATATCAAAACCCAGAAATCTAATTCCTAATCCTAATACTTAAAACGATATTCATTTCTATCGCTTCTAATTTGAATATTAGCTCATTCAACGAACTTGATTTTAATCTTTTGATTTTCTACATTTTGGCCAAAAAGAAAAACGGTGATCCCTTAAGTAGTTCTTAAAGGTATTTTGTCTCCTGAACGAACGGACAAACACATACGAAGAGACAGAGTCAATATACTATAAAAAGTTTTAGTGAACCAAAGCCCTTTAAAAATTCATGAAACAAAGAGTTAGAAAATTTAAATTTTGTGGCATAACGAGGTAAATACTGAGAGATTGATTGACTGTGTTTTCAGCGTAGCGTAAACTTACAATAAATACTTACTATAATCAAGGAAGAATTATTCTTTTCCGTAACAGAGGAGACAAGCGTCAAAGTATGAAGTGGCGGGATCCAGAGTCGACGAAAAGCAAGAAGGTGCGAAGTGAGAGATCTCGCATCAAGGCAATGCTTGTAATCTCCTTTGACTCAGGGATCTCATTCATAGAGAATTCCTCCTTGAGGGCACCACATTAAATGTCGCTAAGGCAATGGAAAAACTGAAATATCTGCGGCAACGGACCAAGGTGACTGGACCCTGCTCAACGGCCACACATTACCTTTCTGTTGCAGCAGTTCCCTGCCAACAAGGGAATTGTCATTCAGTTATCCATCCTACTCCCCAGACTTATCTCCCAAGACTTGTATCAGTGTTTTTCTTGTTCCCCAAGTTGGAATCAGCCCTGAAAGAGCAGATGGTTTTGTACATTTCGGACATCCAGCGTAATGTTATGACCCCAGCTAAAGACAATCCCTAAAGATGAATACACCAGGAGTTTCCAAGACTTGTACAGTCTTTCCCAGAAGTGCATTACCATCTACGGAGATTACTTTGAAGGTCCGTAACTGCTGTTTGAGATAAGACAATAATTCATTCCAAATATAGACACATTCATCGAACAGACTGAAAGGATCAAAGGGTGAAATTTTCCCGTTTTCAAAAAAAAAAAAAAAAAAAGTACTTATTAGTTGAACTTTTTGTCATACTATTACTGCTGGTCAAATATGTATTTGGTGGCAAGTATATTCACTTTTGTTTATGAGTACACATCACTCGTAACTCGAATCACCCACAAGATGAGACGATCATAAATCGACATACTAATGTACATGAAATATGAGTTTAAAGCATCAATGCGTATTATACGAAGCAATTTTTTTTTCTGTAAAAGAGATTGTGTGTTCAATTTTTTCCTACAGGAAATGGAAAGCAGGACTAATAGAAGTTGAAATCGAATTTGGCAGAATGAAGGGATTTTATGCTGCTTCAGGTTGGCTACACTGACTGAAAATCTAACATAAAGCTTTTCCTTTTCCAATCTCGAAATAGATCTCGAAGTTGTTAATTATTTATCGTCAAAACAAATACATGTGTGTTATAATTAAATGATCCCTTAGGGCTGCCATCTACTGAGATACATTATTTTGTGTTTTCTGTCAATAAGGTCCTGTCACCTAATGTTAACAATATGTCACATGTGTTACCATTATCTTCAGTTATGTCCATGCCTATTTTGTAAACCGTAGATATATTTTACACTGAACATTAAATCCTCGAGACTTCAATAATGATAATTATATGTTATTATTTCCAAAAATACTGTATTATCCTTCACGTGGCTTGTATTTGTAAACACGAACACGTGCTTTTTAACCTCGTGCTCTTCTACTACAATTACTATAAAAAGCAGACAAGAGGCATCCTCGTGACAGGAGAGGAGCACCAGCGCCACTGCTATCCAGAAGAACACTGAAAACTCTATGTAACGTCTCCATCGACGCCAGTTTCGGATAGTTAATTGCCCTCTCTTTGCTTCCCTGGAGCTTTGAGACTTCTTGCCAACCTAGCTTGCCTGGAGTTCTGCGGGACTCTAACCTTTCTTTGCTTGCATGGAGCACTCAGAATTCCTAAACCGTCTATACCTAAACCATCTTGCCTGGAGCTCCGTGGGAATCCTTCCCTCGGCTGTCTGAGTCTAGGAACACCTGTTTTATCCTAACTACTTAGTGAACTTTGTATTAATCTTAGAACCACACTTATAGTGACTTTGTATAAGTGTATTGTGTATAACAGGAATTTCATAATAATAAATCTCTGAAGAAAATCGAATCTCGGGTGATAAAGTTCCTCTATTACTACCTTATGAAGGTAAAATAACCTGAAATTTCATCTGTATCAGGGCCCTCTTGCACCAAATTCATGCGTGCTTGCCACTAGACCGGCGAGGACGTTTACATGTTAAAGTCACGTATTTATTTTCCAAGGGTGCGTTGTAGACAAATTTATCTTGTAGAGGAAGTCCTTGTATAGCATAAATTATTTTCTAAATTTTGTTAGAAGAGATTAGTATAAACTGTACAAGTTTGCCCATTTTCCTACTGTCGAGTCTTTTAAGTCCCATCTTCTTTGCACACATATTATTTCTCCTGTGTGCGTTATAATGTCGAAACCTATCCGCCTGGCGGAACTCCTGAGTCCCCTTTTCCCTCAGCATTGTTAAGAAACAATAGAATTTTTATATTATATAATGTACCTTCAATATACTATAATTTATTATCATATCAAATTATAGTAAAAAAAAAATAAATTCAATCGGAAAATTATTAAAATTTTAATTCAGAACGGAGCAATTCGTTTTCTCCTGCTTCTGCATTATGTCTCTTATTTTTCACAGACGCAACCCTAGTAATGAATGTTTAGATGTATAAGTAATACTGTTCTCAATAATTGACACGATGAGACGTGATTATTCGAATACAAATTAAGAGTGTTCAGTCCAGAGAACATACAAATTTAGATTTCTTAAAATTCATATGATTATTGTGTAATGTAGACGGTGAAAAGGTATGTTATAACTGTTTAAATACTGTACACAATGCTAGAATTAGTAGAATATCAATTCTGTGTAGAGAAACAATAGTATCGCTTGGAGTTGGTACGCACTGCAAAATATAATGCTAACGTGATCATTTTCTGAAATACGAGTCATACCTATATAAAAGTCCCTTAATTAACTTTCTGGCTAGACCTATATTAAAAATAAAATAAAGCCATTAAGAAAATGCAACATTATTATTAAATACTAAACATATAGACCGAACTAATGAAAAATGGCGGTTTATGAATTTCTTTTGGGGAAAATCTGTAAAAGGTGTCTGTTTATGTGTTATCTGCGGATACCACTTTGTCCGTAGAAGTTTGTAACTGCTGGATCAATTGAAAACTTATTTCCAAACTCCAGAAACTATTTTATATACTAAATACGTACGAGTTGAGAATAATCCTGTCCGTTGTGAAGAGGATTTTTACTAAAAGCTTGGGTGTAAAAGAAAACTGCCCATGTACATGTAAAAATATGGGTTATCTCCAGGGGTAAAAGTGAGGGGGAATGCGAAGGGACATCACCTCACTTCCAGAAAATATCTGTGGCGTCTTCCAACTTTCTGAAAACAATACGTAAAAATATGTAAAGAGAGGTACTGCGAGCGGCGTGACGTCATGCGTCCCCTCACCTTTTCAGATCCATGTTTACCCTTCGTTATCTCTCAAATTATACAGAGTGATCACAAGGTCTCGTTACTCCTATGTATTACATAGATGTTAATGAATTGTTGTTTCATATTATTCGCAGGTGCTGATGCACATCTTAATTACGGCTGATGAGTACACTTACACCATGGAGAAATGGATCGTAATGGGTAGGTACGTGGGATCTCGAACGATGAATGGTCTTCAGCATGATTTCAGAAACCTTCCCCTCCAAAACCAACAATTTTACGCTGGGAGAAAAAGCTTTTCGCAACTGGTGGCGTAAAAGATAAGCCTCGCTGAGGACGACCACCAACACGACTGGAAACGAACGTGGAGCCTGCAGCGTCTGTGGAACGTTCAAAGAAAAATCCATTCGTAAGCGCTCACAGGAATTCGGTGTTCCATACTCGACGTTACAAAAGCATACGACGAAGAATTTGCAGTTAAAACATATTAAACGTTGTTTGTAAAAGAATTGAGTGTTAGTGACATGCAAAAACGTCAGCAGGTTTGTAGGCGAGTGTTCGATTGCTTTACAACTCTTCCTTCAAGTTGGAAAAGATTTTTCTCGGACGACTGTCCAATATATCTCAGTGCAAAAGCTGAATTTCTGGAGTAAAAAAAAAAAAAAAAAAAAAAAAAAAAAAAAAAAAAAAATTATGAAGAACTTGAAAACAACCGACTACATGTCATGATCTGTGCTGCAATGTCTGCAACCCACTTGGTAGGTACAGTCATGTCCAAAATGATTGTCGCATATCTATAACTGTCTTCTTGTAAGAATATAATTAGATAATGATTTTGCAGTGTACTTTTAATACTGATACTATGTGTGTAATCGGGAAATGTATATTTGTGGTCAATTTCATAGGAAAATAATTATAAATGCGAAAATTAGAGTGAGTAAAACAAAATGTTGCTAAATGGACTAGAAAGTTTTATTTTCGTTTTATTGTTCTTATTTACTGTTCTTTTGACTTGAAATTTACCACATACATGTCTTGGTCGATTATACACATATAACATTATAAGAAATACCGGACGAATTCGTTATCAAATTATATTCCTACAACAACATATTTATTGACATGCGACAATAATTTTGGACATGAGTGTACATATTACTTTGACGGTGCTGCGAATTACATTGTGTATCTCACCATGTTACGTGATTGGTTTATTAAAGATAGGGAACAGCTTGGTCGTGTATGGTTCCAGCAGGATGGAGCACCAGCACATTATGCTATTGCCGTTAGAGAATATCTCATTGAGGTATTTAATGATAAATGGATTGGACATGATTCTATTTGCCTTCACCATTGGAGTGGTCACCAGGAAATCCTGATTTGTTATCTTGCAACAATGAATTATGGGGCTTAAACAAACAAAAGGCTGCTGCCACACGTTACGAGACAGTTGACGAACTTAAGGATACTGTTCGACGTGCATTTTCTGCCATGACGCCAGCAATGTTGATGAGAATTTGATATCGTACATAGAGGAGAATCATACTCTGTTATGAAAATGAAGGTGTACACACAGACCTCTGGAATAAATAGTAAAGAATAATCACATTACCTCAAAGTTGTTCTCTGCAATGATTCCGCATTAATACAATGCGATCATCTATGAATATATGAACATGCGATAGAAGGTAACGAGACTTTGTGATCAATCTTTACATATTGTTTTACCCGTTTCTGTTTTTGGACTGTACAACAATTGAATAATGAGACAGGATCTAATTATCGCAATAAGTAGAATTAAATTGTATCGCTCAAAGTTGTCAAGTATCAAGCATCAAGCAGAATATCAAGCAGAATACGTTTGTAAGGAGTTTATGGCTTAAAAGTTGTTGTTTCTGTTTGGAAGCACTGACATAGTCCCAATACTCCTTTAACTTGTATTTGATAACTCATGTTTATCGATATTTCTCTAGTTTTTGAGTTTCAGCATTTAGGCCCTTTCTAATTTTGTTCAATTGTCCTCTTGTCTCATCTCGTTGACATCACTAAGCAATTAATATCAGTTCGCCGTGAATAAATTCAATTCAATTTATTTACCATACCTTTCCCCCTCCTCTTCTGATGGTGACGACACTGCCTTGGATTGACGTTGCGTGTGATCCTTCTTCATATCCTTCATTGTGGCCGTCCTTTCTATTCTCCTTGATCCAGGATATTTCAAAGCACACGCACTTACGTTCATTGTTGTCCAACAAAGACGTTGCAACGTTGTGTTTTTTCTCTACCATTGGGCGCTATACCAGTGTAGAGTCTAAATGGTTGGTCCAATTCTGAAAATTTCAACATTTTATATGGAAAACACACATTTTCCAACAACATTGCTCTCTTATCATTTTTTCGTATCTTCAATATTTACCGAGGTGGTCTTTATTAACGGACTTATGGTACATTCTGTATATATATACAACACCGACAACATTTGGGGAGGAGGGTAATTCCTGAAACCCAGATAAGACAAAAAGTATAGACCAACCTAGGTGCAGAAACCTGTAATTTCGGAGTTATAGGCTGTCGAAAAAATGAAAAAGTAAACTTTAAAGGTCCATAGCTCCAAAACTATGGAACTTACCGTAGTCGTGTCAAAACTTCATTTAGGAACTAGTGTGACGCCCGTCCAAATATCTATGTTTCAGAATCATGCAGTACTTCCACAATTTTTTGTAGAGGTAGTTGGTGAGTACTTCAAACACTATAATCCCGTAGCCAAACTCCTATAAAAATTGTTGCGTAAGTAGCTTAGGATTCTAAAAGATGTATTTTTGGATAGCGTACATATGAGTTCCTGAGTGAAGTCTTGACCTGACTACAGTAGGTTCCATAGAATTGGAGCTACGGACCTTTAAATTTCATTTTTATAAATGTTTTTGGCAGCCTGTAACTCCGAAAGGAAGCATTTTTGCACCCAGGTTGGTTTATATTTTTCGTGTTATCTTGGTGTTAGGAATCACCTCCCAAACGTTATCAGAATTGTTTTCAAACACCCTGTATATATATATAAGAAATGAGAGAGTGAGGAAGTATAGAAATTTATATTACATTAATATTATTTCTTTTTTGGAATGTAAGTAATTTTAAACTATTATTCAGTACTTAAAAACGAAATGGAATTCTTGATCAAGATGGTTATCTTTTGGTAGTGTAATATATAACAGCTGTCAAAACGGAAGTTGATTTATGCTCCAAACCATGAGTTTTTTTTCTTTTTCTGTTCTAACTGCGTCTAAAATGGTCATTGAAAGCGAAATGAAACGGACTGGAATGTTTGATTATGTATCCCAACTTCTCTAGTCTTCAATCTGTTTTTAGAAAAAATACTTCTAACGTAGTGTAAAGGAAGTATTCAGCACAGCGAGAGAATCAATAGCCGTACTCAGTTAAGAATGCGTCACCAAAAATGTGAAAATACGAGAGCTGTCCAGAAATAACAGACGTTTTGAAATTAAAAATGTAACAGAGTGAACAAACCAAATTGTATTATATACACTTGAAAAGCACTCTCTTAAGCTATTCTTCTACATAATCGCCATACAAATTAAGGCACTTATAAAGTGGTACAAGTTTCTCAATACCGTCGTGGTAGAAGTCTGCTACCTTCGATTTCAGTTACTAGCTTACACCGGCAAACAGTTTGGCGTCAGTATCAAAGCGAGGCATGTCTTCATCGCTGGGAAAGGGTTGTAGCCTCTCTGAGCCAAATCCGGGCTGTATGATGGATAAACGAACATCTCCCATTCAAAACCATCCAAGAGCTCTCGGATACGCTTTTCCGTGTGTGGACGTGCGTTGTCATGAAAAAACAACACCTTCACGATAAGTTTCACGCGCTTGTTTTGAATCGTGCGCCTTAGCTTTCTCAGTGTTTCACAATACCTCTCTGAGGTAATTGTTGTGCCACGTTCAAAGGCGGGATTTTCTATTGTTGCGCACAGTGTAACATGTCACAGATAGCACAGTAAGAGGGTCACAGTCCTCACGCTACCACAACTGGATCTGTACTGAGTGTGGCAACGTTCTGACATCATGATGGCGACTCTACCCCTGGCCACTGCCAGGATAGGCCAAAACGTCTGGTGCTTCCTGAACAACCATCGTAAAATTCAAGCTATCGAATGAAATACAAGGTTTCATCATCATAATCATTATCTTTAGCAATCGTTGTTGCGTCACTTGAACCGTTCCACATTCCATGACTTAGGGGTGCAACAGAAACTTTTCAAGTTATGAAAAACTTTAATTTTCTTAATTTAATATTTTAAAAATTGTTTCTACTGCTATTTCTTATTCTACGCGCTTTCTAAAATTATTTATATAGTTGGAAGACTAGGTTTATACGTTTGTGCTCAAGAAACGTTTACATTTTTGTGGCCAATCTCATTTATATGTTTGTGGTCAGTTCCTTTCTACAATGAGATCTCGGAAACCACAAGCTCTAGAAACGTGAAGTTTTTACTGATCTATTTCAAACTTTGTGTAAAGCTGCCAGTTCTCATTCATTTTTTCAAAAAGTGCCTTTATTGTTCTAATTAATATTCTATGGGTAATTTTGAGCCCACAAGACTAACATTGTCGCTAGGGCGAAGCTAAGATTCATATCCTTGTGTCAGGCAACCAGTAGAGGACCTACAAACAGCGGGTTGACGGGCATTACAGGAGCTTTATTTATATCTGAATGGCAAAACCTATTGCATGTTGACAACTTCGAAGGCCTCAAGAGCCGTAATGAGGCGTACTCGGACGGATATGGATTTATAAGGGGAAAATTCCATTTGACATCATCTGTCATTTGTCCAAGTTTGCCAGAAACTCAATCCAGCATCTATACGCCAAAATCTACGATTATATGTTTGTCTACAGCAATTCACACCTTTGTGAGTCGTCCTGTTCTTCACTTACGTGTATAAACAGATATGCACAGATATAGCGAGGAAACGAGAAGAAGATTCATGGTCATATCAGAATGATGAGCTGAGTACACAGCGCAGGTTCATTTGGTTTTCTTTAAACTATTTTTGATTTTGTTTTCGGTATGTATAGATCGCCATCAAAATAATGGAAACATATTTAAAACGACCCGAATGACATTAATAAAAAAAATAAACTATGCTAAACATAATAAAAGGGATTAAGCGAATTGTACAGTCAGCAACAAAAGTTCTTTCTTTTTGATGAAATTAGTTTCATAAATAACTTCAGAGTGGAAGGATAATTTGAGTACAGTTTTCAGCAAAGTTTAAAGTTTGAAAGTTCCACCGTTATTTCCAAAATAAATTTTTCCAAACTTAAAGAACTTCTGTCGCTGACTGTTTGCTACATTTATGAATGAAAGGGGTAGCATATACAGGGTGCGGCACGTAAAACCGGCCCGTAAAGTGAACACATAAAATGAAATGTAATGTATTGAATATGATTAACTACAACACATAAATGAAATGTAATGTATTGAATATGACTACTCACCTTCACAGCAGGTGCTGAAAGTTTCCCCCTTCACTTCAACACACATGTGAGCACGATTGAGGAGATTCATATATACCCTTGTCAGTTCTTGTGTTGTAATGCTATTGGTGACATCCTGGATCCTGGTATTGAGTTCTTCAATTGTGTGTGGATTTGTTTCGTATACTCTTCCCTTTAACAGTCCCCATAAGTAAAAATCACACGTCGACAAGTCTGGTGACCGAGGAGGCCACAAGCCTTTGCTGATTGTCCTCTCTGGTGTAAACATCTCATGCACAAGGGACAATGATGCAGCTGATGTGTGGCATGTTGCACCGTCCTGCTGAAAGTAACATAACTGACGCTCCTCTTCGGTCAAGTGTGTATAAAACTCCTCCAGGATTCCCATATACACGTCACTGTTCACTGTCGTCTCAAAGAATATGGGCCCAATAACGTGTGTGGCGGAAATGGCACACCAAACACCAATCTTCTCATCATGCAAGGGTACCTGGTGGATTGCGTGTGGATTTTCTGTCGACCAATACCGGTTGTTTTGGGAATTTACGTACCCAGACAGGTGGAACCACGCCTCGTCACTCATGATGAGCATTAGTTAATCCAAGAAACCACTGGCAACATTGCTCAACAGCCATGAACAGAAATGCACCCTCTTCTGCAGGTCAGGCTCCTTCAGTTCTTGCTCAACACTTATCCGGTACGGTTTTAACTTCAGTCCCCTTAAAACACGTCTGCAACTTCTCTCACTCGCATGAACCTGTTGACTCAATCTCCTGGTTGACTTTCGAGGACTTCTTGTCATTATCTCCTCCACCTGCATCTTTAATTCAGGTGTGCAGACAGATGGTCGTCTGTTCCTGGGAGCATTTTGAATCGATCCTGTACGCCGCCATTTTTCAATCAATTCCTGAATGGTGCTTTTTGCTGGCACAAAACGTCCTGGAAATTTCTCCCGAAACAAATTCTTTGTTTTCACAAAAGATCCAGTGAGAATGAACCCTTCAACAATGGGAACACGCTCGGGTATCGAATACGGCATTATCACACACTGACACTCACCCGGCTTAACACAACGAGGCCTTTTTCTCAACTGGTTTCGACAAGTTTCACTGGCTGCGGCTGCACGTGACTGCTGCAGGTCACGTAAGTCGACCCGACCTCGACACGCCATCTCTTGGTAGGAAGGTAGATTATTTAAGTGTTGCCAAAAACAGAATATACCAGAATATTACGACGGGCCGCTTTTACGTGCAGCACCCTGTATAATAACGATAATTAATATGTTCTTTAAAAAATCGTCTAGATGTTTAGGTAACACGTAACTCTTCAAGGTTCTGAGGCTTGATTAAAAGTGTTAAACGACACGTATATTATTATGAATCAATGGGATATGCAGACCGTCATCATTAAAGTCACTGTTACGAGTGTAGATGTTAACGGATTGACTACATTAATGAATTCGGCCAAAATAACCACCATTAAGTCACTATTACACGTGAAGATATCAACGGATTGACTCTATTAATGAATTCGGCCAAAATAGCCACAGTTAAGTCATTATTACCCGTGAAGATATCAACGGATTGACTCCATTAACGAATTCGGCCGAAATAGCCACAGTTAAGTCATTATTACCCGTGAAGATATCAACGGATTGACTCCATTAACGAATTCGGCCGAAATAGCCACCGTTAAGTCATTATTACCCGTGAAGATATCAACGGATTGACTCCATTAACGAATTCGGCCGAAATAGCCACCGTTAAGTCATTATTACCCGTGAAGATATCAACGGATTGACTCCA
Organism: Thermobia domestica; assembly: GCF_964235325.1. Taxonomy (NCBI): domain Eukaryota; kingdom Metazoa; phylum Arthropoda; class Insecta; order Zygentoma; family Lepismatidae; genus Thermobia; species Thermobia domestica. The sequence goes on from NC_137463.1 coordinate 6,918,504, forward strand.
TTAACGAATTCGGCCGAAATAGCCACCGTTAAGTCAGAATTATCCTTGAAAATGTTAACGGATTGAGTCCATAAATAAAGTCGGCCCAGATAATCGTTATAGCTAGGGTAACTGTCCCAATAATTGACAGTGTACCAGTAATTGACACTGTCTTCTTTTTTCCGACGCAACAAGACTGCGGGACTAGGTACAAGCAAATGCTGCCACCGTTTCTTCCTTTGCAGTGTTGTTAATCCAACACCACTGTTAATATTTGCCTCTAAGTAGTAGTTCTCCAAAGAAAACAGAAAATCGATGGACAGTGCAAAATAGTACTATAATAGCTATATTAGCGAAAGAAATAAACATGTTTATCCAGGTGGAAACTTATAAATCAGCTTGATAAGTTGGTAGAAAATTATATGGTTCATTAGAATAAGATATTAGGAGATGTCAATTACTGGGTCACAAGGTGTCAATTACTGGTGAATCTCACAAATCTTGGTGTCAATTACTGGTACAATGATCAACTTTTCCTATACATATTGTAAAAAATAATAATTATTAGTCTATTATTTTTATGATGGTCTATATAGATGAAGGAAGGATGCCTTCGTACCTCTACGAGAGATCAGTAAGCCAGGCTCATTTAAAGGGTGAAGAAACTTGCAATTTGTCAAACACTGTTCTTATACTGTCAATTATTGGGACAGTTACCCTATTTATTGCAGAAGAACAGAATTCAAAAATTCGTTTTCGTCCAAAAGTTATCTTGTGGAGAGTAACGGAGTATCAGATGAACGTACTAACGTTGATATATTATAAGGTCCGCTACCATGAACCTAATAAAATCTCATAACAGTAAACTTGTAATTAACAACTCTCCCCGCTGGTCTAGTGGCAAGCGTGTGCACCTTTGAAGCACGTGGTATTGGTTTCGATTCCTGGTGAGAGAGAGAGCACAAAAGATAATTTCACCATCAGTCACTTTCGTTAACATCTTTCTTCTTTAGCCTAACCATTAAGGCCTTTAGCCTAAAGAGTACAACCATGGGACGTTAACTTACATACTTACACAACTGATTCAAGTAAGATTTTCCGCCCCACTTCTTGATTTCTTCGTATTCAATATGTGTCTAAACAACAAAGTTGCTTACTCCTACATTGTGCAACCAGTAAAGTTTGCGAATGTACAGAATAAAATGCAAGGATTTTACAGAGTTAATAAGCAATAGTTTCAGCTCCATCTAGCGCCAGTAACGTCGAAACAAGAAAACTCATTCTCGCTGTGGTACCATCAAGTGCGCCGATCCTGGAGGGGAGAGGGGCTCTGTCCCCCAATGCTTATGTGGGCCCCATGTATTATTTATGAATATGTATTTTTATTGTTATATTATTTTTTATGAATAGTATACAATATTTGGCATAATTTGAATTTCATTTGTCTTAAAATGCTCACATATTCCTTGTTAGTCTGCTGTTTGCAACCAAAAACACATCTGAAAGCCCCTCCCCCCGAAATTACAGTGAAATCGGCGCCCTTGGGTACAATCGGTGTTTTTAGTGTAGATCTCCCTTAAATTTCTCTCTTGAGGACACCTCTTTTTCTGTCTACCATTCCGCAGCCGAATCCCTGTATCCTATGTATAAATAGGGACCTGATTAGAAGGTTTGTATGAGAGACATTGGTACTATGTTTTTGACATTTTCTAAAAGGCTTTATTAAGTCTTCTGATGGTATTTGGAAAATATTGATTGTTGTTTTGCAATTTGCAAATCATCATTATACGTACATCTTTAACAAAGCTAAGCACTGGACACATGTGTGCTAACCATATTTGCACGAGCGAGCTCCGGCGCGAAGTAGTTCTCATTTATATTTGCCATTGAAAGTCGTGAAATAAATTGAGATATAATACCAAATGTATAAATTTCGTGTATTGTGATAAGGACTAAGGTACTGATTACTAATGCTCATCAAGGAGATAGCACAACTGATAAATGACACAATTTCCATGTTCTATTTCAACCACTTCAACATAATTTTCCCAGGCAAAATATAATAAATACATTTCTTGATTTATGTAGCTACAAAAATATGGCACACCAAAATGTATTATAGCTATATACAAGCCGGAAGCTAGCCCAAACATGTAGGGGGGTGGTAGAAGTTAGGGGGGCCGGCTCGCCCTAGCTCCCCCCGTGGATACGGGCCTGCCTGTATATAATTTTTCCAACTGTTTCTTGAACGTGCTGAGTACAAATGTATATTGTTTGTTAACCGAAACTATTTTAACCCCATCATACGGGACAGATTGACCACGGAAGTAAGTTTATTAGGATACCGTTGTAGATACTTCAATATGTCGTATGGCAGTTTTTTCGAAGGAAAAAAACTAAAACGGAATCCCTTGATTTTTAGTTGAATTTCGAGTGTGAAAATAACTTCTTTCTTATTGTTGCGACATCTCTTAGGTAACAGCTGCCGGCGATACTGATTAATAGCTTACAAAAAATGGATGTTACTGTTTTTTGACATACGATATGTTGCATTATCGACAAAGGTATTTGTTTTAGCTCCTAACATATACGAGGAGAATTGTTTCATAAAATTATAATTAGAGATATCGTCCTTAGGTTTTGCAATCCAACCCAAATTTCTGAACACTCCATTTATCATAGACAAAACATGTCAAATATAAAATTATTATCGAAAATAACTCTACAATCGTTCATCTTTTTTTTTATTTTGACTAATGGAGTCCCATCTAACGATAAGCAGTGAAGAAAATAAATTTACATATATTGATATCTATTCACATGGAAGATTCAAGTAGTCTGTGCATTATTGTTAGAATATATCAAACAAAACTACATACAAAATTTGTTACGTAGGAATGTATGTAATAAAAAACTACCTAACTGTATCAGATTGACAAGAAGCAATTCACCTTTCAACAAGGGCGCCCATCAGGGGGACAAGGTGGGGCGCTCCCCCCCCCTAAGAGGAAGTTATACTTGGCAATATCGAAAACCTAATAGAATTTTTACATTAGTTACAGCAAAATTTGAAACAATATTTGAAATGTCCTCATACTTGCCCCCCTTGGAAACCACAACATGGGAGCCCTTGCCTCTTAACTCTATAATAATTAGTTTTGGTCCATTTTCTCGAAAACTACTCATGGGAATAATTTATTGCTTTTAAAATGTAATTCTATTGATTTCGGTGTCATTTATAGATTGATATTTGTATTCCGATTGTAAAATAATATAGTTAACCGAAGTTTAAGTTTTTCAATGGTTCTAATTTTAAGCTTCATGAACCCTCACACTACCAACAGGGGAAAATGAAATGAAATCTTTAAGTTTAACGTCCAATGGTTATGCCGGTTAGGCTAAAGGAGACGGTGATAATGAGAAATGAGTGATATGATAGAATGAAGAAAGTGGGAGGAAACGGGAGAACCCCGAGAAAACCCACGAGCACGGTGTTTTCCACCAACAAAATCCACACGGCGCGAGCTGGGATCGAACCAGTGACCCCAAGCACCAGAGGTGAACGCTCTACCACTGAGCCACCACGCCCCCACTACCAACAAGGGGTACTTTGTGCCACCACAGCATGTTTTCTGTAATTACTCTTCTTATTAATTTTTTAAAGCTTTAAAAAATATTTTATTGCTCCATATGTTTAGCTAAAGCTACCTTACGGTGGTTCAAAATGAACGTTAGTGTGTCTTATAAATTTGGTATTTTAAGTTGGAAGGTACGAAGTACCCCTCACCCCGTTAGTAGGAGATGTGACTGACATTTAAAAGTGTCACGCCTAGATGGCAGCATAATAAATAGCTATTAGTCTTATCGTATGTACTGTCAGGCCCAGGGGGGTCTAGGGGGGCAGCCCCCTAAGTTTTCCCTGCCCCCCCTAAAATTTTCACGGTATGCTTGCAAATGAACTATAATACAGTGATAAACTATAGTATGGTTGGATCGGGCCCCCCTAACTTCAGACGCCCCCCCCCCACATTTTTGGGCTGGCTACCGGCCTGTGTTCTGTTCAATTTAGTCTCTGTAGATCTTTGTGCAAGTTTCTAATTTCTTTCTTTTGCGAGATATATTTAATTTTTACAGGTGAGTATAATTCACACCCTCTCCGTACTTTCTGTTACAAAAGAAATACCTAGGTAATGCGAGGGTTAGAGTATATTTTAGCATAAATTTCATCATCTCATCTCCATAATTATAATCCTGGTTATTTTATACAGGATAACTTTCTTAAAGGTTTATTTAAAAAAGTGTCTTTTTTTGAAAACTACGCATGAATACCAGAAGAATACGCACGAAAGATATCACTAGAAGCACGAAGCAGTCATTTTGACTGCTTCAAGAAACATAATTTCTTATCACTTCTGTAATATTTTCGCTAAGGCCCTGAAATTCATTGACTTTTAATATTTTTCTGCCCACTTATTGATAGCATTAATAATAAGTTTATGCTACTTTTTACAGGGGCGCTATTGTCAGTTACACCTAGAAGCACGATGCAGTCATTTTGACTGCCTTATAAAGAGTATAGGAAATTAGTGTTTCTGTTTGTAAGTTACATATGGCAGTATTAAATATTTCTTATTTCTAGGCAAAAGAAAAATTGAAACCTTTATTTATTGTAACTTGAGAGAGAAAAATTTAAGATTGTTTTATTAGGTATATTGTGATACATATTTCCTACTATAACTTCATTTTTTACTGTGTTATGAGATGTCTTTCAGTGTTTTATGGTCAACAAACGAATTAGTTCAGGTACATGTGGCAATATCTACATGTGCACTTGGAGTTGTTTGAGCTGAACCGTGTACATTGACGTTTTACGATGAGAACTCAAGAAATACTTCGGGATTTACATGATCTCTTAGAAGATGAGTCTGATAATTCGAGTGAAGGGTATGCAAACTGGAGTGATTCTGAACCTGAAGAGAACATTTTACCTTCCAGTGATGAAGGAGAGGAAGACAGCGATGCAGACGACAACACCAGTAGTGGTGACACTTTTATTGCTCCAGATGGAACATTGTAGAAACAATTGGATTTGGGACAAGCTGACGTTGTTCGTACATCTAGCAGTATATTGTTCGCGAAGTTCCAGGACCGACAAATTTTGCGAAGTGGCAAGAGTCTGAGGAAAAATGTAGTAGTGCTTTTCGTTTACTATTTGATACATCTATGATGAGGCATATCCTAAAGTGCGCCGTTTCTGAAGCATGTAGGCAATTGCAGACAACATGGACTTTTAATTCTTCCAAAACTACAGTCTTATTTTGGCCTTATTATTTATCGAGGTGTTTAGGCATTGTCCACTAGGGTCCTGTGGGAAAGATCAACAGGGCCACAATTTATAGGAAAATAATGATTAGGGATAGGTTCTGTGAAATTAAATGGTACTTGATATTTGATGAAAAGGCACAAGATCAGCATGACGCCAAGGTAACAAATTCACACTCGTGTTGGAACTGTGGGATGAGTTTATGGATAACGGCATAAAATGTTACAAACCACATTACAACGTGAACTTGACGAGCAACTTTGCCCTACGAAAGACAGTTCGATTTCTGCAATATATGCCAAATAAACTCGATAAATGTGGCATCAAAATCTGGTTACTAGCCGACGTACAATCAATCTATCCTCAATGGCTTTCCATATCTGGGTAATTATTTGTAACGTCGTGCTGGGACACAGTTAGGTGAAATTCTAGTGTCTAGTTTGATAAATCCTTTTACTGGAAAAGGAATAAATATGACAAATGTAATAACTTCTTCACAACAAGGAAACTAGCTGTATCACTGTGATGTTTACCGCGATTAGAGTGGTAATGAAATAGCTGTCTACAAATGTAAAAGCAATAAAAGTGTCTGTGTGTTTTTGAGCTCCATGCGTGAGTCAGTGTCAATTTCTAGGACACTATAAGTAAAAAAAAAAAAAAAAAAAAAAAAAAAAAAAAAAAAAAAAAAAAAAAAAAAAAACCCGAAATGAAAATGTATTACAATCAGACTGAAGTTTAGTGTAGATATAGTGGATCAAATGATGGAGAAACACAAAGTAAGTTGTGGATATTGATTTCTGGAAGATGTACAGAGAAGCTACTGGAAAGAAATTCATTTGGTAACAATATCTCTAACGTTTTGCCTAAGATCTGATTATCAGTGTCACTGCGCTTCCTCACACAAGCGAATAAATGTCTAGTACGGTTGTGTAAAAAAGAAAACAGCTGACATATGCTACAAATGATGAAAGTATGTTTGTGGAAAGTGTGTACTGCAGAGATCCGAAAGCGAATTATGTGCTCCAAGTATGGGTTACTTTCTGATGGTCTTCTCCTAAGAAGATATTTTTTTAAAGATATCATAGCCAATATTATTTTACAATCAAATTTAAAACCTAAGAGTGACAGTAATCTTTTGTTTCTTTCATTATTTTAGAAATACTCATATTAAATTTATTATATCATTGAATATTTTTAATATTACATATTAATGCCCTTAGTGTTTATAAATAAAAACAATAAAATAAATAATAAGTTTTCTAGGCTTACTTCTAGATGTGTCTCATTGAGAATGTCAATAAAATAGTCATCGTGTGATACCATTTTTTTCTATTTTAATGAAAAACCGAAGGCAGTCAATTTGACTGCTTCGTGCTTCTAGGAGGTTCAAAATGTCCGTGCTTCTAGTGATACACGTACCCATATTACTTCATCTCAATAAGCTATACTGTACCTATTTGTATATCTATTTGATATCATTAAATAATTATATTTTTTATTTTTTACTTAACCAGAATAATAATAATAATATAGCATTTTCCCTGAACCAATTAAAGGCGTTCGCAAATTTTTCCTGTACACGTTCATAGCTATTAATTGATATGCTTTAAGGTCATAGGGGCTGTGGAAACGCGCCCATACGGGTCAGGGTAGAACAAGGAGAACTTGAATAGATCGATCATTCCAAGTATCTGGGAACTATTTTTTTTACGAGACACGCTTCCTGCACTGAAGATATCAGGTCAAGAATTGCCATAGCTCAAGAATCATTCATCAAGAAAAGATCACTCTTAACTAGCAACCTTAATATTGGACTAAGGAAAAAGTTGGTCAAGTGCTCTATATGTAGCATTAAACTGTATGGGTCAGAGGTTTGGACACTTCGGAAGTTAGAGAAGAAATATTTAGAGAGCTTCGAAATGTGGTGTTTGGAGAAAAATGAAGAAGATAAAATGAACAGAAAGAATAACAAAATAATATGTTTTAAAACGGATAGGAGAGAAGAGGACGCTTTTAGCCAACATCCTTCGTAGAAAGGCCAATTGGATTGGACACATCTTGAGAAGAAATTATCATGTTCATACCGTCATAAAGAGGAAGATGGGAGAAAAGCGAGGAATAGGAAGAAGAAGAAGTCAAGTGATTGATGATTAGAAAAATAGAAGAAAATATTGGGAGTTAAAAGAGGAAGCTGAAGATTGAGAAACATGGAAGAAACATTTCCAGGCTCAAATCTAAAAATTAAAAAAAGAAATAAAAACCTCAGTAGTCCAAGGACCTGCCAAAAGGCAGAATACTTAATAATAATAATAATAATAATAATAATAATAATAATAATAATAATAATAATAATAATAATAATAATAATAATAATAATAATGTTATAGATAGAGTAGCCAGATTTTTCAGAAGAAGAAAAATGAGATTTCTTGTATCAATATATAATATTCACAAATAGTTCTAGAAAATACAATGTGAGAGTAAAAAACATATTTTGTTTCCGAAAAAACGTAAAACCTGACAACTTTAGCCATAGATAAACTCTAACTGTTTACAAGTTTGAGGCAGAATCAAAAAGTAAGGTTACGAAGCCTGCAGTGAAACGTGTATATATAATGTCATACATGCAATACAGCCAAGAAATAGTAAATACAATGGGTTATTATTCGACATAGTCTCCCGAGACATTTGTCGTATCGTGGTATAGGTTTGAAGATTCCCTCCAGGTAAAAATCCTATCCTTGTCTGTTCAGCCAAGTTTGTCACGAATTATTTCACTTCCTCGTCCGAAGCCTAGCGACTGCCTCTTAAAAGCTTCCGAACGACATTCCCAATTCTGCTTTTAGATGCCTAACAGGATCCTAAAGTTTGTCCTGAGTCAGCTCCTCCACGCGTGCTCTGTTCAAATCTATTGATGTCGTTCTGGGTTGGCTCATCGTCGGTGATGTTTTCTCTACCAACCGCAAATTTTCGACACCATTCTGCGACATGTTGACGAAACATTAGTCTTTCCGTAAACCTCAACCATATGCCAGTCAATTTCAGTCGCGGTTACATGTTTCACCAAGGATCTTATAAAATAGAGGATCTGCCCTTACAACAAAATCTTGAAGCCATACGTCACAGTTTCGCCACCCCTACTCTGCCTACTCCGCCCAATAGGATCGCGATGTTTGCAGCCAACAATCATGGCGGAAACGAAAGTATCCAATCAGACGATGGCGGAAACGAGAGTAGCCAATACGAGAATAGCGAGAGTGCCGATGCTCAGTTGTTTTTTGGCTTCTTTTATTTTATAGAATGAAGATACATATGGGCAGATAATCTATTCTATAAGATCCTTGTGTTTCATCCACACAAATCGAATAACTGAGCGGGCTTCTTCGCTAGACCAGTTTTTCAAACGAGTCTCCATTTGTTGTTTACCTACAACCACCGCCGTATGGTGGCCGGTAGCTGAAACTTTGTACAATTTCCAACTCCATGTATTACAGTTTCCCCACACTTCTGATTCCTCTATAACAGACGAAACTCCAGAAATATCGGCCTGGTAACCTTAGCTTCTGATCTTGCCTCCTATATGAACATATTGTTTTGTTTCACATTTCAACACTGAAGTAGAATTACAAATTGTAGATATTCAATACTAAAACTGAAAAACATAAATCAATAACATCCGAAATCAATGCGGGGATAAAAGGAGAGATGGAACCCTGATCTTGGGACATTTTAATCAATGTTAAAAACACCAATTCTCGATTTCTATTTCCATTTCTTTTCTATCGGGATTTAAAAGTGGAAATGGAACATATATACCATTTTCGTTTTCAATAGAGGTATAAGGGTGCACATGCAATCTATTCTTATGGCCTTGAATCCATATACGTGATGTGTTAGAAACATAATGAGAACTGGCAACAGTGTGCACGAGGCAATAGCGCTGCTACCTCAACCTTCACACAGTGTTGCCAGATCGGGCTACAAGTAATGGATTGGGCGATTTTTTTAAAGTGTCGTCGCTATCAACATTGTAAATTGGGCGACACACTACTTTTTGGACTACTTTTAATTGTCTGAGGGTTATCACTCTTAAGAATGTGCTACTTCTTTTATTTTGATATGTATATAAAATCTCAAAATATTATTAGGATTATAATACATGTTTTGTTTATTGAGCATTCTATTCGCAATAAAAAATAGTTTTACTAAAACTAGTATGTTCAATATTAGTTCAATTCTTATTTTAGAACATTTTAATCCTAACATCTGACAACACCAGACTTTTGTTGAATTCCGGCTGTTGCAGCTCACTGACAATGTTACTGTCTCAATTAATACCTAGGCTTAGTAATGGAACGGAGCTGTGTGAACGTGAATATTGCAAATTTAATTATGTTACTGTATTATCCATATTAATGTAATGAGGAAAGCACAACTAAAACTCCCAAAAGTCTTGGCTCGCAGGTAAAGAATTTACCAAATAAATTAAAGAAATGGGGAATAACACTGAAAAAGCGTACTGTAGACGTTCAGTTCAATCTGGCAACCTTATAAAAGTCGGTTCGTATTTCAGTACACCCCTTTCCCAACCGTGGTTGCGGCATTGATTAAAACATGTTCTTGTATTAATTAAATGTATTTTTTTAAATATATTTTTAAGTTTCTCATTAATTTCAGTTAAGTTGCTTTTCAAAATTTCAATTACGTACTATGGGCTATGTTATGACCCATTAACTTTTGTGGACACTCCTGCTACAGACTACAGACTTAAATGTTTGATAAAACGTTTCAGTACTGAGTAGTTGCCAGAATACTGTTACGAACGTACTTAATACCAACGGTAACAGCTATATTAGTAACACTAAAACTATTATTAATAATAATAATCAATAACGAGTAGTTAATAATGAATATGACAACTATTTGCTACCGAAAGTCTTGAACACAAGAAGTATATGTGTAAAAATAATTTATTTTAAATCAGCACAAGAAAACAAAATTCATGACGTATATAACTAAAACACAGTATTATGTTGGTAATAAGAAGTCAATGGTGTGAAAATAGAAAAACAAACATTATAAAGATATGGGAATCACCTTTCCCAGACAGTTAAAATTTTGTCACTCTATAAACGTTATCATGCAAAGAGCAAGAAAGAACAATAGGCTTTATTCTTTTAAATTTCAGAACGATAGAATATGTATTTATAGAAATTACTTGTAAGACCTAAGTTAAAATTTGGTTATATAATATGGAACAGTATACCTAAAACTTTGATTAATAGATTGATAGTATACTTGGCATGGACGCAATGATAGCGCTACAAGAAATTTTTAGGTCTGGTGCCGTCAAAAGGTTTTTAGGACTTGTACCCTTTAGGCCTTGTGACTCAAATGAGTTTTAGGTCTTATGCAGTTTAGGTCTTGTGCGTCCAAATGAGTTTTAGTTAGGTCTTGCTCCGCCAAATGATTTTTAGATCTTGTAAAGTTTAGATCTTGTGCCTCCAAATGAGTTTTAGGTTTTATGCCGTTTAGTCCTTGTGCCTCCAAATGAGTTTTAGGTCTTGTGCCACCAAATGATTTTTAGATCTTATAAAGTTTAGGTCTTGTGCCTGCAAATGAGTTTTACGTCTTATACCGTTTTGATCTCGTGCCTCCAAATGAGTTTTACGTCTTATGTCGTTTAGGTCTTGTGTCTCCAAATGAGTTTTAGGTCTTGTGCCACCAAATGATTTTTAGATCTTATAAAGTTTAGGTCTTGTGCCTGCAAATGAGTTTTACGTCTTATACCGTTTTGATCTCGTGCCTCCAAATGAGTTTTACGTCTTATGTCGTTTAGGTCTTGTGCCTCCAAATGAGTTTTAGGTCTTGGGCCACCAAATGATTTTTAGATCTTATAAAGTTTAGGTCTTGTGCTTCCAAATGAGTCTTACGTCTTATGCCGCCAAATGGTTTTTAGTTCTTGTAAAGTTTAGGCCTTGTGCTTCCAAATGAGTCTTAGGTCTTATGCCGCCAAATGGTTTTTAGTTCTTGTAAAGTTTAGGTCTTGTGCTTCCAAAGGAGTCTTACGTCTTATGCCGCCAAATGGCTTTTAGTTCTTGTAAAGTTTAGGTCTTGTGCTTCCAAATGAGTCTTACGTCTTATGCCGCCAAATGGTTTTTAGTTCTTGTAAAGTTTAGGCCTTGTGCTTCCAAATGAGTCTTAGGTCTTATACCGTTTAGGTCTTATACCGCAAATGATTTTTAGGTCTTGTGCCGCCAAATGATTTTTAGGTCTTATGCTATTTAGGTTTTGTGCCGCATCCCGTATTCTCTGTGGTCAGGGCCGGAGTATCATTTTAGGTTTTACTTCCAAGGAGAGAGGGGGTCTAGATTCTTCTCCATGTAAGTAAGGTTACACGTTTTTCATTAGCGTATCTGAAACAGATACAAACAATACTGAACAGCCTAATTAAGTCGAATTGGTTATAATAGAAAAAGTGTTAGCAAACTTTTCTTCCATTTCTGAGGAATTTTCATATTTATTTAGTCATTTTTCTAGCTAGAATTAGTGATAGCGGTAGATAGGTGAGATACTTATTCTATTATCTAGGTTTTTCTGACTTGAATAGGAAAAGAAGTTGTAAATGTGAAAGAAGAGTCGAGGGAAGAAAAAGAAGAGGAAGGAAAAGAAGGGAAAGGAAGACAGATAAAGAAACAAAGTTAAAGGTGATTTAGATTCTCCCTTGTTCTTTGTTTCTCTCTCAACAGAGTATACTTCCTCATGCAGCGAATAACTTCGACCTAGATTCCATCCCCCTCTCTATTTTGCCATCTTTCCACCGCCCACACCTCCACATCCACACAGAATGACTACAGCGCCGCCGGTCTGGTAGTTTCCCCCAGCCCTGCTTTGCCCCACCATACTCTCTTTTTCCCGCAGACTGACATTGAAATAACTCTAGGCTAAAACGATGCCGTTGGTTTTGGTGGATACGGAAACTTTTCCTTTCAGGAATCCCGGCGTCGATTCGAAGACTGAATTGGACGGTTCGTTCTCAACTGCGATATACATGTTGGCTCCTTCTATCTATCTCTTCATTTTTTATTATTATTACTATTATAATACGGTTATTGGAATGATTCTCATACTTGTTCAGGGAAATTGTTAACAAAGACGAAAAGGTATCGAATAAACCTTATTTGTTGGATAAATTCACGGAAAACATTTTTCAGGATTTTGCGTCTATATTTGTAGAGATTCGCAAGGATATCTGAAAATTTGAATTGAATTTAGAGAAACCTTGTCTTCAAAGTTTATGAAGCCATCCCGATAGATATTCTAGCCAAAGCGTATTATTATTATTATTATTATTATTATTATTATTATTATTATTATTATTAGATAGGTCCACTAAATGTCAACGATGTTATTGAATGTATTCTCTAAATTCTTTAAAATTAATTTTTACAAATATATTACAAGAATCACGACTTTTACATCCAATTTTAACCAATCTCTGTGAAATAACAGATAATACCTATTGTGCAGTGGAAGATATATTGAAAACCGATGTTATATACATTGATATGACTAGAGCCTTTGATTCAGTAGATCATAGAACGAAATTGTCAACAGGAGAAATATCTAAAATGTTTTAAAGTATCTTCTTTGTGTCTAAATCTTATTGAAAGTTTCTAATCAATTTTTTCGTTCGCATACTAACAAAATTTTGATAAACAGTAAGACTAATAAGTGCTAGTACACTAATCATTTTTTTCATTCTGACACTAGCAAAACGGCAATAAACAGTAAGGTTAATGAGATAATCCCAAAACTTTGGTTAACTCTTAAAACTATATTTTTTGTTGGGGTTTAACATTGTCCAAAGCACAGGCATATTTTAATTTAAAGGTCATAACCAGGGGAATTTAATGAGATGCTAGAGACGACGTTAACAAGTAATCGTTTCAAGCCAGTTTGATGCAGTTGATATGTTTATGCTGTTGGAATTCTTGGTATGCACCACACGTGAACAATATATAATGTTAAGTAGCAGTTTGTCTCTATACGCGTACTCCTAAAAGTGACGTTTCTACTACTAGTATCTTGTCAAAATAATTAATATTGGCATTCCTAGTTTTAAGAAACCGTGATCTGAATGTTCCTACTGCAAATTTGTAGATGGCACACTTCCTGCAAGCAATTAAATGGAATGTATTTGATATGTTGTTCTCTACACTGTTCTGCATAATACTGTAATAATATTATCTACATTGCATTTGTTTCCATGCAAAGTCGTGTATGTTCTCTGCTAAATATTCACATCAGCTATTACTGCTTCAGTAAAATTTCTCACGAAAGTTACATGTAATCAACAGCTGAAACTTCGAACCATTGACAACCACTGATAATCATTTTTGTAATTGCTTGTGTCTCGGGGGCTTACGATAATCATTGTTTAGTACAAGATTGACTTACTAGAAGCACAGATCGACACCGCTGCGCATCCTATTTTTCACAAAACCACATACTCTTACGTACCACTGATCAAATTTTCCAACAAACGCCTTAACATTATGACGTCTAGCAAATGGAACATCTTCGTAGGATTAAATTTTAAACAAAAACCATGAATATTCAATCATACACGCTTCCACTACAATAATACCTCTGATGATGATAATGACCAATCACAAGAATAAGATAATACCTCACAACCATATAAAAGCTTTATTCTTCAACATACAAGAAGTTCACACGAAAATTCTGAATCCACGTAAACACGTGAAACACTCCTTCTAATACACTCTGGCTGCTATACTTTGCCTGACGTTTTGAGCCCCTTTGCATAGAAATGCAACTCCGTTGTGACCTCGTAGCGTACACCCTCACCACACCTGAGGCAATATGCTGACCGCTTTGGATCCTTGGAGCCTGTTCACCAGCTTCTCTAAAGAATATGGCGTATATACTGTCATTTTTGGCATCGAAAGTCTCCTCAACACTGAAAATCTTTTCATCAGTGAAAAGGATTTGACGGTGCCCATTTGCAGCGCTTCTCTTTTAGGCACCTCTGACGCTTCAGTTCATTTGTCAGGAGGTGTCCTTTGCATTGTTTATAAGCATGACGTCCCAGGTCATTGCTTAACGTGCGAGACATAAGACATTTACGATATCTTTAATTCACGAGTCATAACTGCAAATTTTCTAACTGGATTTCGTCGAACACCCACCGCCACTGCTTTCAGAAGTTCCGGTGTTGCTTGCCGCGGCCGAGCTTTCACACTTTCATTCTCAACGAAGTAAATAGTGCGGTAAACGATTTTATAAATACTAATTTTCATCTTCTGGAATGTTTTGAAAATCTCCCCTGGTGATTTGGTGCTATCGCGGTCTCACGATTTTCATATTCGCCCTATTTCATCTTGAACACTTACAATTGACACCTTTATAATTCTTCAGCTCATCCATCAATGACGCACGATACAGCTCTTGACGTTCTCGCTTGTACAGGTGGAAGTAGAGCCATCTTCAAAAGTTGGGACAGTATTTATGGTAAGACTAGATATATTGTATCTCATGACTCTCAAATTACGAAGACGAAACTCAACATGTAAACTTAAAATTAAAAATAACAGTTTTAAGCATTATTGTAAATTCGTTACTAAAGGGGAAAACGGTTGAATATCTATAATATAAAGAAATTCCTACCATTTATTGAGAAAATACCAAACGTAAGGATTCATCAGGAGTAAGATAATATAATTGGTAACATCCAACCTCCAGGTTGTAAGTTTACAAATGCACATAATGTGATACTAAAAAGTTTTACTCGTTTCTATAATGGACATAATCATTAGTACAGTAAGGTAGGTATGTGCTAGCACTCGAAATGAAATCAAAATGAAATCTTTGAATTTTACGTCGCACGATTATGCTGCTTAGGCTAAAGAAGACGGTGATGATGAGAAATGAATGAAATAGTGGAATGAAGAAAGTGAGGAAAACCCGAGAACACCGAGAAAACCCACGCACACGGTGTTTGTCCACCACAAAGTTCACTTGGCGTGGGCTGGGATCGAACCCGGGACCGCAAGCATCAGAAGTAAACGCCCTACCACGGAGCCACCGCGGCCCTCTGTGCTAGCACTTGTGTCTCCGTCACGGTAAAGTACGAACTACGTGATTCCATATGGAGTCGACGGGTACTTTACTACTTTATATGGAAAATATAGTCTTAATCAGTTTCTTTCCTTGAGTCTTAATTATTTTCACTTTAGCTTTCCTTTCCCCTTATCTTTCGCTAACATCTCGTCTTTCCATTTTCATTTTCTCTAGCTTATATTTTCCGTCCAGCGTTGGGCACGTGTCTTCGTACTTCATTTTTCCTGGATAGTTTAAACAGGCAAACAAGAGTTTCATGCAAACTGAATTTTTCAAATATCTCGAATTCTATTTTTCCCCACAACTTCCTCTGTTCGCTCGAGTGGCGACGGTATTTCAAAAATTTTTCCTCTTCATTCCTCTACAAATTCTTGGTAAATGTCTCCCAAACATGTATCTTAGAGTCCAAAGAACGTCCGTCTTCCGCTTCAGAAATGCTTCAACAATATGAGTCAAGCTTTCCGTAGTACCGATATACATTTTCTGTAGATTCTCATTTATATATTTGTATATATGACTTTTGTCTGCAGTGGGAGTACTAGGCGAGACCTAGTTTAAACTGGGATGTAAAATCAATGTAGTGCGTTGGATTTCTTCCACTGGGAATCGAACCTGAGACTTCGTCCACCAAAGGCATGGATGCTAGCCACTAAACTAGGGATAACACTTTCGTGGAGCTTTAGTGTTTATGTTTTGTGTCCCTCTAGGATATCAAGGCTATGAAGAACAGGACCAATTATTAACACTCTCTTCTAATTACGACCGTTGCATTGGATTAGGATTAGGAATTAGATTTCTGGGCTTTGGCATCCATGACCATGTTAGCCCATCACGTATAAGAGATGACATTACTTTGGGGATCGAACTATCTGAGAAAAGGAAAGGAAGAAAGAATTTCGGAATAGGTACCATCCCGACAATTGCCTGGTGTGAACGAGGAAAACCAAGGAAAACCTCAGTCAGGCTGGCTGGCCTGAAAAAGCTCTTACGTTGTTTCGAGCGAGCGTCCCCACCGGGAATCGAACCCGGAACCGCTCGCACCAAATGCGAAAGCGTTAGCGAGTACGCTACACGGGATCACTGTTGCAATTGGAAGTCATGGAGAAACAATCAGCTATGTCTTAACGGCACTAACGGAAATTTAATACAAGTAGACAGACTACCAGCCAGCACGATTTCTTAAAAAGGGCAGAAGTTAATACTGAGAACGTAATATCAAGGAATACCACAAAACTATTTATTTATTTATTTACTTATTTATTTATTTGTTTATTTGTTTGTTTATTTGTTGTTTCTGGAGTCTATAACAGAGCTACAGCTTCTTTCGACCCAATATATTGTACTTGATTCTTTTTCCATGCACTTTTACTAAACAAACAACAGAACGTTTTAGGGGCAACTGAAGGTGTCTGCAGGGCGACATAAGGCCCCCTGGCTACTCCCTTGCTACGAGTATGCTCTACAGTTTATTTACAATATGTTCATAGTTTATGTTATGTATTACCTCCCTGCAATTATTCTTTAAAAGTGCATCTGAAACAACTCCTTTGATGCTTTGTGAAGCTCATGATACAATATAGTATAGGGTACTTGAGTTTAAAATTCTTTGAATGAGAAAAGGTCAAAAAGGCCGTGTATCTAACAGGTAATTTTACTCGAAATGGGTAAAATGCGGTAAATTGTATTAATTTGGCACATGAAGTTACAAGAAGTTTATATCTAGTTTAGAGGAGGTAAAAAGTTAGGGCAGGTGCTATCCACTGTAACCGTCCCCTTCCCCTGGCTGTGGATTTGTAAGCAGACAATTTGAAATATATTTAATACGTTTCGTCAAAAGTATCGTGAACATGTGCTTGCTGATACTGTACAATTGACATCTGAAATCAACAGTATTTCTGCAGCAAGTGTGTGTAGTGTTCAAAACAAAAAGTAGATGTCTTGAAGTTACGTAAATGATGATATAATACCTACTCTTGGTAAAAGAGAGACCTCAAGTCAGAAGTGTACTGAATAGAAAATGCAAGAAATTTATGTAGTCAGCAATATGGAGCAAAGTACACATACGTTTTTTTCTACAATTGAACCACCCACTTTACAGACTCATAGTCTTACTTTTAGACCAAACGCATCACAGTATATGAAAGATTTACAGGTTGCAATCATTACGTAAATTAGTTACATATTCTGAGGGGCAGTGTTGCTACACTTGTACCAAATTTAGCCCTTTTTGTGAAAACGTTGGTACAATTCTATCCAATTGAGCACCATTTAACAAATACTTGTCACATTTTGTAAAGTGTCGGTAAGATTTCTCCTGCATCTCACGTTACTTATAGTGTGTGTTGGACTCTTAAAAAATGCTGTTGAATTTGTATCTTGTGGCGTTGCACCGCTTAACACTTAAGGATCTTTGTGTAGAAAATTCGTAATTCGAATTATACTGGGCTACAAATGACGCTAGGTGGGCGCATAAGCGCCACTCGTGAAGGAGACGAGAAGGAAGCAGTGTGGTGGAAATATTATCTCCAAACCTTAGAAAGAAATAGAACCACACAAACACGTTGAACCAAGTGTTGAATATTCTGAAGAAGACCAGCGTGTGCTCAAGTAAGTCTATAATTTATGTCACTGCCACACCAAAAGATAATAGCACGAAAAATACATTGACATAGTTGCTCGCTTAGAGGGCTAAGTTGTTTATTAGTGACGAAATATTGACGAACATAAAGATATCCGAACATTTCTTCGTTTTATAGATCTATATCGACACGTTGATTTGTGCTCTTGGAAGAGGGAGGTTGTTTTAGAACATTACTTCTTTCAGTTTCGTGTTATAGAGCTGTGTATTACTCTGGTATAAAATTCAGCCCTTTTTGTTTCAATTTGGTATTATTTTTCAGCCCACTTCAGAGCTACGACCAGCGTTGCCACATCTAGCATAATTTGCATGTCTTCCTGCCCAAATCTACCATAATTTCAGCAAGTTTATCAAAAAGCCGCAAAACCTGGAGATGAGGAAGAAGTTGGTCGTGGGAAGAAAAAGAACGGCAGAAATGTATCCTCTCCCATTGATTCATACAGTCGGTGAACCATATAGGCAGTTTCATTTTCCGAAGTAAGTTAGAAACGGCTTTGGTCTTTAATTTTTTTTGGGCTCCACCCAGGGTTTTCTAATCCTCTAACTGCGAAACATGGGCTGAGCTATGGGGGCCATTCTCTCCCCAACTTTTTGACAACTTCACCATCTTTATTTCTGACTTCATGACCATCTTTATTCCTGCAATGAAAGATCCGACCAAAAATCTGCCCCCCAGCAGACAATTCCCAACTCCGCTTATGCTGCGAGGTAATTTTCTTTCAAAATATGTAAACAAACACTTTGCATTCATTTATACGATATATACGCCATTGAGTCTGGCAACGACTGCACTAGTTTAGTTGAGTTAAAGCTTTGGTGCTGAGTTCTATCCAGGCACTCTTGCGCTCTGCGTATTTTAAGTTACGTTATCGTATCTCAACTTCCACTTTTTTCTTGTAAAACTCCTGAATTAGTAATTATGAGGTTCTAGTATAATTTGATCAAATCTAGCATAATTCCGATCAGGTTTTTGAATAATTCCGAGCTGTGAGTCTGGCAACGCTAGCTACGACTGTGGCAACACTGCTGAGGGGCGAAGCTACGATAGTAGATTACAAAGTCATTTAAAATATTTGTTCTTACAACCAACTAGAATTACCCACCCAAATCAGAAAAAAAAACTGAGACCATCACAGACTACTGCCCCTATAAAACATCTAATACCTACAGATCCTTCCAAAAGCGACGGATGACACAGAAAAAGCTTCCACTCCAAACACTGAACTTGAGCAGGATGATATGAAGACTACCTCCGACCTGACCAAAACTTGAATATACATATATCTCTTCTACCCAAGACTATACAGTACGTTACAACTAATAACTTAATATTACAGCAAAGAAGTGATTTTTCTATTTATGAAAGGACAGAATAATTCGGGGGGAAGTGAACATAGTAAGCATGAAAGTGAAAAGAAATCTTACACAGAAATGGTAGCACAGATGAATGACAATTATAGGACAGACCTTCTGCATTCTGAAAATAAAGTATGGTTCATATCGTGTCTGAAATAACGTGCGCAGAAACAAATAAATGATAGAAGGTAAATTATTCACTTCGCCTCACACGTGGGGGTGAAGTGAATATACATATGGAGTGAAGTGGTGAGAAGAAGTGTCCTTGACTTAATGTAAATAATGCTGCTGCTGAGCAATGAGTATAAGCTAACGAAGAAAACTACATGATGTACAGGTACAAAAGCTATTGTTGAAGAAATGCTTAAGCAAATAGATATACCAATCCGAGATCATGTCTAAAATACCATCTCGAGAGCATTGAGTTTTTTGACTCTACAAGAAAGGACACAATATTTGAGTTTCCGATAGGTCTTGAACCTAGGTTTCTTCTATACAAGACTGTGGTTTGGAGGACATATAAGAAATAGTTAGATGTAAATATGTTCTTTGGTCCATATTATATACATGGAATGATTAACAGGACTATTCACATCACCCCAAAATATATTAGTCACTTCACCCCGCCTGGTCGCCTTTTTTAAAAAAACATGTTTTGTACTTTTATGTTTGCAATATATTGAGGCATATCTATATACATGTGTACCTAATAATCGCCTCATTCCATGCAACACGATTAGTTCAGGAAAGAATCGCCCTAGTTTCTTACTGTTCCTCTGTACACTATCTTCTTCGTCAGCACAAGACTCAATACTGAACATACAGGGGCTTTACAAGGTCAACGCCGATTATGTTTTGTTGAAACATATCATTAACGTTAAGTCTAGTCAGTTCTATTCAGTTAGGTCTATGGTCACTACACAAAAATTAAGTACGAGCTTCAGGAAGATTACCAAGTCGTGCAGAACTTCTGTTCCTACAAAAAATTAGAATATGACACCGAAATCAAGAAGAAAACAGAGACCATCAAAGCAGTTATTCATCATTTTTCAATTTATTGAGGACATCACAACAGCACTCAATGGAAAGAACTAACCCAATATTCTCCGTTTCACAAATGTTAACCCAGAATCGTGAAGGCGGGAAAGGGAAAGTCCCCATCTCACTATTCTTGATTACATTGAAGAAGACTCTAGAAGCTATCGGTATCTTCAAAGAAGATTTATTTCTGCACATGGAAGTTCTTATAAAATGACTACGAAAGGAAACATTACTTGCAATGCTTCAAATGCCAAAGATTTGGGCATTAACAAGGAAGTTGCCAAGCTCTGCCTCGGTCTGTTAAGTGCGCTGGATCTCATTGGACCTACCAATGCGAAAAGAAGACCAGAGACACGCCAGTGAAATGTGTCAACTGTAAAGGTGCCCATCCTGTTAATTATTTCGGATGTCCGCGAATACATCAAATTCTACAATCAAAAAGGAAAACAACACCAGCAAGCACAATCTCAAATTCAGCACTTCTTCAAAACGACGCTGTCACATTAGCTTCAAGATCTGAGCCTACAATATCACGCACTACCGCAGACGTCTCCTAATGATAACTCATCAACTGAAGACATCATCCAAACTATTAAAGAACTTCTGCAACTTCTGAATGATTTAAGCCTGACCAACATGGCATAGACTCTACGCACATACATGCAAAGTTGAAAGACGCCCCAGATCTGCTCAGCAAATTCACCATGAACTGCACCTCCTCAACCCGTAGATGAGATGGTCAGGAAAATGGCGATACTTATAATATATATGTAAACATTTATCAAATTTGGCCCGGCATCAACGGAGTCGCCACCCTCGCGCGTAACGGCTTGGGAACTTCAGAAGGTATCCAGATTCAATATGTATATACATATATATTTTTGATCAAAGACAGACATAGAAAACAAATAAAACATAAGATACACATGCAGTTTTATCGTCTATTGCAAAAATATATTACATGAAATAATAACAATAACAGTTAGTCAACATGCTGAATTAGAATGACTATGTAATCCATGCATTTGGTTTATCGATTGGATAACTTGCTTGTTCGTATTTTGCTCCAATGTTCCCATGACATCTCGATAGCTATACATTTCTGCTCATAAATAAATGCTTATTATTATTATTATTATTTGCACAGAACAATTACTCATCTCCGCCATTTTATAAATAATATTCTTCCTCTCGTAGTAAAACATTCATCATCATCATCATCATAAATATTTATCGTATTTTTATCTTCTTACTAGTATATATCTATCTACATACGTACATATATTATAATCATACTTCATTTATATTTTCTTATATATTTTTAATCATTTTACATAATCAAATAGCATAGATAATTTTTGGCGGATTTAAGTACTCCATTAAAATTAATAATAATAATAGTTCTGTATTAAAATAAATATACTATCATGATGTTATTTCAAATGATAAACTCATTTGTTATCATATATGGAACATGGTAAATATTACGTTAGTGTGCAGAAATTAGAGTATATTTTTCATCAATAGAATCCAAATAATGAAACTAGATACATGAAATTTAGAAAACTTGTTTAACTTTGAATAATTTTGAATTTAATTAATCCATTTTATTGGCAGTGGCAGCACATTTATGGAGAAAAGGGAGAGGGAAGTCTCTCCCGACCTGATCTTTAGATTACAACTGCATTTTTATTTGGATTACTCTTCTTGGAAACATTTAACTTTTCTTTATTTACTACGATTACCTGGAATATTTATCTTTTCTTTCCAGCACTTCTCAGCAGATTTTCAATATGTATATCAATTTAATCACTTTTCATGTACAAATTCTTAATTCATTCCATAATGTTCTAGATTAGTACATTTAGTTTGTTTATTATTTTCGATTAGAAAAAATCTAAATCAAGAATTATATCTTCTGATACGGACCGATGTCCACACTGCTACATACAATTTAGAAAATCTGTAATGCGGTGCTGATGCACAATAGCGGGGCATTACAATCATCCTCACGGATTTCTTCTCTTAACTATTGCCGTAGACTCTAAAAGCCTTTCCAGAATTTCAGCGCTACATTGCTTGTTGTAGAAAGCATTTTTCTTGTTTTATATGTATTGTTCTGTACTTCCGTAGTTTGTAATTTTATATTGTAAACAGCCAAAATAAATAAATATATAAATAAATCCTGTTAACCATCTCTCAATGTAGACTACAAATAAATAAGTAAATAATCGTCATCCAAGAGAAGACGTTACCTTCTTCGGCCCACGCATCTTCAAGTGGAAATGAAATTAACCTTAAAAAATACAATTATCGATGAACTGCGCTATTACTATTAATTATACGAATTTCTTGGAAATAAAGTCCTTACCTTAAAGATTGCGAGTTCTTATATCTCAAAATGATTATGAAATTAATATTACATTGTAATAGCCTATATTTTACGCTTTTTCTATTTATAATTGCAATATCCTTAGGATACTTTCTCTACGTGGATATCCTCAATGTCTATTTGACTTACTATGTACGGTACAGTAGATCTACATGCTACGAGTTGTTGTCCATCCTGTAACAAAGTTCGCGAATCGAAATTACTTTTCAAATTGAAATCAATTTAAATAAAATTATTCCATTCTAATACAGAAACATGATGCTGTACTGGTTTGTACTTTCTAATTTTTTTAAGTGCGTTTCTGTAGTAAATATAGAATCAAAATAAAATTATGTTTTTAAAGAGAAATAAATAATAAAATAGGTCAATATGAGGGATAAATAACATAAAAAATACACATTGGAACGAATACTAGTTTTTGAACACAACACTTTGTCAGATAATGTTGATACGGAAATTCCAATTCCTATACTACGTACGGAATTCAGTATTATAGTCAATTTTGAAGATGGAGACGTGGAGGGGTTGAAGGGGCTCTCTTCGTGACTTTTCGTGTACGCCTCGTGTTTTTTCGGAGACGGGATCCGTCAGCTGCTTGGGGGTCCTTGTGCAGATACATATGTGTTGTATGTAAATGTGAGGGAATATTGCATTATTTATTATTATTATTTCGACTCAAACCTTTAGGTGGGTGTATAATATACACAATCTCTTCAATTAATAAGCAATCATTGTCAAAGTATATTTATCTTCAATGCTCTGCAACTGCTTGTTACTTTTTCCTAGAAATAGCTCTACAAATAGTGTGCGTTGTGGCCTATATGTTAGAAGACCATTACTTGGTTTCAATGAACTAGTGTGTAGTTTCAAACTCACAGAAAAATGAAGAGAAGACTTGGTTAACAATGATATATGGTTAACAATGATATCTACTTGATTGAAGATTATCATCTCATTCAGCACCGAGGCTATATGAGATGTGGATATACAGCTTTAGGTGGAATCCGAAACACACGAACTCACACCAAAAATCAAACTCAGGTCTCTTGCCCAAAGGCGCGTACGTTAACCTGGTGTTAAAAAATGAGGAAACACCTGTGCAGTGGTTGAGTTCATTTTGAGGTTAACTTCCCATTCAGCAGCGAGACTATATGAGATGTGGATCTACTGATTTACGTGGAATCCGAACCACATGAGCTTCTGGCAGGAATCGAACCCGGATCTCACACTCAGAAGGCGCGTACGCTAACCGCTTAGCCACGAAAGAGCTCACCTCCGTAGTGGTGTATTTCTGGTTTACTTGTTAAATAAAATTTGGGACAAACGACTATTTACTTTTCTTGACAGCACAAGCCTAGAGCCATCTTTCTGTTTAAAATCTTGAGCATTTTTCTATTGTATAACCAAGGAGGGCGAGTGGCTCAGTGGTAGAATACCTACCTCTGGTACGTGAGTTAACTGGTTCGATCCCCCGACCAAGTAAGTTTGTGGTTGACAACATCGTGTCCGTGTAGTTTCCTTGGGTTCTCTCGTTTCCTCAAACATTCTCATTCCACCAATTCTTCCATCATTATTTACTTATCTTAATCGCCATCCCCCTTAGCCTAAAAGGACATAATTATAGAACGTTAAACTGAAAGAGGGATCTGTATCATGAAGGACATGATAAGGAGGTACGGTGGCACGGAAAAGAGGGAGAGGTGAAAAGATTATGGTTGATAAACAGTATTAAAATTCAAAATGGCTACGTTAAGACGAAGTTTCCTGAATATGGTGATGAATGGAAATTTCCCAGTTTGCAGCAAGTGACCTGCCACGAATAACAGAATAATTAAGAGGCCTAATCATGCGAAATTAAAATACAGCTAATTTTACACTAATTTTGATATCTTCAAATACAGAGTGTTCCACTAATAACGCTAAAGCCAACATCTTGAAGAAACCAAGGCTGACAGAAACATGAAACCTTTTGTAACCTTCAAGGGACATAAAAGACAACATTATACTTCCCCCCTGAAGTGTGCTCAAGGGGGTACGAGGGATAACTACAATATTTTAAATAGCAACTCCCACCGTCTGGTACCTCGTTTAAAAGGTAATCACTGTTAGAGACCAGTCCTGAACACTGCTTGTCGATATCGTGTCTCTATCCATCATGGCGGCTATCCGTAAGTACGGTCAAAGTATTTTTTACGCATAACACGACCTGTCTCCTGAAGAAACCAAGGCAGATAGAAACATGAGACCTTTTGTAACCTTCAAGAGATATAAAATACAACATTATGCTGATAAGAGAATCCCCCAAAAGGTAGCCCAAGGGAGTTACGGGCCTTACTGTTATGTGTGAAACGTATTTCGACCGTACTTACGGATGGCCGCCATGTTGGATAGGGACACACTAGCGATATGTAGTTTCCAAAATTAGTCTCTACACGTGATTACCTTTCAAACGAGGTACCTCACGGTGGGGGTTGCTATTTAAAATTTTGTACTTACCCCCCTTAACCCCCTTGAGCGCACCGCATAGGGGTTCTCCATATCAACATAATGTTGTCTTTTATGTCCCTTGAAGGTTACAAAAGGTTTCATGTTTCTATCTGCCTTGGTTTCTTCAGGAATAGGGCCTTAGTGTTATTCGTGAAGCGCACTTAATATTTAAAAAAATATTAAAATGTGTAACAAGAGCACGCTAGACAATATTTTGCAAGAGGTACCGTTATCACGAGTCACCTAGTAGCTTTCCGTTTGCAGCTAGTTAGAAACGCGAAAATAAATGCCGATTTTCTAAATGGCTGGAAATTGAAAGCAGATAAGTGAATCCTGATAATGGTATCTAATGTAAAATATTGTCTACAGAGTTCTACTTTTCGATCATCTTTTATCTATTTGAAGACATCACATAATTACTGTAAATTTAGCGGTATTTTAATTTCGCCGTGATGGAGCCTCTTAAGATGATACTTGGCACAATTTGAGTTCAATAAAGTTCAAACCTGAACTGAGTGTGGGTCTGCTACGAATCAGGTTGTATATGTTATGTTTAGATTCTGTTCCTTCTCAACGTAGTAGATTAAATGCAAACTTGATTCACTAGCTTTTTCAAATTGTTGTACGTAGATAGTGGAATCACTTTTCACTAATACCCCTTTTGCCTAAGATTTTAGTCCAAAGTTATGCTTATAATAATGGCAAATACAAAACAGTTAGTTTAGCACTATTGATGAGTTAACCAATTTTACTTCCAGAAAGCAATAACATTTATTAAACGGACAGAAAGTTTATCAATGGAGTAGAGTGTGTCAGTTCGGCAGCCAGATGTTCAGCGTGCATTCACACAATCCCCAAGTTGTTTTCATTGTTTGTGTTACAATATAAACAGTCTCTTTGGGAGAAGAGTCACTTTGTTGTTTCATTTTGCTTGAATGGTCGGTGAGTCAATCAGAGCCCGTCACAGCTAATAAAAGCTCTCTGGTTTGTGCATTCGCCTATGAATGGTAGACAACATTCAATTCTGTCTGTTGTTATGTTTTCATTACAGCTAAATGAATTGCAACATAATGTTAACAGGTTTGCTTAATTTTATGCTTGTGCACACGAAATGTCAAAGAAACCAAAGTATATGAATTCAATAGTCCAAATTTCTCGCTCAACTGAATTTGTTTATTAATATCTGTTGCAGAACAGTACTATAGAGAAATATAGACACTATAAACTATAATATGTAAAATTAACAAAGAAATGCAGGGTGTTCCGAATAGTGTTGTCGACGGCTCGAGTGGCTCTGCTCACGGCTCGGTCATCACCGTGCTGAACCAAGAAGTGAGCCAAACCAACAGTTCACCCAACCGAGCCGGATCTAGCCGATGGCTCACCTGAGCTGAGCCGAACTGAGTCTATGGTTCATTCCAACCGAGCCGAGTCGAACTGAGCCAATGGCAAGCTCTAACAGAGCCAAACCGAGCCAGTGGTTCCTCTCGCCGGAGCAGGCTTGAGCTGTTGGCTCAGTTGAATCGAGCGAAGCCGGTTGACATCACTAGTTCCGAAACAATGCCGACAAATTTTGGGAAATGATTGTTCGTACGAAACTTTTATAAAAGTCTGTAAACCAATATGAGAAACAATGTGTTGTTTCGGAACTAGGTTATATCTGATGATTTGTTGGAATCAGTGGCGTGTTCAAGAAGATGGTACTCATGAAGATGGTGGATGGAACTATATAACACCTCTTTCGTCCTACAAGATGTGAAAAATCAAGCATTACAACCAGTGGCGTATTTACGATTTTATTTCGGGAGGGGCTTTGCTAGCTTTCGGGGGGGGGCTTTGCCTGGAAATGTGAAAATTCTGCAAGATATTTCATTTACTTTACTATACTAAGTAAGATTTCGGGGGGGGCTTAAGCCCGGAAGCCACCCCTCTAAATACGCCACTGATTACAACATTGTTACGCTATGAATACAACAATTCTGTCCTGGTCTGCAAATTCTATCGAAGCTTTGTACTGAATATGAGACCTTAGATATAAGAGTGCGCATACTTTTAACAGAAGGAAAATGTGATGGTAATAATATTGCAATGTACCACATGCTTGTGTTTACCAACATTGTACACGTGTTCCTGTTTGTAAACCACAACTACATGCACCTTATGATGGAGTATTATAACGCATACGACGGAGAATACAGCGACACCTACAGTCACATGACGACGAGGGAACAGCAGCGTAATCGCCTCACGTGGAACGCTATATAACCAAGAGGATTCCATGGACAGCCACCAGTCTGTGATTGGTCATAGTCTGTGATTGTTCAAATACTCTTTGTTGGCTTGCAGAGGAGCCTAGGAAGTAATTCTCCTAAACCCAGAGCCTCTAGTTTGCAGTGGAACTATTGGTTTCCTTTTCCTCCGGGCTTGCAGTGGAACCTTGTGGAAACCTTTACCTCTTTCTGTGCTTGCAGTAGAGCAGCGAGAGAATCCTAATCAAAACCCGTCCTGACTTACAGTGAAGCCCTGTCGGGAACCTATTCAAACTTTCAACAAATTTTCTCGCCCTCTGTTTCCAAGATACAAGTTTGAAATATTGCACACATAATATGTGCATAACAACTTTTTTTTTTTTTTTAAATCTGATCCCTAAGTTAACCCAGGCCCACGCCAGATTAGCAAAGCATCTTGGTGGAATTTAGAAAAACAAATTCGGGTTCTTCCCTAATTCTCCGGTTCAGATGTGTGATACGAACATGTGAGTGGTACCGTTAAAAAGGGCTAATTATACTAAGGAAAACGTCGTTTAAACCATTACTATAGGTCAAACAGGAATGACGCAGTACATATTTGAAATATATACACCAAGTGGTACATTTGCGCCGTTCAATACTGAAGTAGGACAACCAACCATACAGTGAAGTAAGCTGGGTTGCATAAACCCGATGGTAACAAACTAACAAAAAAACTCTTTGTCTTCCTATAATATATAAATATATATATATATAATACATTTAAGAATTATATAGGATTTATCAAGAAAGACGCTTTCGCCGACACTAAAGGTAACAAATTATATTCGTTTAGCATAAGAGATGTAAAAGTTGTTAAGAAACTATTACTGCTCCAAGAAACATAAAGATTTAACAACAATATACATTTACGGTAAATGAAGTAAAATAAATAAAGAAAAAAAAAAAAAGAAAAAATAACCCAAACGTCCCAGTCAAGAAAACTGCTAAGGCAGGATCCGCAGTTACTCCATGATGAAAATCTGTTGCATCAATCGTGAGTTATTGTTCATAATTAAGTCTAGATGAAATTATAAATAATAAACTAGCAATTAGTAACCAACGCACTAAACAAATTTCTACACTAATTAAACAAAAAAAAATCTTATTTTAGACAATCTAAACTACACTTATAATTTCCAATTAGCAGACGACAGCGGGCTTCAAAGCCATCACTTAATAAGATATCTTCCATCCATAGCCTCTTGCTATATATCTAAATCTTCGATTCCAACTTAATCATGAAATCTCTTCTTTCATTTGACAGACTTAATTCACATATGCCAGATAATAGCATCAAACACATTAGTATGAACATTAGGAATACAATTAAGTCATGTAGAAACCAGCTCATCTATTTACAAATAAGAATACACGATCGTAATTTACTGAACGTTCTAAAATAGCATGCACACCGAAGCAAATGATACGGAATACTACAACAGGCACATCAAAGGAAGGTCTCTGATAGCTCGTAGTAATGTTACCATTCTTCACGTGTCAAGACCTTTTTCGTTGCATCTAAAATGTCAATTAATTAATGGTGTAAGACAGTGTGACCTGGTTGGTAACACAACTACCAAAGTAGATCCTGCATTTTCCCTCCGTATGTGGTAAGAAACTTCAGAGACCATCTCTTGCTGGTCCTGCTATAGCATACTAGCATTTGGAGAACATTCGTAGATGTTCATATCCATTCCTTACTGCAAATTCCGTGCGTAGTAAGTACCACCATCAATAACTTAAATTGAAACAGTGTTGTCATAGGCAGCTGTCGAAATATCATACACAAGTGTCTAAAATTGTACATAGTTTCATAGGTTGAATTTTAGATGATCTATACTATACTATGGTGAACATGTGTGTTCATCTAATTTACGAATAGTAATTATACAAATATGTGCACAGGATGTAGGAACTTAGATGATTTGTATTAACAAATCGTTGGAAAACAATAAATTATGTTAAATTACATAGAAAAGCACATAATATAATATTATAGAATTATACATACTCGCACCAAAATTACTTGCCTGAATATTAAGTCACACACCTCGACGAAAAGCAGATGTTATATTCGTTGTGGCTCGTTCGCTAATCTTCTCTACTCTTACGGTGTACATACAACTGAAAAAACATTCAATAAATCCCCACAACTAAAATCAGCTATATCTATTTACATTAATTGTCTTTGAAAACGTGTATTCACATGTGTTTAAACTAATTTAGACCTATATTTTGAATTAACAAAACATTTCACACTGGAAAATTACTAACCAAATCAAAATTACGAAATTGAATTACATTTTCCAATGTTTTGTCTACTGCTAATCAATCGTTAAATCATATCAGTGAATAATTACAGCAACTAATATAACAATAAAAACATTAGAAATGGTCATACTTTTGTGTGGCGTTTATATTCCATCTCATGTGGTCTACCAGCTTGCAATGACTTGTACGTCTGTAGTTGGAATTTATTTTTATTTCTGGAGACACGTATCAATGTAACTGTTAAAGCAAGCCAAAAATGTTTGTGGCTTTATTCGTAATATAAGTGTTCAAACGATTATCCGTTAAGCCTACTGAATTAAACGTGCTGTTACAAAGACACATGCGTGAATAATTCTTTGTTGTAGAATCTCACAGCTTTCAGGTTCTGTTTTAAACCCTTGCCCACGAGAAAAAATCAACAGGGGTTAAATCTGGGGACCATAGTTACCACGCAATAGAACCCCAACGATCAATACATAGTTCAAGATACACTGCTTCAAGATATTGTCGTATGGCGAGAATTTTCTGAGGTGCAGTGTCGTTGTGTGGAAACCAATGATTAATGACCAATTGAAGAGGCACATCTTCCAACAGATTCTGCAGGTTCAACTTCTATTCATTTTAAATCAAATTCAAATATAATTGTTCCGTAAGTCTAGGTTTGAGAAAAACAGACACAATGAGGTGGTCTCCAAGTATAACACACCAAATATTTACACCTCGTCGGGGCTGCTTGCGCACTCGCCCATTGTGGGAGTTTCAGCTGCCCAGTAATGCATGTTAAGGTTGGAATCATTTGCAAAATAACAATAATCAGTTCACAGAATATTATTGGGAGAAGTCAGCAGTCTCGTCTAGAATGTGTAGAACTCTTCTGCAGAAAGCAAGTCTTGTTTCAAAATTACTTTTATAGAACTGTTGGTTCAGATAAAGCTTGTATCGATGCCACCGTCTTTCTTTCAAACTTCTATGTACTGATGCTTTACTAACCCCCAGAGTACGAGTAGGTCTTCGTTGGTCTGTGAAAAAATATAATGGAAACGATAAATTACAGAGCGAAAGTAATCAAACGTTATCATCATTTATATACGTGACACACTGTACATGTAAACTGGTGTTCTCTGATGTGAAATTAAATTACAAACTAATGTTTTGAGTTTTGTAAATATACCGTACGCGAATAAAGTGAAGCGAAAAGCAAACATGGTGTGAAATTGACGATACTCTTATCTATCCATCACAGTAATTACTGATTCTTTTATAATGCCATAGTTATGACGATATCTCGTAATTTAAACTCTAGCGTCTCAACTCTACGATGTTGAGTCCTACAACACTACACAGCAAAGGCCGTGGAACGAATGATTCAAACTGATATTATTTATGTTGTTACATACGCATTTAAAAATGTTAGACGTGGAAAAGTACCAGGAGAAGATGCAGTTAATATTAGGCATACCAAAAGAAGCTGGTTAGAAAGTGAAAAAACCTAGCACGGATTTATACTAGGATGCAAGAAGGTAGTGTCACCCAGAAATTGAAAAATACCATGATTATATTGTTGTACAAGAAAGGAGACATATATCTATGGAATTGCCTCTTTTCGACAATAAAGAATTAACAAAAGAACTGACGCATCGACTAGAAAAACAGCTAGACCTCGCCTAACCAACAGAACAGACCAGATTTAGGAGTTGTTATTGCATAAGAGACCACTTATCAAAATAGAGGGAGAACTTATCCAAAGATCAGACGTGTATAAGTTGCCTCTATCAAAGTCGTTGCAAATATCTATGAAGAAGCCAGTGAGACTTTCCTGTTATTTGATACTACTCAGACTGTGCGAATTGAAAACGGAATACGATAGGGAAATACAATTTCCCCCCAACCTGTTTACGAACACTCTTGCAAGTGTATTCCGTTTGGTAAATTGGAAAAACATGGGAATAAATATTAATGGGGAATGTCAGATTCATCTACATTTCGCCTATGATATAATTCTCTTATCTAACAGCAACACAGAACTTCAAGGTATGACAGAAGAGATAAATCTAAAAATTAAAACAAATGGGTTAAAAATGAATATGGAGAAAACGAAGAAGATGTTTAACAAGTTCGCAATGAAGTTAAAGAAAGAAGCGGAAGACACGCAGTTGGAAAAAAATATAACGTACGTTTACCTGAGGCAGAAGATCTCTATAGATGAAAAAATTAAAGAAAAAAATTACAGATGCATCGAACTAGATTGGAGTGCATTCGGAAGAAACAATTTTACATTGGAAAGTAAAATTCAGATGTTCCTGGAATGGAAAGTGTTTAATGACTGTATTCTACCTGTTTTGAGGTATAAATCGGATACTTGAACACTTATAAAATCAGACACTAGCCGTCTTCAGATAATACAAAAAAGCATGGAGAAACGTATTCTCGGTATAACCCGAAAAAAGAGGAAAAGGAATACATGGATCAGAAAGATGACAGGAGTGAAGGATATAATCTCGAAAATAAGGGGCCTCATCAAATTCTAGCCATACGACAATATCTTGAAGCAGTGTATCTTCAACTATGGATTAATCGTGGGGGGTCTTATTACGTGGCAACTACGGTCCCCAGATTTAACCCCTGTTGATTTTTTCTCGTGGGGACTACATTAAGGAGCAAGGGTTCAAAACAGAACCTGAGAGCTGTGAGGTTCTACAACAAAGAATTATTCACGCATGTGTCTCTGAAACAGCACGTTTAATTCAGTAGGCTTAACGGACAATCTTTTAAATACTTATATTACGAATAAAGTCAAAAACATTTTTGTCTTGCTTTATCAGTTTCATTGACACGTGTCTCTAGAAATAAACCTAAATTACAACTACAGATTGCAAGCTGGTAGACCCTATGAGATGGAATATAAACGCCACATAAAAATATGGCCATTTCTAATTATATTATTGTTATATTACATTATTGTTATATTAGTTGTTGTAATGATTCACTGATATGATTTAACGATTGATTTGCAGTAGACAAAACATTGGAAAATGTAATTCAGTTTCGTAATTTTGGTTTGGCTAGTAATTTGCCAGTGTGAAATGTTTTGTTAATTCGAAATATAGGTCTAAATTAGTTTAAACACATGTGAAGACGATTAATGTAAATAGATATAGTTGATTTTAGTTGTGGGGATTTATTGAATGTTTTTTCAGTTGCATTTACATCGTAACAGTAGAGAAGATTAGAGAACGAGCCACAACGAATACAACGTCTGTTTTCGTCGAGGTGTGTGTGTGTGTGTGTGACTGTTTACATACAGGCATGTAATTTTGGTGCGAGTATGTATAATTCTATAATATTAAATTATGTGCTTTTCTACGTAATTTAACTTAACATATTGTTTTCCTACGATGTATTAATACAAATCGTCTAAGTTCCTATATATTGAGCAAATACTTGTATAATTACTATTCGTAAATTAGATGAACATACATGTTCACTATAGTATAGTATAGATCATCTAAAATTCAACCTATGAAACTATGTACAATTTTAGACACTTGTGTATGATATTTCGACAGCTGCCTATGACAACACTGATTCAAATTAAGTTGTTATTAGTGGTATATACTACGCACGGAATTTGCAGTGAGGAATGGATATGAACATCTACGAATGTTCTCTAAATGCTCGTATGCTATAGCAGGGCCAGCAAGAGATGGTCTCTGAAGTTTCTTACCACATACGGAGGGAAAATGCAGGATCTACTTTGGTAGTTGTGTTATCAACCAGGTCACACTGTCTTACACCATTAATTAATTGACATTTTAGATGCAACGAAAAAGGTGTTGACACGTGAGTAATGGTAACGTCACTACGAGTCATCAGAGACCTTCCTTTGATGTGCCTGTTGTAGTATTCCGTATCATTTTACAACGTTCAGTAAATTACAATCGTGTATACTTATTTGTAAATAGATAAGCTGGTTTCTACATGACTTAATTGTATTCCTAATGTTCATACTAATGTGTTTGATGCTATTATCTGGCATATATGAATTAAGTCAGTCAAATGAAAGAAGAGATTTCATGATTAAGTGAAATCGAAGATTTAGATATGTAGCAAGAGGTTATTTATTTTAGATGGAAGATTTCTTATTAAGTGATGGTTTTGAAACCCACTGTCGTCTGCTAATTGGAAATTTTATGTGTAATTTAGATTGTCTAAAATAAGATCTTTTGTTTAATTAGTGAAGAAATGAATTTAGTGCATTGATTATTAATTGCTAGTTTATTATTTAGAATTTCGGTTAGACTTAATTATGAATAATAACTGACGATTCATACAACAGATCTTTCATTATGGAGTAATTGCGTAACCTGCCCTAGCAGTTTTTTTGACTCGGACGTTTGGGTTATTTTCCTTTTTTTCTTTCTTTCTTTATATTTTACTTCATTTAACGTAAATATAGATTGTTGTTAAATCTATATGTTTTTGTAACAGTAATAGTTTCTAAACATCTTTCACATCTCTTATGCTATACGAATATTATTTGTTACCTTTAGTGTCTTTCTTGAGTGTCTTGAGTTTAGCAAAAGCGCCTTTCTTGATAAATCCTATATAATTCTTAAATGTATGATATATTTTTTTTATAGGAAGACAAAGGGTTTTTTGTTATTTTACCATCAGGTTTATGCAACCCAGCTTACTTCACTGTATTGTTGGTTGTCCAACTTCATTATTGTATGGCGCAAAGAACCACCTGGATATAAAGATCACCTTCAGAGATTCAAAAATGTCTCCCGATCTCAGTTTTCAAGATACAAGAATGAAATTTTGCACACATATTATCTACATAACAGAGTATTTTTTTTTAAAAAAAAGTCAAATTCAGCCCCGGGGCAGAGGAGCATAAAAATTTCGAAAGTCTTCCGTTTTTCGATTTTTACGTTTTTGGTGTATAATACGAAGAAGTGAGTGATAGCATTGGAAAGTGGGATCTATTCTGAAACAAAAAGAGATATGAGCCATGATTCTACGATAAATAGTAAGGAAGCAATAGCTGTTTGAGTGAAAATCTAAAATTTACACTCGAAAAGTGGAAATCCTAAAAGTGTTGATAGTCCAACACTTTCAGTGCAGTCTAGAGGGAAAACTATTAGATGTTCACGTATGTTCTTTCACAAATATGTTTCCTGTATTCGCCTCAAGGATTTATTTTGTTCTGTATTTTCTATTTGTTCTAGGACAATCTGGTCAAATTAGTTTAGAGAAATCGCCAGTTTTCCGCCTTGTTTGAGCACCTTTTCCATTCTTTTTTTCGTATCATAATTAACCCTCGTTAATTGCTTCTTTATCATTATTTTCCTTATATATCCAGTAGCCTATAATTTCCGCGTCAATTCATTCACTTGTGTTACAAATTTCAGGTGAACTACGCACATGCACACACAAACATACACACATACACGCCGACTAATTACTTCCATGTGTTCACCACGTAATTCACGTAAAAATATACCCAATTAGAATAGAGAATAAATGCCTATTTTATCTCAATTGTGTAGTACACGCTAGTATTTTCCTAACGTAATAGCAGTACACATGGATAGAACTGAAAACCTTGTTTTGGTTTTAGATGTGTTTCATTCAAAACAAAGGCTTGAATGTTCTCTTGAAGAAGAGTTTCAAACAAAGCTTTGTGTTCTGAAAGAGAACAGATAGTAGCGGAAAGGAACCAAAAAAATCAAGACAGAATGAAAAACGAATTGAAGAGGAATTTTCAATTATTTTATTTTGATTCTTTTTTCTAATTTAACTCGTAAATTTGGAACCCCTTAAAGGGCTATACTATTTCATTTTAGTTAGTGTTTCCAGAATCTAAGAAATCAGTTTTCTTTTTTTGAATGCAATTAAATTCACTTTTACCCTTCATTAATGAGAACTATAGAATTTAGAGATCAGCATTATGATTATAACGACTTCGTTCTACGTAAGAACCACACAGGTAGCTACATCTATTAGGAATTAGGAATTAGAAATTAGATTTCTGGGCTTTCGCTATCTAAGGCCATGCTAGCAGGACACGTATGAGTGATGACGCCCCTTGGCGATCACACTACCCGAGGAAAGGAAAGGAAATGAAGAAAGGGCTGGGGAAGAAAAGAAGCGGGCTGGGACCTGTTTGTTAGGTACCATCCCGGCATTTGCCTAATGTGAATGAGGAAAATCCAGGAAAACGTTGTTGGCAGTGGAGAAACGAAGTTGACACAAAGTGCTTTCGAAAACAACACATACTACTATGAACGTTGAAAATAGTAATAACCTGTGCAAATATAGATAGAATGTGTCGACGGATGATGTAAGTATGTTTTGGTAATTTGAGTAAGATTGTAATATATAACACTGTTAGTGTCTTTGTTAAATACATAGAAAATAATTAATTGCGGTGATCTTGGGTTTAGCTTAAGAATAAATGTACCAAATAATTAAAATGTATTTTTTAGAATGCAATAAATGTCACTCAAGATGGCTGGTCTGAAAAAGGCTTTACACTTTTTCGATCCAGTGCCCCTACCTGGAATCGAACCGGGGAGACTGCTCGCACTAAAACCGAGAGCGTTAGCGACTACGTCACGATGGGCCGCCAGAGTCAGGCGGGGAAGTGATACCGCATGTGGCTACATCTAGTAGCGTGACTGTTTACTAGTAGGAATTCGCGTGATGCACTTCTACATTTGGCGTTTTGTTATAATCATTCTTATTGTTCCTGTTGTCTTTCTTCAACCAATAATATAATAAATTCTGAATCAAGGTTTACAACATTCCAGGATACCATGACGCACAGACGGGTATATTTACCCTTAATAATTAAGATAAACGATCCTCGGTGTTTGTGACAATTGCCAGGGTAAGTAACATAAGTACTGGACCCCAATTAGGAACAGAATCGTAATTGTTTTCTTTTATATGAAAAAATCCACTTTTTTCAACTGGTTATAAAAAGTCATGAAATGACATATTTCTTGATAATCAACAGCCAAGTGAGTTTGTGGTGGACAACATCGTGTCCGTGGGTTTTCTCGGGGCACTTCTGTTTCCTTCCAAATATTCATTCCACCAATTTGTTACATGTATTTAAATTTATTGTAGGTGCTGCAGTAGATATTTCAATAAGAAATTTGCATATAGCGTTAGGCTTACTAAATAGGCCTAACTACACATAAGCGTTATCATATATAAATTATAAAACAATTCTGCAAAAAAATCATTAACCAAAATGTACCCCTGGACACGTACTTTAATACCTAATATGATTTTCACTGAAAATGACATCAATATAAACTCATATATATAATTTGGTAATATAAACGGATACTTAATACACTCCCGTAAAAGACATATAAACGAACATAAAAAACATAGTGAATACAATTCTTTCTTCTTTTAATATGTTTACATATTGCCATTACTAACGCACTTAACACATCTTGCCAATCACCCAACACAATTCTTCCATCATCGTTAATGGTAATAATTGGAGGACGTTAAAGAGGAAAATTTCATTTTCACATTTCTTCATAGCAAGTAATATTCTGTTAAATTATATGTTAATAGAATTTGGATTGAATTATTTGATTGGTTTGAATTGACTGGGTTGAACTGCTTTGATTTAATATTCCTTTGTATAGCACAAACTCCTTTCCAGAAACGCAGAAATAAAACCTGATGGGAGCAATGTGCTAACTATACATCGTTCTGTTAAAAACCGTCTGGATGACCATGGGGCTATAAAATCATAGAGTTTACTTCTAGTCTTCAAGGTATAATTTTTATGTTAGTTATCATAAGAAAGAGGTACGATATACTACCTACATTAAGGATGAATTGCGAAACATTGACGCTGTCACTGTGCAAAGCGAACGAAAGCTTTTTTTTCCTTTTTTAAGATGGAGGCTTTCACCATTTTATTCTTGACCAACTCCAGTCAGTAGAAGTAATTGTTATACCTAAAATGATATACTATATATATCATATTTAATGAAAATTGGGTTCAAAAATGAAATGAAATGAAATATTTAATTTAACGTCCCACGATTATAACCTTTAGGCTAAGGTTGATAATGATTCAAGTAAAAGAATGATAATGGATGATTTGGTGGAATGAGAAAGTGGAAGAAAATTGTAGTACCCCGACAACCTACGGACATTATACGGTCCACCACAAAATTTACACTGGCCGGGAAGCGAACCGTGACC
The DNA here is from genome assembly GCF_964235325.1 of Thermobia domestica. Taxonomy (NCBI): domain Eukaryota; kingdom Metazoa; phylum Arthropoda; class Insecta; order Zygentoma; family Lepismatidae; genus Thermobia; species Thermobia domestica. The sequence goes on from NC_137463.1 coordinate 6,956,672, forward strand.
CAGCTCACCAGCGCTAAATGCTCTACCACTGAGCCACCGTGCCCATCTGAAAAATGGATTCGAGTTATTATACTATATAATTAATAAATCCCCCGGGGGGGACACTCAGTAGAAAAAGTGTAAAAACATTCTTCAGGCTAGCCATCCTGAATGAGGATTTCCTCTTTCACACCAGGCAAATGTCGGAGTGTTTCCTAACTTATAGGTCCCAGGCCGCTTTTTATCTTCCCTTCCTTTGGATGGTGTGCTTGCCGAGAGATGTCATCCCTCATATGTGACGAGATAAATGGCCATAGATGCCGAAGCACAGAAATCTAACTCCCAAATCCTAATTCCTAAAAATCAATAAACCCTGGTCGCCTGTTTCACAATATTATGATTCTACAAAAAAAATTGTTTTATTATTTGACTAGCCTTTGGCTAGCTGGGGGCTCCGCCTAATGACCCTCGAGTTTCCTCGGCCTACGGCCTATCATTACTTATCTATCGCCCTTTGCATCCTGTAAAGCTACAATCATATCAAATTCAATCATTGTAGCCCTGCAGGAAGTGCTCAATAATTTGGGGGCGAAAAAGGTATCCCGTATAAATAATATGGGAAAGATTTTTCAGTTCCCTATAAAACCACTCTAAAGTTGGAATGGTTTATTTTTACTGATTTACTTTAGTAGTGCTAAAGAAAACGTATAAGCACACCGAATTTCAAGTTTTTTTTTCAATTCTCAGTACCTAAAACATGAGATTATAGGTTCCAGAAAAGGCCCATTTAAATAACATAGGGAAATTCTTCATCCCCTCTTTACACCTCCTAAAAATTAAAAATATTCACTATTGGCAATTTTTCTGTCGGTTAGTCCCGGAAAGCTACAATCATGACAAATTTAATCATTGTAGCCCTACAGGAAGTGCTCAATAATTTATGTCAGCTCATGTATAGTTAAGATTTTTTATATTTAATTTTTAAATGTTTAAGATAATAGTTTCATTCCGCTTATTACAATTGAAAAATTAGCGAAATTATTTAGTGTTTCTTGTGAACACTGTAATTTGTTGGGAACAAACGCCTAGTTGTTTGCAACCAGGAAAACTTCTGTGAAATGTTGGATTGTATAAAGAGCAGGCTTCAATAATTATTTCTATCAATTTTAATCTAGAAGATAAAGTAGAGCGAATATTTTATGAAAATAATTTATTGTTATCGGGTTTTACACACGGTCTTGTTAGAAAAAAAGAAACTTGCCCACCTACCTTTCGTTAAAAAGACCTTCATCTTTACCTATAGATGGAATCAAATCAAACATTATATGAGTTTGGTGAATTTAGAACAATTTACATTCTTCTACATACAGCTGCCGGAATATAGGCTTTTGGAAGAAGAAGGGTGTCCAAGATTTTTAGAACAAGACTGTATCTATACAAAATTTCATTGCTCTGTAGTTATTATGGAAATATATGAAAGCCCTTTGATCGGCTATATGAGACGTGGACCTGCTGTTTAATGTGGTTCCCGAACCACATGAGCTCCCACCGAGAATTGATGCCGGGTCTTGCACGCCATAGGTGTGTACGCTGTTCACAGTCACAAGGAAGCTCACTATTATTATTATTATTATTATTATTATTATTATTATTATTATTATTATTATTATTATTATTATTATTATTATTATTATTATTATTATTATTATTATTATTATTATTATTATTATTATTATTATTATTATTATTATTGAGAAGTGGGTCATGAAATATGAGGGTTCACAAAGTGGAGGTTGAAATATACAGGGTTCACAATGGTGGCGCCAGATAAACAACGTTGGAAAGTACTGATTGAAAGCTTCTTCAAGGTATAGAAATGTAATAAATAAAAGATTTTTTAAAAAATCTTTTCGCCTTATATGTTACACCTTCCATAATGAATCTACTATATATGGTCTACAAAGCTTCACGTATCCTTATAAATATAGGCTGTTCTTTATAAACCTATGTTAGTGTTCTCGCTAAATGAAATGATACATTCAGTTTTATGTCCCACCTTATGCCCTTTAAGCTAAAGAGAGAGATTATTAATGGAAGCAATAATCAATTAGTGTCAATGACGAAATAATTAGTGGCGTGATAATGTGGGAGGAAAGGGAACAACTCCGTGAAAATTCTCGGGCATGATGTTGCCTACCGCAAATCCACATCCTCTGAGATCCCTTGCAATAGAGGTATGTGCACTAACACTGAGCCACTGTTCACTACGCTTTCGGGGCGATTGGTCACAGGTTCGAACTTTGTTGATCAACAAAGAGTTTAGAAAGACACTTTTAGAATATCTTCTGACCTTCAAAACCTTGGTCTTACATAAGATCATAAAATGTATAATCATAATTCTTTCATAATTTATAAAATAACAAATAAATTATGATTACGTTAAAAGGAAGTACAGTAAATAGCAAAATTAGGTCCCGATAGGTCTATAGCCAAAAGACTAAGACAGCGGAACAAGGTCACTTTTAGCGGGCTAACTTGAATTTACCTTACATTCACAAGTACATACGAGTAAACAACTGAAAATTACAGGAAACTTAAGGTAATGAGAGGGAAAGGTAAGCCCCCATGGTTATACTTGAGCTATAGGCCTGGGTCCCAGGTTGGATCCCCCTATGGGAGAGTATTAAAAGATAAATGCGTTGTTGTGGTTCAAATTCCACCTTAAACTTTAGGTCTGGATCTCATATAGAAAAGGTGTTTAAGAATAATAATGCTTCTAAATTTCAACAACAACTACATAACACATAAATATATGAAAAGAAAATATCTTCGTTATAAGCTAACTCTCTAAACGGCGAATTCACTAGCATCTCGCATCTCATTTTAAGCGTTTGTTTGTGGTCTTCGTTTCACTTCTTTCGTAGCAAAAACAGAGTGAGAGAAAAAAACGGGGAAATGCTGGCAAGTTTTTCTGCCAACTTATTATAGGCAGTTTGCCCACAATGAATAATATCGCCTAAAAAAAAAAGATAACGAATCTCTCGCGATATATATATATATATATATATATATATATATATATATATACGTATCATATGTGTTCATGTATGTGGAGAGAGTGTCCTGTAAAGGTAAACACATGTGAACGTAAAGCGACTACGTGTGTGTGGATACTATACTCTGCGATCAGGAGCACACCAGGGTAATCGATGTTTTGACACAGCTGAGAGGGCCACCGGTATATAGGAAGAGCGTGGCGCTGTAATCGGTAGTGGCGAGACCTGGAGACTCTTTTCCGGCCCTGCACTTTGCAGGCAAGCACGGGGCACGGTGCCGAACGGTTCGGCGCGACAAGGCCAGGCAGTGTGGGTGTTGAGTGCGTGCCGGATGCGAGCGTGAATTAGCAGGCGTCGTGCGCGCCCCCTGGTGACTACAAGCAGAATTAAACGACGGGGTTTGAAGTTTTTTTCTTCCGAATTTTTTTTACCTAACATAAAAAAAAATAATTGTAGGTAAGGTCCCGGGTTCGTTTCCCGTGGACCATGAAGAGGCAGATATTACCTGCCATTAATTATAATTATTATTATTACTTCTTCTACTACTATTTCTATAATTATTCAAATAAGCTCCCGCGCGCTTTAGCAGGAATATATTAGTAAGCCATTTTGATAATATTGAAAAAAAAGTGTTGTGAAATTTTTTGCTGTGCTCTGTCTACGATTTTGCCGCGTCTTTTTTGAAAGTTCATTTTCATAATTTGCTCATCTATTCTAGAATCGTTAATAAAATTATATAATCCTTATAATAATAATATTAATAATAATAATATATATAAATCATTTCGATTTTTCTTGATATACGAAAACCAAATTAGTTGTAGCAAGATTCTACTATGGGCTAACGTGAGCGCTCCAGTGTTAAACTTCTAGAATGCCAATCTCATCTCGTGATCCGTAGTCAAGGAGTTTTCCATGTGCCTTGGGCCATCGAGTGGTTCCTTAGGAGTTGTGCGGGAGTGATTTTTTTAGCTTTTTAAAAGCAGTTGTTCAGGAAGAGAAGGTAAAACAAAAAAACCCTCCAAAATTGCGATGTGGCAGAGCGGCGGCATGGGCGGGCATGCCCAAAACAACCCATGGATGAAATTAATGGGCATAGTTCACAAGGAAAGGAGACATCATGATGGGACAACGACATCCACAACTGGATCCAACGAGAGGACTCTTAATCAGTAAGTACTTTATTTGTTTTATACAAATATTTTGGAACGTTCAGTGCGGCGGAATATACACAACTTTCTGATGATCGGATACGGTCGTCACTTCATACTCAAGAAGTTCCGGGTTCGTTTGTAGTTTCGAATTTCGTGCGCTCAAAAAGAAACACGCACATTGATAAAACATTCGTTGTGCGAATTTGTTATTAGACCCCCTAATTATTAGTTATTAGTTATTGAATTAAATGTTTGTTTTTTAAAAAATGCGGATAGTTCTTTTCATATTTCGACAGTACAGCTTACTGCTTTTACAGTTATAACTACAACCTTGACAATAATAAAAAAAATAGCATTGACTTAAATTCAAATTTCAGAACAACAATTTACAAGCAAAGAACTGATTGGCGCATGTTCGATTATTCTATTCTATATTTACGAAGAAACTATTAGTGCTTTAACTCCGTAATCCAGAAGTTACGTGTTCAAGTCTTCTGAAATATGCTTTAAAGTGTTTTTCTTAAAGGTTTTCCTCAATTTAATGCCAGGATGGCACATTAACACACCTAGCCGTTAACTGAATTCATTTGAAAATATCTTTCCGCTTCTAATTTTTTTTTAACGTTTACGGAACAAAATGATATCAAATAAATTGTATCTGGAAGTTTGTTAAAATAATTACTTAATTAAATGTCTTCTGTATGCCTTAATACAATTAAAAATGTCGAAATTACATAAATTTATAATACTTGATTTGGAATTATACTGACAGAAATTATTAGCAAAAAATTCATTTCGATACAAAAATTCCTGTAACACTGTGTTACAATTAATACTTAAGTCATGTTGATTCTACGTAAAGCAAACGTTTTATAATGTAATAGTCCTTAAGTACATAAAGAAAATTGTAGAACTGTAAATCAATCTTAACTCCAGAAAAGATCCGCAGACAAAACTCACCTTCGTGTTACAATCTTTATATTTTACCAGTTCTGTGCATCTACATTTCGGTAATTATTTATAGCAATTTGATTTGCAGTTCCGAAATTGATTCCTTTTGGAGGGACAAAATAATCTGTGTTGATCTAGAACTATGAAATAGTTATAATCTTTATTTGGTCAATAAGTAGTCAAAATCGTACCCAAAATCTAAGATATCAGCGAAAATGGGAGTGCTGACCACACATCATAAGTTGTCTCGCGAGCTAAAATTCTCAAGGCAAGTCAAACATATGTGAAAACTACTTTGGTCAACTGAAGCCTTTATTTAAAGTTCAATTTTTAATATTTCTTGCACAGGGCCACATCATTGTGATTAGTTTCAAAAGGGAAACATCTTTCGTTGATTCTTACAAATCGGTATTGTAGGGCTATATCGCATTTATTAAACCTTAATATGTTAACGTCTAACCTAAAGTTATCGATTGGCACGTTTCTTTCATGTATTTCTTCGTGATTGTTGTTTTAAACAAGTAGGGAATTTTCTTTTTTTTTTTTTTTTTTTTTACAAAAAATTTCAATTAGTGCAAACTTCAATTTTGATCCCACAACTCGGGATCCAAAAGCCTACATAGAAAACTATTTCATGCGCATATTAACCAAGTTGGGGTCTACTTCTGTGCTAAATGTTGTCAAAATTATGTGAGTTCCGTAGGTCGCGATATATATACATATATTCTAAGTCCGATCCCGAACTGTGATGACTCACAACTCGGGAACCAAAACGTCTACATAGTAAAACGTCACATGTGTGTTAAGCTGTTTAAGGTCTATTATCACACTAAGTATGATGCATATTGGATCAGTTTGCCTCAGGACGATTAGATAACTTTTTCTTTTGTTTAAACCTAAACTTTGATGCCCAATAATTCAGGAACTCAAGAATTATACATAAAAGTAGTTGATATGATACTAAAAATACCGGGATCTACGTCCATGTTAAGTCAAATGAGCTCTGTCCTTATCATTTAAAAATTTTCTACTTTTTCTTTAGAAAAAGGGCCTTCATATGACCTTTCTAAAATAAAAGTGTTTTCAATTTCAATGAACAACACTGTATATAGGACAATCTTCATAGTTAATACCCATGAAGAATCGGCCAAACCTGCTTCACAATATAAAATGTTTTACAATTTGATAGTTTTGTTGTGTTACGCATGAACCAATTCGGATTTTGAAGATGTCATGTAAAAGGTTGTTCCATAGAACTCTTACTATTGAATCATAAAATTACTCTGTAATAATAAACAAAACAATTAAATACTCATTCGTAATAAATTTGACTTTCATCTTTCACTACTCAAAACTATCATGCAAACACTGTTTCCTGCACTGTGAGTTCTTCAGTTTTACTATGCTCAACAAGAAGTAAGGAAGCATACTTAAAAAGAATCATTATTTTTGAAAAGGGAATTAGTTTTTCTTCCTGTTGATGTTAAAAATGAACTCATACATAGAAGGATCTAAATAATTTTTAACAGAGGTTAAGTAATTTAAACATAGAATAAAATTTAATTTGCTTGTTAATAGAAATAGTATTCATATACTTCAATGATAACTTATTGGTCCTAATTATAAAAACTTTATAGGGAATGACTGATAGCATACAGATATATAGTTTTATTGAAAATAAGCAAAACAAACTTTATTCCATCTATGAATCGTTTCTGCATTGAATGTAAACAGTCCTACGGTCTAAGAAGGATTTTTTTCAAAGGTAAAAGGATTGTTACCAGCGGCGTCAATAAGAGAGGACAGAAGGGGGCAATTGCCCCTTTGAGTTTCAAATGGATATATTTTAAACAATCGTTTACAAACAAACTAACATAAAATTCTTCATGTATCAGCTGAGATTAATTGTATTTCTCCAAGCAAATCCTGAAATAACGCTATTGTTTCTTAGATGTTGTGTGGCATCACATGGTTTCTTCTCAGCCTAACATAGTTTAGTAACTATCACTATATCGGCAGTTTCAAATACAATTATAATTGTCTCATAAGTCTGAAGAAGACTTGAAAGTCGGTCATCATTCTCCCCAGCGATCGAAGCCGGACCAAGGGCACTATTGTTATTAATAAATACTTACGTAATGTATAGAACTACGAAGGTTCGAAATCGGTTTCTTCGGGAATTTTTTCTCTCGTTCGAATGAAGTCCTGAGATTGACCCCATCTGTCTGAAATGAGTACCTGGAACAACCTGGGGGGCGTAAAAGCTGCCGGCTACATCATAAGTCGCGTACGTATGTAGCCACCTCAGTCCTTATGGCATGTATACCCTGTTCCGAACAAGGGAGCTTTTAAAGTCTTAATGCATGGAAGTAAAGAACTTCAAAATTCCTTTTCCCTAAAATCTTTCTTCAGGAGTAATTTTATACACCTTTAAATGTAGGTGCGCTAACAAACTGCAGTCGACTTAATAACATTAGGGTTGAAGCCATAAAGTGATCCTATGACCAAACTACTGCTTCACTTACTACATTCGTATGTATAAACTATAAGTTTTATATTCTGAAATCGGAATTTTCCTTTTGTTCAGACTTTTAAACATTATTCCTATTACAAGATAATTTCATCAATGTGTTAGGGCTCTAGAGAGCACCAGAAGTAAAAGCAATAAAACAAAATAAAATAACTCCACATCCTTTTGCGCTTTAGGCTAGTAAAGCACATTGGCATTTACGGACGCCGCTGTACCCCTTAGGATCTTACGCTGTGACTCTAAGGTCTATATTTCTAACTCTATTGTTGCTATAAATAGCATACGCGGAAGACCCGGATTCTAGTCCCAAGTTCAGCAGTAGGTCTACTTTCCACTAAGCCGTAGCTATCAGTGGGTACGACTAAGTTCGGGCTCTGAAAAGGAAGTTAATCTCCTAAGAAACCAAGCCTCGTAAAGACAGAAGTACGGACCGACAAGACATAAATATATAACGTACCGTCATTTCTTTACAGTATCAACACTAGTAATTGTTTAATGTATAGAGCTATGGCTAAATAGCAAAAGTTATGTACATGCGCGCACCCAGAAATTTTCCACAGGGGAGAAGTTTAATACCACGAGCCAATACTACTACGTCTATGTTATATTGAACGGGTATTTTTCTGCATCTGGAAAGGCAATAAATCATTGTAAAATACTTCCATCTATATTTTCAGAAAAAATAATGTTTTTACAAGAGAAAGTACAGGTGAAGTGTAAGATCAAATGTTCATGCTACATCAACCATATTCCTGTTAAAATATATATAGTTTTATTGAGAAAGTGTACAAATATATGTTAGGACGTTTCGGGAGGGGGTCCGGACCGGTGGAACCCCGCTCGTGGGTGCTGCCCTGGTTATGAAGGGTCCTACTTATTAATAAAATTAACAAGAACGAAAACTGAATGTTCATTGTGAATTGAAAAGACAAAAATCGTAAAGGATCATAAAAAATTCTAACGCGCGGGAAACTTAGAAACTATTTATTCTATAAATTCTAACTTAAACTGAGAAAACGGAAGAGAAACCAGTGAAATACATACACAGAAAAGTTTTCTTTTTATTTTTAAATATTTATAAGAGGAAACACGTACGAATTTACACAGAACACAGAAAGTGATTTTTATTATTATTATTTTATTTCTGAGAATAAACCACCATCTTTTTTTTCTTATGTCGAAAGAAGTACCACGGTACTTCGATCAATAGAAATCTTGTATTATTCTAAATATAGATACTTGAAAAAGAAAACACGTGAGCTATAGGAAGGTTTTCGGTCGAAAAGGCACACGGCTTCCACCATTCTTGCTTTCTGAAAGCAGGTAGTGTACAAAGAAAAGGTGCATACTCGGAAATGTTTTCTTGAAGGGGGTCCAAAGTTCGAGTGGGGTCCAGAACTTAAAACCGAACTAGTGTTATTTATCACACGAGAAGATGATAACTAATTTTCAAGTACTTCTACCTACATTCTCAGAGAAAACATGATAGAACTAAATTGTTTTCATAAGACAAGAAAGAGTACATATGTAATATGAGCTCAACTCTATAGGCCAGATCAATGATTTCATTATTAAAGCAAATATAGTTTTATTAATAAAGTGTACAGATATTTGTCGAGTTTGTAAGATCGGACAGGTTCCGAACTGATTGGGTCCGGCCCGCAAACAGAGGCGGATCTAAAAGGTAAAAAGTGGAGGCCAACAGACCTCAAACTATGATACGTATATCATGAGTTTACTATACACGTTCAAAAATATATAAATAATAGCTTATTTTTGTCACTCAATAGCTGGGGAGGTAGGTCCCTCAGGCTCCGGGATAGATCCATCAATGTGCACAAACTGATATTTTTTTTTTTTTATTGGGAGAGGTCCAAGCTTCGGGGGAAGGTCTAATATTACGTCTATGTAGTATTAAACACGTACTATGCTGTACCCGTAAAGACGATAAATAATTGTAAAATAAGTCCACCTAAATTCTCAAAAGAAAAATGATAGCATCAGGTTGTTTTTATAAGAGAAAGAAATCTTTAAGTTTTACGTCCCACGGTTATGTTGGTTAGGCTAAAGGAGACGGTGATGATAAGAGATGAGTGAAATGGTGGAATGAAGAAAGTGGGAGGAAACGGGAGAACCCCGAGAAAACCCACGAGCACGGTGTTTGTCCACCACAAAGTTCACTTGGCGGGGGCTGGGATCGAACCCGGGACCCCAAGCACCAGAGGTGAACGCTCTACCACTTTTTTTTAAACTTCCTGACTTATTTTCTACTTCAACCACTTTTCAGGACTACTAGACACGACAGGGACACGAACACAGAAACATCGAGGACAGTTAAAATTCCACCCTTGCTACTACAGAGGGACTCGAACCTTTAATGGGCTTCACCTCACGATCATCAGCCTAAAGCCTCAGACCGCTCGGCTACACCCACCGGCGACCACTGAGCCACCGCGCCCCCTTATAAGAGAAAGAGTACAGATAAAGTGTAAGATAAAATTTTATCAATCATTTCGCAGTTCAAGAAATGTAGTTTTATTGAGAAAGAGTACAAAGGTATGCTGAGTTAGGAAGTTTTCGGGGGATGTCAAGATACGATGGAACCCCGTGACTGCTCCCGTGGGTTCGCGTGACTGAGGCCCTGGTGCAGACAAAACCCAAGTATTAGAAAGAGTTACGAAGATTTGGGGGGGGGAGTCCAGACCTGATGGACTTCCTATGTGGGTGTGCTGTTCTGACAAAGAACTACCGTTTATGCTAATGGTTAAAAAAAAGTTACCAAGTTTGTATAAATTTATGATTCGCTTTTTATATTAGTTATATGACGCTGGGTCGAATTGAACTCCGTCCATGACGTCACGAGAAAAATTACCTGGAAGTTGGGTAATAAATAAATATCCCAGCTTTGAGGCACTTTTTTCTCATGAATCGATAGACGGTTCCATTGGATACACCGTTCACAAATTAGTATCAATTGCGCAATTAGAAATTTATCGAATTGTGAGCAATTTTAGCATTAGCAATGACCGGTAGTTCAAATATCCCAACTTTTTGAGGTAGCTTTCCTCAGATCTCATGAACGGATGTGATTAAAAATAGTTCCATTTGGTTTACTGTGGGCACTTTTTAACATTAACATTAGCTATAGTTTTTTTTAAAATAAAGTTTATAGATAAAATCTGAAGTGAAGCAAATGGATGTTTCGGCCATTTTAGAATAGAAACCGTTAGACAATTTGGTTCAATCAGGCAATCAGGGGCGTATCTAGGGGGACTACAGGGCCGGACTATGCTCCAAAACTACGCAACTCGACATACATTTGCACACTTTCATAAAAAAAACTATATTGTTTAGTAGAGAAGTACTTTATATAAATTTACTCATCATCTGTACTATTTCTTTTCTAATAAAAACAATCTAATTTTATATTTTTTTGTGAGAATATAGGTGTAGTAGTTAAAAATTATTTATCATTTTTTTTCGGCTGTAGAATAACACCCGTTCGGTACTACATAAACATAAAGTCTTGTGTTATTGCACTCTCCTTCTGAAACGTTGGATTCCTCTCAACTCAACAAAAAAATTCTGGTTGCGCGCCTGAGTTAATTTGTTTTTTTTTAAATCCTCTTAAAGTTTTATTTGCTACATCTTCGGTCTGTCAAAATTATCCTGACCCAGTGCCGTACCGTGAAAAATCACCGCCCAGAGCGAGAGTATACAACGGCGCCCCCGTACATATGAGGTTTAACACGAAGCGCCACCATAGTTGGCGCAAAGCGTAAGAAATTTTTAAAAAATAAACCCTGCTTTTACTTGATTTTGAGCACTTTTTATTACTTTTTTCCTTTAATTTATTTATATATATATATATATATATATATATATATATATATATATATATATATATATATATATATATATATATATATACATATTTGCCTCCCAAAATTTGCGCAACTTTACTTCGGCGCCCGCGGCTGTCGCCCCCTAACGGCAGGGTACTGTCCCTATCCATGCTAATTCTAAGCACAAACCTTTATGTGATTTTTTTCTTTTTTCTTTCTTTTTTTGTTTTTTCTTTTTCTTTTTTTGCTAAAAGCTAGACAGATTTAAACCAAGAGAAACATGACAGAATTCACTTGCATTTGGGAAACTGCTTTAATTTTCTAATTTTGTTTATCTATGTGTATGAATATATTTACGTATATTTATGAAAATAATAAGGTGTAGTAAGCTCTAGTCTCCTTAATACATTGCTAAATGAAGAACCCTCACTTGGTTTAGTGGCTAGCACGCTTTAGTTTGGTTCAAGTGGTCCCGGGTTCGATTCCCTGTGGAGGTACATTTGAACGACCAAAGTGGTTTGGATTCCATTATAATCAGTAAGACCACGACTCCTTTAGCCTAGCAGGCATAAACGTGGAACGTTATACTAAATCAAACAAAATCGTTGGTAAATGAAATGAAGTGAAATATTTCATTTAAAAGTCTCACGTGTACGTCTTTTTAAGGCTAAGGAGGACTATGATTAAGAGAAGTAAATGATGGTGGCAGAATTGGTGGAATGAGAAAGTATGAGGAAACGGAAGTACTTAGAGAGAATCCACAGATACGATGTTGTCCACCACAAACTTACTTAGTCAGGGATCGAACCAGGGATTCCACACATCAGAGATAAGAGCTCTACCATTGCCATTGCTAAGTACAAAGTCAATTGAAATAAATACAGAATTAATTGTTTTCAGCAATGTTCATTCCTATAGCTGTAGCAATATTTATCTCTTTTATATAAGATATATATATATATATATATATATATATATATATATATATATATATATATATATATATATATATATATATATATATATATATATATATATATATATATATAAAGTTTTAACACCTAAGAGATGTTGCGTAATAGTGTAATCCATTTCCTTTGCAAATGAGATCGAGTAATGGAAAATGGCATAAAATATGAAAAAATTCTTGTATGATTGACAATTCTTATATATCTGATAACTACACTGAATTTAAGCCCGAATCATGGTTTGTAGCCGAATGTTAATCTCATTGTTGCATAAGAGCAAAAACACAGAAACATTGATTTAACATCTAACGATGTATTAAACTGAATCTGATTTACGTATTAAATATACTACGTCCCAATGTAATCCTAAAACATGTCTGTACTCCAACATGGGTAATATGTAGAGATAATATAATCACTTACGTTTGCCAATAATGATTCACTATTCTGTTTAATATCATTACATTATCTATTTGTAACCTTAGATCACATATCGCAAGACAAATTAGTCTTGCGACATCATATATCTCTTGTCTTGATTAATTCAACTCTCCAACATGAAATGCTTCCATTGGTTCAAACCGGCGCAAGCTAATGAATCGCCATCATTGAACTATTGCACCCTAACTCACTCTTTTAAAACTCGTCCTCATTAACCTCATTCGGACACTGGAGCTCGTTCGGACTTAGGAAGGTTCTGAATCACTTTTACTTACAGCCCTCGTACTTACACGTGTTTGTATTCAATTATATTAGCTCGAGGCCGATTGAACCCAAGAAGGGGTTTGTTAGCTAGAACATCTGTGGATATGATACATTAATCCGATATTTTGCAAAAACCGACCCTACCTACACTGAGTGCTCACTGAATTGCGACCACTTCTTCATACAAAAAAGTGTGACCAAAAGCCGAACTGATTACATGACTACCCCCACTGGTAGTATTGCAGAGAAAGAATAAACTCAAGGCTACATGTTGGCAGACAGCACACTTTTATAATCAGAGGTTTGCAGGATTTTTCCACATTCCAATAGGACATGATTGTGGGTAGGTGAGTCAATAACTCAGACAGCTATATTTCTTGGATGCTCCTATTCCTGTGTAGTGAAGACGTACAAGGAGTGGAAGAAAATAGAGTAAAGGATTCCAAGAGATGGAACTGCAGGGGCCTACGGAAGTTCAAAACGTAGGGCGAGGGTCGCGTCAAACAGCTCGTGATAGCCAGAACGAACCATCAGTGTGAATTACTTGTCCAATACAATGGTGGGCGCACAACGCCCATATCCCACCCAACTATACGGCGTACACTGGTACGCATGAAGTTCTACAGTAGAGGACCCACTCTTTACGACTCGTCACCTGTGATTTCGTCGTGCTTGGGCAAAGGAACAAGCTAATGTTAGCATGTATTTATATTTTCTTGTATGTCATGCAATAGATAGTTAAACAGAAACTTTCCATATAGCGTTAGGCTTACTAAATAGGCCTAACTACACATAAGCATTGTCATATATAAATTATAAAACAATTCTGCAAAAGGATCATTAACTAAAATGTACCACTGGACACGTACTTTAATTCCACATGATTTTCACTAAAAATGACGTCCAATAAAAACCCATATATATAATTTAGTAATATAAACGGATACTTAATATACTCCTGTAAAAGACATATAAACGAACATAAAAAACCACAGTCTATACAATACTTTCTTCTTTTAATATGTTTACATATTGCCATTTCTAACACACTTAACACATCTTACCAATCTCCCAACATCTTTCCCCGGTCTCTGCAAGACAATGTTTTGTACCATCTCCTTTCTTTCATCCTTGGACCGAATTGATCGTCGACCTCTTCACTATCTCCCTTCTAGATCAAATACCTTGCCCTACTAATTCTGAGCACATATCTCCTGTTGAGCACTAAGCTTCCTGAGCACACAGCTCCATTTAAACCTCCGAGCACACAGCTCGTGTTGAGCACTAAGCTCCCTGAGCACACAGCTATACTGAAACTTCCGAGCACATAGCTCTTGTTGAGCACTAAGCTCCCTGAGTACACAGCTCCACTTAAATCTTCGAGCACATAGCTCGTGATAAGCACTAAGTTTCCTGAGCACACAGTTCCACTTAAACTTCCGAGCACATAGCTCCTGTTGAGCACTAAGCTCCCTGAGCACACAGCTCCACTTAAATCTTCGAGCACACAGCTCGTGATGAGCACTAAGCTTCCTGAGCACACAGCTCCACTTAAACTTCCGAGCACATAGCTCCTGTTGAGCACTAAGCTCCCTGAGTACACCGCTCCATTTAAACTTTTGACTAGTAAGCTCACATTTCCTTCTGTGACTTTACTTATGCCCTTTACCATTTCTTTTACACCTAGACCGAATTTAAGTTTGCGTACCTCAAAAAAACTTGCATTATCATTGCAAAGCCGAATCATAATTTTTTATAGCGTTGGTCCGTTTCAAATAAGACTGCACCATTTGTTAGCATGTATTTATATTTTCTTGTATGTCATGCAGTAGATAGTTAAACAGAAACTTTCCATATAGCGTTAGGCTTACTAAATAGGCCTAACTACACATAAGCATTATCATATATAAATTATAAAACAATTCTGCAAAAGAATCATTAATTAAAATGTATCACTGGATACGTACTTTAATACCACATATGATTTTCACTAAAAATGACATCAATAAAAACCCATATATATAATTTAGTAATATAAACGAATACTTAATATACTCCTGAAAAGACATATAAACGAACATAAAAAATCACAGTCAATACAATACTTTCTTCTTTTAATATGTTTACATATTGCCATTTCTAACGCACTTAACACATCTTGCCAATCTCCCAACAGCTAATTAGACCTTGGAAGATTGGAAAATGGTGTTGGTCCGATAAATGATGGTTTGTGCTGCTCCACTTGGATGAGGGTGTGCATGTGTGACGCCAGCAGCGTGGAGCTATGGACCTCTCGTACATGGTGCGTATTGTACAGGCAGGCGAGGACGGTTGTATGATTTGATGATGCTTCTGTTGGCGTTGGTGGGACCGTTGTTTATGCATGGACCACAGTGAAACATTAATTGTGCACCTGCAGGTTTTACAGGATCAGATAGACCCTACAATGCAATACTTCTACCCAGGGCTAAAAGTGGATCTGAAAAGGTAGGGGGACGGTAGATAGCGGAATGCGTCAAGCCGTCTCCCCTGCCTATCTTTGGCCATTGTAATTTTTTTTAAACTGGGTGGACACCGTACATATTTTTGGAGGTAGGGGACGGCGTCCCCCGGCGTTCCCCCGCAGTTTTACCTCTGCTTCTACCCACACCAAGACGGCATTTTCCAGGACGAAAATGCACGTTGTCACGAAGGCAGGACTGTATTTGCTTGGCTTAAGAAACATTATGCGAAGCTGCATCATATGAATTGACCCCCTAACTCACCGGGTCTCAATCCTACACAACATTTATGGGACGCTGTAGAACGAGCTCTTCGCACCATGACTCCTGCACCAATATCTGTGGGCTCATTGTGTTATACAATAAGAAATATATGGTGTCAGATCCCCGTGGAAACATAACAGTTACTACTAGATTCTATGTCACGCTGTGTGCCAGGCTGTCCTCTGAGCAAAAGGCGGATCAACAAAATGTAAGATAAGTGATCGCAATTCAGTGAACACTGAGTGTATATAAAATTGATTTTTCGATTATCAAAGATGAATTTTATTCGTAACAAACAGAATTTTATCCGCAAGCGTTGAATGGCTAGACATAAAGGAATTTTGTAGGATCATTAGTAGAGCAGAATGGATAAATCATTCATAGAAGTCGAAGAACGAGGCTAATTAGTAACCCTGATGTAAGAAAAGAAATTGTGAAGAAAGACATTCTAAATCCCATTTGGTAAAATTAGAATTAGTTTGATTATTTTTTTTAATGTATATGACTTCCTGAGCAACGTACATTATAATGCAGACTTTTGTTAGTTTCATGCAACTTATCATCTCCATTTAAAAGGAAAAAGGTAAATCTGTTTTCTTGTTTATAGTAAATACTGATATTTTGCACATTAGTATACCAAATTGTAATTGGAAATATAGACGAGCGTAGCTCCATCGTTCCCCAATTTATGTAAATTAATAGTGTAGGCATCAAATTTGCACGCGTAATCAAGCCAAGGGTGGGTCTAAAGGGATATGCAGATTTTTTTCTTCAGCGGAGAGCACAAATCTGGGAATAGACTAGATACAAACAGGCACATAGCCAGGAATTTATTTTGGGAGGTATCCAAATTCAATTTGAGAATAAATTCTATTCAAATTTATAAAATCACCCCTAAAATTAGAAAAAATGTACAGAAAAGTCGGGATCTCGTGGGGAGTGTAGAGATATTTTGAATATTTTCCCGATATATGAATATTTTATTTGATTTGATTCTCAATTTGTTATCCCTTTTGGCAGCGAAGCTATATGAGACATGAACCTACAGCTTAACGTGGGATTGTATGAGCTCCCACTGGAAATCGAACCGGGGTGTCCCACGCCAAAGGTGCGATATAATGAGTTATCTTTCTGTGTATGCTATTAAGTTCAACTTTGGGATATCAACTTTCAATTTGCCCCAAATTTGTTTGTTTGTACGATAAACTAATTTCAACATAATAATAAATGTGTCTGTTGTTTTCTTTTATGTTAACATTTATTAATAAGCATGACTACTGGCAACAGTACTATGCCGTGGAAAATCAGCTCCCAGGGCGAGAGTATACGACGGCGCTCCCGTACATAAGAGTGAGGTCGACAGACAGCCGCGAAGCTCCACCATAATTTAAAAAAATAAACCCTGCTTTCCCTTGATTTTGAGCACTTTTTATTAGTTTTTTTGACTAATTAGATTTCATTCACTTGTGTTCTCAACCCTATCCCATATATACGTATACAAATACATAAATTATATTAAGAGTTTGAACCCCGAACCCATCATAACGTATTTCTGATTACGCCACAGCACGTGATTACAGTATGTTGAACACAGTATTCAACGTTGGTAATTAATATAAATTAAAAAAAAAAAAAACTCTTTGCTATATGGTTAGCGGACGCACATTCTGCATTGGAGACCTGGGCTCGATTCCCTATGAGACCTCACTCGGTTTGAATCTCATTAATCTGTAGCTCCAAGTGTCATATAACTGAAATGGGCGCTAGACTCCAATTCAACTAGCTAGGAATAGAATTTACATTTTATTTATTTATTTATTTATTTATTTATTTATTATTCCGTCTGACACATTTTATCCAATACAATGGATTATTTGGAATCAATAAATAGATATTTATACAGAAACTTCCATTTAGCATTTCAATTCGGATTAAGCAGAAAAAAAACAATAAAAATTTCAAATTTATTATCATGATTCGTGCAGGTTTACTTTTAGCTCATTACTCAAATAATTGTTGAAAAATCATAATTTCCTTTTTATTGTCTTCTAAATGATTTGAGCTGCGCAACATGAAAATATCTCACTTGGCATAGATAAAATTCAAGGAGGCTATCAGATGTAATTGTTGAAAAATTACAATTATTTTACGATTTGCGTATAAATGTGACGTCCAGATATATGGCATAAAAACTACAGTGCATAAAACACAAACCAATCTGTGGTAGGTGGCCACTAAAAGGCATGAATGCTGTCTAACCATGTCAGAGTAGGGCGGAGCTGATGGTCCCGAGAGTTAGCGAAGGGGTGCGTCCGAAGGGACCAGGCGTGTCAGCGATGGTGGGTATTCGCGTAGTAAAAACAAGTAGGTTTTGTCAATGATACGAATTTCAGTGGCACTTGTCATGGCTGCATACTAGTAGCACTCCACTTGTAAATAAAATACAGCTTCTATACACTATGCAGAAATACATCGCCGGTGAAAGATAGTATTTAATACAATCGTCTCTCATATGCACTCATTTATTTTATCCTTCGTAAAGCACTTGTAATGATTTTATACTAGTAACTCTACACTTCTAAACTTTAAATACTTGTTTATTACTTGTATTTAATTCTATCGCTTGCAGAAATTTGTTCTTTTTAAATATATCTTTTTATGCAAAGTATTGGATTTTACTATAAATCTTCCAAAATGTTGTGCGCCAAAAGTAAACCAGTATCCCGTGATTGACTTTTATATGTATTATATTTCTCGTAGCATGGTAAAAAGAAAAATATTCTCCAAAAATGCGGTGAACGTGAAAATCGATAGATGGTAGTGGCAGTAAGTGTTGTATTAAAAATTTTACAAAAAAAGATTCATAACAAGTAACTTTATAAATTAACTATTAAACTTGTAAAAGAACTGGAGAACTTGGTGGTGACCTTATCAAAGATTTGGAAGATCAGTTTATCTTTCACAGATAACAAACGAATTGTTTTCCACAAGTAGCATGTACTTTGAATACGATTTAAGGAATTTTAAAGTCATTAAAATATAGATGTTAGAATGAGGGTACTGGAATCGATACTTAGTATTACCAATATTTGTAAAGAAAATTATGTATTTTCTAGGACCGACACAGAAACCACATTCTAATAGTTTAGTATATGTCTCACAAAAATTCCAAATCAGAAACGGAAAAAAATTCTCGTGAACTGATTTGCCTTGGTTATTCCTTATGTCCAAGAATATCGTTCCAATCGTAATTAGTGGAAGATTTATGGGGTTTTTGACTTTCAGGTTGAAGTCCACTCAAATTGCATAATTTCTTTTTTAAAAAATCTAATGTTAGTCATTCCTATGCGTATAAGCGTCAAGGCCTCCTAAAAGTCTAGTTTTTCTAAAAAAAAAAGGCTTTGTGAAATCAAGCCCCCCCCCCTCTCTAACTATTTGTCTGAATCGTCCACTGTTCATACTTTATTTTCCAACAAGAAATTCATTTCGGTATCTACCTAAATACTAAATTTACCTAAATTTTGAATGCAGGAGGTTAAACTAGTAATAATTTCCTTCTAAGAGGTCTTTGGACCTGTGCAAAGTAACCCCGATTAGAGGCTGAAACCGCCTTCTTCCGGTTTTTACTTTTTCTATGACTTTAAAACGTTTAACATTTCAATTTCAACTATTGCATCAAAGTCCCATTATACACAGTAGTATTCTACGAAACCGACTTACCTTTGACGGAAATTCTTGTAGGTGATATCTTTCAAATTTTGGCGGTCTGTACAGTGACTGCTTTCCATAGTTTTACAACAACGAACTGATGTTAATTAGAACTGATGTTAACTCCTAACATTATAGCCAAAATATAGTTCGATGTTCTATCTTACGGTGGCAGTTGAAACTTCCTATTTACAGTTCATGGTTTTGCCGACAAAGATCTGTGAAACTCTTTTCATATTTTGTACAAAGTAACCCCGTCTTACAGTACTTCAAATATAGTAACAGTTAAAATGGAATATATATGAAGTGTACTGAGCATATTGGGACTCTGAAATTATGCGTTATATTTTAACAGGAGGATCGAATTTTGTTTAGCTTGACGTGCTTAGACTATATTTGATAATTAAATAATATTATAGTTACATTAAAGAGTAATTTTAGGTGTATATATATCTATAGCTATACTGTGCACCAGTGGCGATGTAGAAGGTAAAAACTTGATGAGGGGGGAGCAAGAAACCAAACTATGATAGGTATATCATGAATTTACTATAAACTTGCATATATATATATATATATATATATATATATATATATATATATATATATATATAGCTTAAATTATTTTTGTCACTCAAAAAACTGGGAAGGGACAATGAAAACCGTCATTATCGTCATTATCAGTTTGTTCTTAATAAGTGATTCGCTATTCCACAGCACTTTTCAGGTTTACAAAAAATTGTTTTATTTCGATTTTCTAAAAATACACAAATCATTTTCTTCAGCTCGATGAGATATATAGATTAGTATGAAATTGATCTTTATTTATTTATTTATTTATTTATTTGTCACCTATAACAGGACTGCTGTCCCAATTACAATAGGCTTACATGAATTAAATTATATTCAAATACTTATATACATGTACAATAATAAAAATAAAAATAAAATAAAACTAAAAGAGAGGAAAAATAGAAAGAAAAACGAGTAAATAAAAATAAAATAAAATAAAATAAAATAAAGAAAGATATACGTTTGATTGGCATTGGTGTAAAGAAAAACAAAAACAATGTTACATCTATAACGTAATAGAAAAAAAGTTAGTTAGTTGGGCAATTAGTTTTCCTTAAACATTAAAAACATTGTTAAATGTTAATGCAATCCTTCCCCTAACTTTCTTATATTGATTTATTTATTCTTTTGAGGTGATTGTTTCACATATAAAGATCAAAATCATAATTACTTCTTTCATTAAAATTTAGTGTTCATAGATAAATTTATTTATTTACAAACATAATTCCAGATACAGCTGAACACCATTTTACACTGGAATATCTAACAAATCTAAGATATGATGACATAATAATAATAATAATAATAATAATAATAATAATAATAATAATAATAATAATAATAATAATAATAATAATAATAATAACATCAAATAATTACAAGAAAGGTTGGCAATAGGTGACTAGAATTTATCAATTAAAATGACGTCGTAGTGGAGAGTTATATGCAGTTTCAGAATTAAATAAATATACGGGTGTATGTGATATTTCATTGTATAACTTAGGAAGCCTGTAGAACAGAGAGCGTTGAGCTATTGACAGTCTAGGTCGTACTAAATGAAAAATATGTGTGTTACGATTTAGTCTGAATGGAATTCGGAAATACAATTCTGAGAGTAACGTTTCGGATCTGAACTGGCAATGCGTGAGTTTGTAGGGATATTTGAGATCACTGATTTTATCGTAATATTATATAGTTGAATATTTAGTGTTCGCAACAGTTCGTGCTTTGTCATCGCAATTCTTCAGATAGGTTAACAATATTGTTTGTATAATACTTGGAGAGAACGATCCATTGAAGTTTTGCTGTATTTTCTATGAGTACATTACTCTGTCCTGATCATACCACCCTGTCTGGATTCCGCATTCTTTAGTGTACTGCCGGGTTCAATGATAGAAAACTGCTGAATTGAACCTAGGAAGTGACTTCTGAATAAAATCCAGACTACAGTAAGGCTAAGGATAATTCTCGTGAGAACCTCTGTCCGTCGTCTCGGTGATCCAAAGTGAAAGACGTCCCACAAAAGGAGAAGTAGTGGGCTCGGTATGGACAGGAAAAGAGGTATGTACACAAAGTCTCTCTAAATATAATATGACTTTCATCTTAGGCCAATAGACTTATTTGTCAATATGAAGGGAATAAATACGTAAGTAAAAAGTATAAATTTGAATCTGTTAATTTAATTCGATCAAATGTTAGTTCATCAGTGCATCCTCAATTTCTTATCCAACAATACATCTCGTATTACGACTACAATCTTCTCTAACATTGATATTTCCTACAGAAATAAGGTTAGCTTGGTTTCTGTTAGTATTACCTTGCAATCTAGACTGATTCATAATTTTGAACTATCATTATTAAATGATTGAAATTAATACACTGTGATGAGATCAATACTTGCTATAATCTAAACGGTAATAATATTCTTACTGATGCAATAATACGTGATCCTTGCTGGTATGAATTGATCTGCTTCAAGTCATTATATGCTGAAATTACAAAATCTGTAAGACTTTTGTCTACTTTAGGTTTCTAATTTGAGCATCCCGGTCTGCTAACATAAAATCGTTTGCGAAATTTGCTAACAGCGCATTTCTAAAATCTGAATAACTACGCAGACTAAATTTGATCGCTTTATACCATACCGAACAAGATAGTAACAATATATGTGGCAATATTTTAAGGAAACTAGTCTTATCTACACGTATTAGTTCACACTCTTCCTCAAATTTCTCTGAAAAGGTAGTTGCTGGGATGTCCTCAGATCTACCACTGAATTTAGTTAATGATCTTACTTCACTGAATTTCACGCGACTATTATTAGTACTAAAATACCTTAGATGTCGAGGTTTTACTTGTGTATAGTTCTGCGACGTAGTCTTCTGTCTTCGTCCTCAATATTTGATATGGTATCTTCCCTTTCAGAATAGACTTCTGATGAGTTGTTGTCTTCTTCACAGGGTCTTGACTCATTTTCTCTATGTTCTTCATACACTACATTAAGAGCAGGATCAGAATTATACTTTGCAGTATTGATTTTCTCTTTGATGGTATGTACCTCTTCTTGCAGTCTCCGATTTGTATGTTCGTTGACTTGTGTTTCTAGTACATCAACGGTACTTCTCACCACTGCAAAACTATGGATAATTTGCTCTATCCTATTGTCGGTTATTTCCAATTTGGTATTTATCTGCTACGTTACTTGCTCCAATTTAGAATTCATCTGTTGTCATAAAATTTGTAGTTTTACTTGTTCCCATCTAGAATATATTTGTTGTCCTATTTGTTGTGTCACTTGCTCCAATCTGGAATCCAAATTTTGTGTCATGGAATTTATCTGCTGTCCTATAGTGCGTCCAGTAAGAGAACGTCTCTGACAGCTCCCAGTTACATTGCCACTACACGCGTGTCAAGGTTTTTTTCGGTGCAACTGTAGTGGCAATTTAATTAATGGTATACGACAGAGTGATCGTGGTTGGTAACACTGGTATCAAAGTAGGGGCTGCAATATCCCACCGCATGTGGTAAGAAACGTCAGAGACCATCTCTTGTTGGCCGTGCTATAGCTGTCGTAAAATATCAATCATGTCCGATGAATTCTCAGTCGTTGGAATATTAATGTCTTCAACTCCTGTACTGGTATACATTTTATCTCTTCGATATATTTTTCTTTTATTACGTACTAAAATGTACTCGTGATGCTGAAATAGCTTACTATACTTCTGACTAATCTCAAGGTTCCCGGGTTTCGGCACCATACAAATATGTATATGTAATATGTATACAAATATGTTATTTCTTCGTTACTTTCCCTGATTCAAATATACTTGGAGTACTTATAAAGTCCACGATATTATAAACGAATTACATAACAGTTATGCACTTTTAGATTATATATGAAGAGTAAGGGAAAGAAAGAAGGAATGTCACAAAATTGCATTTTTGAGAAAACGGCGTTTTAATATTGAAAACAGCGTAAAAAGAATAGGGTTAGTCAATTTTTTTGCCCCTTTTTACATGGATATTTCTACATCTACACATGCATGGCATATACAGTCAAATAGTACAGAGAGTCACCAACAGATAGGACAAAGCACCCGAAAAAGCAAGCACTTGGACATTGCTTTATTTTCCCCCTTACCCTTCATATATTTTTCCATATATACCTTATTTATCACATTAAATAATATACATCCACTTATAGCAATTTGGTTCTTCGTTCTATCTTTTTCTAGTTATCTTAACAACAAGATAAACAAGTTATCATAGCAACGAATACAAGAAATATATATGGATATAATACAAAATATTTAAATTATTTCTTCATATACTTTCTTCTTCTTCCTCTTAATAGCTTGTGCCCTTTAAATAGCACTTTTGCCCGTAAATAGAAACAATATTTAGAAGAAGTACATAAGAAATATACATTATTGTCGTACATAGCATATTTATTTGAGAATCATGGATACAAATTTATGCTGGAGATACACCGTGCTGGACCTATCTTTAAAGCCGATGCAAGTCTGTATTTCGAACACATATAATCCAATGAAATCAGCAGCGTTTTCTCAGATTTTGCATGGGGAGGTCGGAAAAGATTTTCCACGAAGATACAAGTAAAGTTTTACATTTTCCTTCTATATATGCATAATTTGGTGCATTACTATACTATTGAGAAAAAAGCAACATAAATATCAAACTTAGGGTTAGAAATAATTATCTTCCCATATCCTACCCCGAATCCGATAGCTGAGCGTATACCTAACAAAGGTTAGCATTACGTTTTTGTAAGGTGACGCAAAGAAATATTTCGTTAATAACTGCATCATAACATGATTCAGTTTAAGAAATCGGACCGAAAAAATTTAGTGCGGTGGCTCGTACCTTTTATTTTAGTTTTCCAACAATAGTACTTCAACGAATATACAGGGTGTTTCAAAACAACACCGACAACGTTTAGGAGGTGATTCTTGACACCAAGATAAAACGAAAAGTATAGACCAACCAGGGTGCACAAATGCTTTCTTTGGGAATCATAGGCTGCCGAAAACACACACACACACACACACACACACAAAAATGGACTTTAAAGGTCTAGAGCTCCAAACTATGGGACCTACCATAGTCGGGTCAAGACTTTAGGAACTAGTATGTGCTCTTCAATTGTCAATGTTTCAGAATCCTACGATACTTACTCAACACTTTTTATAGAGGTAGTTCGTGAGTACTTCAAATTATATGGCCATAGCCAAACTGCCTCTATATAAATTGTTGCGTGAGTACCTTAGGATTCTGAAACATGTATTTTTGGACAGTGCACGCGCTAGTTCCTAAATTAAGTCTTGGACCCGACTACGGCAGGTTCCGTAGTATTGGAGCTACGGACGTTTAAAGTTCACTCTTTCATGTTTTCGGCAACCTATAACTCCGAAAGGAAGCATTTGTGCACCCTGGTTGGTCTATACTTTTAGTCTTATCTTGATGTGAAGATTCACCTCCCAAACGTTATCGGTGTTGTTTTGAGACACCCTGTATAAACTTGCCTTATTTAAATAAAAAAGAGAACTATGCTTGAATCACTCCCTTCATTTATAGAGTTTTCAGATATTTGTAGCAGACGAAAATAGAATGGTGAATGTGTGTGTGTGTGTGTGACGGTTTTGAGCTAAAAATGTCATATGGATGACATTGATATGCAAAACTGACTAAAAGCGGAAGCTATCATGAATCAGAATGATATGTAGAACATGGGAAGCAGAGGAGGGGGAAATATTTTGTCTTTTCTTGTTAAGAGAATTCGCGCCACGTTTGTTCAAAGCGAGCGAGAGACGAAAAAATATCGACTGAGGAAAAAAAATAAATATATACAGAAAAAAAATATATGCAGCTGAAATTATTTTCATCTGTAAAGAAAGGCAGACAGTGTTCATTGTACCGAGAAGAAATGTAGGTAGAATATTGTAATTTAAGTTAATTTCACTTCGTTTCACCATAAATGCTTTTTTAAATGGTATCGTTACATTTGAAATTCCGGAACGTATGAAATTTTAAAGACATTATATCAAAACACAGTTTATACGTAATCATAGGGAAACGAAATATGTAATATACGGTATTAGTACCGTGAAGAATAAATTAAATTTCATTTTTAGAGTTCTTCCTTGTTGCATTGTTCAAGCAAAAGATGGTCGCAGTATTTATGCCGTTCATATGGACTTTTAGAAAATGAAAAATATTAAAGGAATTTCAAATTGAAACGATTACTTTTTGAGCGTTTTATTCATGTTTTGCTTGATTTTAACTTAACCCTGTCCCAAAATAATTTTAGAAAATGAAATGAAATCTTTGAGTTTTACGTCCCACGATTATGCCGGTTAGGCTAAAGGAGACGGTGAAGATGAGAAATGAATGAAATGGTGGAATGAAGAAAGTGGGAGGAAACGGGAGAACCCCGAGAGAACCCACGCACACGGTGTTTGTCCACCACAAAGTTCACTTGGCGGGGGCTGGGATCGAACCCGGGACCCCAAGCACCAGAGGTGAACGCTCTACCACTGAGCCACCGCGGCCCCAACCAAAATAATTTAATTTCGTCTCTTATCATGAAAGCATAATCAGTTTTCGAACACTATAAAGGTCATATATTGAAACCTGAAGTGGTTGAGGAATTAGAGTCAGGGGAGGGGACATATTCTTAAAACATTACACCCACATACAAGCGGCACCATGTATCGATGTTGTATACATTTCAACGAGTAAGCCCGATAACCTAAATCTTTGGTACAGTCTACAACGAGATACTTTGTATAAATTGATAATTACTTGTATATTTGGGCAGAAAGTGCTTCTACATAAGCACTATACCAGATATAATGTTAATTTAAAAATAACAAAAGAAGAATGTTTCTAATATATGTAAGAAACATACATTATTGTATAATTAGTTGCTATGTAGTTGTTGATAAATACCTAACAAACATGTACGATTGCAATACAGTCTATGTGCATATTCGTTCAAATTTTTCGTCAAAATTTTGGTTTACCTCACCCGGGATTCTTGCAAATTCATATCCCGAAGTAAAGTAAGGGTGAATTTACTTCTGTAATAAGGTTAATGACTACAAACTTGACAAGACTTAGAAGTGGTAGAATAATCACAAGAAAAATGAACGGTGAGGCAATGCAGAAAGAAACCAGTGATAGTGATAACGGTGAACAAAATGCAGCACCAGGAATGACATTAGAAGACCGAATTTTATTAGTCTTACAGCGGCAAGAACAAAGCCGAAAAGACGATATGGAAGTCATGAAACAGGAATCCAACAGACAATATGAAGGATTAAAGCAGATGATAGAGCAGAAGTCCGAGGAATCCAACAGACAATATGAAGAATTAAAGCAGACGATGGAGCAGAAGTCCGAGGAATCCAACAGACGATATGAAGAATTAAAGCAGACGATGGAGCAGAAGTCCGAGGAATCCAACAGGCGATTGGAGCAGAAGTCAGAAGAGACGAAACAATTTATTATTCAGGCAATGAATGACATCACTTCGCAGTTTGATGAAAAGTTAAAAAGAATATCTGAGGATTGCCAGGATAATCAAAACCACCTAATCCAAGAAGTCAGTGGTGTAAAAAGGGATTTGGAAGTAATAGAATCTTCTGTACAGCAACAAAAGATTCAGGTCATGGATAACTCCAACCAGATACGTGTGAATACACAGTTGATAGCTACCTTACAAGAGAAAATCAGGACACTACAGATCAAGGACAACACATACCACAACAACATGGATAATGATAGTGTAGAATTCCCTTGTTCACAAGAGATGACTTCGCCTTCACCCGTATCTGATGAGGACATTATTTTGGAAGAAATTCATCCGAGGAGTACAGATGGGCGGAAAAGAGATGGTGCAACTACACATCACGCCATAGGTAGGAATTGTCACTCAACAAGAACACGGAATGATAAAAGGAAGGTAAAGTTAAGCGTAAAGATGAGTGAAATATGTGCTATGAGTAAGTTCAGTGGTAAATGTAATGAGAATGCTACTTCTTTCCTAGAAAAATTTCAGGACGAGTGCAATATAATGTGTATAGATAGATCACAATATATGAAACTAATCCCTCATTTATTACTCCCACCATGTTCTTTATGGTTTAAAGCAGTACGAGATCACGTTAGTACGTATGAGGAATTCAAAGCAGCGCTAATCGCAAATTACGAAAATGACTTTTTGCTTGCAAATAGAGATGCCACGATTAGAAACCAACATTTCAATCCTCGTTTGCACAAATCTGTTGTCGAGTTTGTTGTAAATACATACAACGAATTAAAAGTTGTAAATCCATTGCAATCGGAATCTAGAATCATAGCATCAATTCGAAATTTGCTACCGTTTAAGTTACAACAGATCCTATTTTCTACACAGTGTATGAGTTTTAACCATTTATTAATGCTTGTTCAATGTTATGAAACTCAATACCATGCTCTGAATCAACAAGCAGGAATAGGTAAAAGTAAAAATAATTCAGATCATTTTGTACCTGTTCGGAATCTAAATATCCGTAGTGTGAACGATACGGAACACAACCTAAACCGAGTAAATTCAAGCAATCAGAACGTGCAAAATAGGCAAAGCTATGTTGGGAATCAACCTAACCTAACCAATCGTGACAATAATTATGTCAGATCACTCAACCGAAGTAGACATAAAAACAATCGAAATACATGGCGAAATTCTAGAAATGCTACAAATTCTATGTATAGACATAATCGTTGTTCAAGAGATGGCACTTCGTATCAGAATCAGAATCACGACGCAATACATGTACAAAATATTGCGGAACCTAATCATGATAGTGCAGTACAATGTACTTTATTAGAACCATATGCTAGTACAAATTTAAACTGACTCTAGTTAATGAAGTAAGGGTTAAACCCATACCAGCTATAGATTCTTGTGAACATTTATTTTTAAGTTTATGTGTTAATAGCAATAATGAAAACAATTCTTATGACTTCGATATGGACTCAAAGATATTTTATCACATTTGTTTCAACAAATGATAATTTTCAAATGATTTTAATTCTTTCTTGTTAATATGAAGAATTATAATTCGATTTATAATTGATCAAAAGTAAAGGTTATTTATATTATATGGATTTGTGTTGAAAATTTGTTGTCAAAGATTATGTTAAGAATAAGGTTCATTCTATTAAGCTAATTATTCGACGACTGTCTTCATGCACAATCTTATATGTTACTTGAATAAGATTCTTCTATATTCTGACGCCCAATTGATACAATGCATACTGTAGAGTATCATCTAAAGTAACTAATATATAATGCGCCCTTGATCATGGTGACTCATGTTTTAAAATGTAATTGCTTCTTGCTATTTTTGAATTCGTACCCTTCGTTAATTATATAAATAAGCGACGACGTTTTAATAAAAAAATATATATTAATGTAATAAAAGATAAATGATAATGAAATGAAAGATTTATTATAAATATATTTATATGAATGAAAATAAATAATGTTATATATGCGAGGGTCGATCAAAATGTAAAGGACGTAATTATGGAATATTGTTCTTATAAACGGACCAGTGGTTCTTAAATATAAAAACCAAGCTCCCTTGTAACTTTTATATTCAGTCCCATCGTCGGGCGACATTTTTATACAACGAGATACTTTGTATAAATTGATAATTACTTGTATATTTGGGCAGAAAGTGCTTCTACATAAGCACTATACCAGATATAATGTTAATTTAAAAATAACAAAAGAAGAATGTTTCTAATATATGTAAGAAACATACATTATTGTATAATTAGTTGCTATGTAGTTGTTGATAAATACCTAACAAACATGTACGATTGCAATACAGTCTATGTGCATATTCGTTCAAAGAGAATCAACGAATAAAATTGTTTGATACGTATCATCGTTTTGTAATTTCAATATAAAAGGTGAGAATACTAGTAAATGTAATCACGGAAGATATTTTAATGTGTAAACAATTACTACCACTCGAAATCTACTTATATTATTAGCCGAACCAGGTTGATGACTACCTTTGGTGAGTCGTTGTAAGTCCGTGTCGGGTTTGAACGAATAGTGACATGTTATTTGGCTTCCAGAGGCAGAAGAGTGAGGGCATATTAAGAGTGTCTGTCGCGCGCCAACATTAAGTTTTATTCTAAGCTGCAAAAACGTGCCAAAGGATAAAGCGATGCCATTGAAGACTGTTTACAAGAGGTATGAGCGATTCGAAGCTGCAAGGAGCCGGTTGAAAACGGACAATGATCGGGATGTCCTTCGACGTCAAAAACAGATGAAAACGTGCAGAAAGTGGCACAAATGTTTTGTTCAAACAGGCGAATTTATTATTCGAGAGATTTACCAAGAACTAAACATCTCTTATGCGTCCGTGGAAAGCATTTACACAGCCGATTAGATGGGAAATAGCTTCCTTCTTCACAACTAAAGTGCACCGTGCACACTTTGCTTTTGATCACCGAGGTTTTGGTCGAAACGATATTCCTGTCTGTCCACATTTGTCGTGCTCGCCAGATATAGAACCAGGAGACTACTGACTCTTCCCAAAAATTAAGACTGTGCTTAAGAGATAATGTTTGGAAAGTATTCCTAATATTGAGAGGGGTCACGACAGAGCAGCTGAACACCTTTCCAAAAGAAGACTTCCAGAAATGCTTCCAGTCATGGTTTTAACTTTAGGATAAGCGCATTGCTAGCCAAGGACAGTATTTTGAAGGAGATTAAATCAAATTCCATGTAAGATTATTACTTTGTTTCTAATAAAATTATTCACCTGAAGAAGATTAAATCAAATTCCATGTAAGATTATTACTTTGTTTCTAATAAAATTATTCACCTGAAGAAGATTAAATCAAATTCCATGTAAGATTATTACTTTGTTTCTAATAAAATTATTCACTTGAAGAAGATTAAATCAAATTCCATGTAAGATTATTACTTTGTTTCTAATAAAATTATTCACCTGAAGAAGATTAAATCAAATTCCATGTAAGATTATTACTTTGTTTCTAATAAAATTATTCACCTGAAGGAGATTAAATCAAATTCCATGTAAGCTTATTACTTTGTTTCTAATAAAATTATTCAATTTATCTTTAGATCACACCTCGTATGAATGAATGAGTCAGGAAGAAGAACACATTCCAAAAAGCCTGAACTTTCCGACAATACATGGAAAAATGAACACATGTCAGGAATATGTTTCCTTTTCCAGTCATACATTTCACAGACTTCAGCATGGAGGACCTAAATTTGGACGTGTTAAAGTTAAAGTGTCCTTAAAGTCACTTTTTCTAAAAGAAAGACTTAGACACAGAAACCGGATTTAGATAAGCCAATCTGTTAACAGATAACATAACTCAGACCTTCTTTCAACTGTCAACATATAGCAGTGTAAAAGTCAGGCAAACTGATAGACAAAATAGTGAACACTGAGGATTTTGTTTGTGCAATTTAAAAATATCCTGCAATTCAGACAGCACAAACGAAGACGGAGCAACATAAACATTAAATTAAATGCATGGAAATCAATTATAGAGTTATTTCTACCAGATTTTGAAGCAACAAGCAGCTTGGTTTCACTCACTGAAGACATTCTCTTATGAAAATATTCGTCTTGTTTTGGTTGCGCCACTGGTAGACGATATGCGAGAGTGTGGCGTCGCCAACAGTTACGCCCCCGGTGGGGCAACTAGCGGTCTAATGTAATAGAGCACTTGGTGAGTTGTATATTCATATTCAACGTTTATTTTCTCCGACAATTTGTACCTTGAATCCTAATTACAATTTTTGATATATGAATCGCAATGTCTTGTATCTAGTCTGTTTAGTTGTCGTACCTGTAAATCATCTTGACATGTAGTTTTCCTTTCTTTCATATTGGATTCGTGGTTGTGATAATATGACGTTTTTTTTATCGGTGTATTCTTTTGGACACACCCTGCATTTGTTTACCGTAATTATGCATCATTGACTATAGCATTCAGAGCTTGACTTGTTAATCATTCCCAAGCTGCAGCGCACACAATATAATGTTCATATCTTAAATTTATGAACAAGGAAGGGGAAATTAGCCTTTCTCCCCCATTCTATCAACGCCCTTGTCTAGCAGTTGTCCTAGGAAACTCTAGTCCACATCCTTTCACGTGTTTTTTTTTTTTTTTTTTTGTTTCACTTGTTTTGTACCCTTAGCTACGAAGATACTACGTTTGTTGAGCAAAAGTGAACCTTTCTGAAAACAAACTTGGATCCCTTGTGCTCTGTGCGCCCCATATCTAAAAATATTTTATAAAAACTGAGTTGAAGCCAAATTTATCCTGCAACCCAAGTTTGTTCGAAACGCACAAAATTAGTTTGTTTAGTTTGATTGCATCAGCAGCAAGGGTATATGAGACAGAGATTTTTGGTTAAAGTGGAATCCGAACCACTAATTTTGAAGTTTTACGTCGGATTCCAGTTAAAATCAATAGAGTATATTCCGACGTCTCATGGCTCTACCCTTAAAATTTAATGTTAAAAGACCGAAAATTGCGCCCTGTAGCGTGGTGCACATATACAGAAAGACGAACAAATTGAGATCAAATTGTCTCAGACACTGACGTTCGGCACTAATGTTACAATAAGTATCACGCTTTAATGGTTTGTTACGCGGGCGACTGCCGAACCTTGCGCTTTCTTGCCCGGTCCCTTCATACAAGCTATGCTAGGGTGTAAAGTTTTTAAGAAAATTTAAAACTGAGGTGGGGAAGAGGGTGGGAGACGAAATAAAATTTTCATAATATAATGACAAATATATTGCTGATAAAAAAATTAATTCTTACTGAAGTTTCCAATCGCATCTCAACCACATCACTGACGTTAGAATCATCAGAAGCAATTTTCGGATCAACACTTTTACCATTTGTTTCGGTTTCCAGTTTCTTCACAACATTTCGTTTTTCATAATGATTCTTCATTCTTTGAACTAAACTAACCATTTCTTTCTTACACGTTTTGCAACGAGCTCGTATGGTATAAAAAATAAAGAGATTTTTCTAATTTTGGTTTAAAAAAACATGGACAGTTGTTTAAAAAGTTATTGAGTATTTTCAATGACATGATAATATGCGTCACGAAGAATTGAACCGAACATTGCCGCACTAGACCATGCTCAGGTATATCATTAGCTTTGAATTTTAATTGTATTTCAATATGCAGGTTTTGTTGCATTTGTATTTTTCTGGTATTTCAACATCCAGCAATCTTTAGTTTCATATCGTACCTCTTTGATTTAAATTGATTTTTAAACAACTTTGCATCTGTTGAAAATGTTTAGTAGACCTATTTTTGTTGTTCTTAACAGTATGCATAAAAATATGAATTTCAGAACAAAATTCAAAATAATATTTAAATATATTTTTCGGTATTAGATTCTAATTATATACCAATGTTCACAATGTCAGCCGAATGTACACGATTTTGCAGGTTACGTTTTCCGAAAACTACTAGTTTTAAAAAAAACTAAACAATATTTATGAGGATTAGTAGACCATACTAGCTTAGGAAATCATTTTTTGAATTTAAAATAAGTCGTCCGACTCAAAAGGGATGTGTATCTCTTCCGCTTATCTTCGTGACCCCATGAAACTCTTTCGCGACCCCCAGGTTGAGAAACCCTGGTCTAGGCATAGTTAACAATGGCTGAATTTTACTTTTTTTTTTTTTTACTTTACCGGTTAACATAAATAATTAGAAAATAGGGGCAGAGAAACATGTTTAGCTGTTATTGCTTTTAGTTAATTTAAACAATGAAATCAGTAATAACGTGATATTGCACTCATGTCAGAGTGTGGGCACCAGGGGAAAAAATGTAATATCAATCGCGTTAGAGAAACCACCATTAGCTTCTACATTAGGCTGCTGCGAGAGGAATATCGGATTTCAATTCTCCGACAGCCTTCGGATCAATTTCTGCACCAAAACACTCCACGTTTTATGAACAGTGCCTGGAACACAAGAGATAATATTTTAATGCGTATTAGAGATTCTATGCTACGAAATAAACTCATTGACTGAAAAATGTGATACCTAGGATGTTGTATTACACAATGCAAGTGGTATAGGTTTACTTTTCTCTGGAGCTATCACATTTCAAACAATGATTAATTTTGGACAAATGTTTTTTTTTTTTTTTTTTTAAGAGATACGTACTACATACATAGTATGTCGAAAAGTAACGGAACTTTTCCTTTACTGATAACCACTAACGCCATCTTTGGAAGCAACATATCATCGGAAAGCTGGATATCTGCTCAACAAAATGAGACCACAATCATGAAAACCGATTAACGGAGTCTCAAGTTACAGCAAGAAAAGTAAAGGTATCTGTTGTCACCTCGTCACAAAAACACGATCGAGCAAAGAGCCAATATTAAATTTTGTTTCAAGCTAGGTAAAACATTTATATAAACATTGGAAATGATGAAACAAGTGTACGGTGATAAGTGCTTATTTCGTACACGTGTGTTCGACTGGCATATTCCTACACGATTCCTTGGAAGACGACCCAAAGCCAGGCAGACTGAAAAACAAAAATCGCGATGAGTTGGTGAAACAAGTGCGTGAAATGATCGCCTACGATGCGAATTCGACTGTAAGATGGATGACGGAGGAATTAAATACGACGAAAGACATGATCCACGAAATTTTGACAAAGTATTTAAAGAAACGGAAAGTGTGTGCTCAATTTGTTCCGCACACCTTATCTGATGACCAGAACTTCCTCGCGTTGAACGTTGCAAGGACCTGGCTAAAACAGACAGACGGAACAGAACATTCCTGAAATCGATTGTAACTGGTGATGAGACTTAGTGCTTCAAGTACGACCCGCAAACAAAACACCAAACTTCTAATTGGAAGTCTTCAGGTTCTCCGAAAGCGAAAAAATTGGGTTTTCAAAAGTCACGAGAGAAGATAATTTTGATTTGTTTTTTTACGATTCTAAAGGTATTATACTTCGAGAATTCGTTAAACAGGGTCAAACTGTTAATCGTGAATATTTTCTGGATGTTATAGAGCGTTTGTGGAAGGAAATTGTTCGCGTAAAGCCCGAGTATCGAGCGCCAGGCAGTTGGTCTTTAGTGCACGACAATGTACCATGTCACAGAACAGTCGCAGTTCGTGACTTTATGGCTAAAAAAAAAACAAATCTGCTTCTACATTCTTCGTATTCGCCTGATTTATCATCTTGTGACTATTGGCCAAAAATTAAAATTGGCCATGAAATGAACATTTTATGATAATGTTACACATGTCCAGTCTGTCGTGACGAGGGTCATTGAGGCGATTCCAAAAAAGACATTAAAAACTATAGGCTAGCATTGGTTGAGTGTGTCTAGCGGTGAATTGATGCAGAAGGTATGTATTTTGAATAAAAAAACTACAGTTAGTAAAATACCTAATTCATTTTGTTTAATTTAAAAAGTTCCGTTATTTTTCCATACTGTGTATTACGTAGATATTTTTAGTTACCTCTAATTTTCATCAGGAAATCTGTCTTAGGTCGATACGATAGTGAGTGGCATACGCAAAAAGGAGATTTCCAGATTTTAACCTCCCGTTGCACAGGGTATTTCGAAAAACATATCACTTTGGGTTGAAGTATATGATTAAGGAAGCAGAAGAAACCTATTCTCGGAAAACTGAATTCACATAAAAATAACCGTTTTTCGCCATCTTTTAATCATTTTGGCATGATACCTGTCGACAGACGGATGGAAGGCCATAGCAGTTTCATAAGATTACGTAGATTTATGCAGAACGCTGTTTGAATTCTGTTGAAGCTGGAAAGTTGAAATTGTGGGTTTGTTTGCTTAATTCATACTAAAGAAACAACAAAACACGAATTTTAGGAATGGCCAAAAAAAATGGATCAAAAGATTGCGATCTTGGCCAAGAATTAGTTTTTGGATCAGTCAGTGGCGGATCCAGGGGGAGCGATCGGGGCGATTGCTCCCCTTCCAGAACAGGATACTTTCTTATTTTATACATATAAATAAAACCCATCCCAGAGTTTGAAGCTGTTTGAAATATCTCTAAGTAGCAGTATGACAACCCCGCCCCAGAAGTCGGTCCTAGGTCCGCCCCTGAGATTAGTAGCCACAAAATTTCTGAACGGCCCTTAACCATGTCAGTCCCGGCGTTCCTTACAGGGGACACAAAATATGATATGACGACATTATTATTTCTTTACAACTTTAAAATCAGACAGGCAACATTGAAAACTGTTTACAAGGGAGGATCCATCTATGATCATCCCCTGTAAACAGTTTTCAATGTTGCCAGTCTGATTTGAAAGTTGTAAAGAAATAATAATGTCCTTTAATTTTATGTTCTCTCTCGGGGACGTCGGGACTGACATGGTTAAGAAATAAACACATCATACTGAGTTAAGTGATAGTTTTGGTTTGGCTACACTATATGTAGTTCTCCAGATGTAAGGCATACAAGAAAATATATTGGATCTTTTGATCCAAAATACTTGTGTATCTCGACTATTTCAATAAAACTGCATTGAAACATTTTAAAATATGTGTATAACAGTACAAAAATTAAACAAAAAAAACATTACACTGAATAAAAAGTATTTAAAAGTGTGTGAGGAGAGAAAGGGGCTTGTAAAGTCAAGTTAAAAAGAAAATATTTTTTATAAAGTGATGTTACAAACAAGTTGTTATTATTCTCCGCTTTCTATTCTTCTAATTAAATTGTTCAAATACTTTAGAAAGATGTATCATAAGGCCTCGAAACTTGATAAACTCTTACGAAAACTTTAGTTTCCTCCCTCTGGAGAGATTGAGCAGAATTCCTAGAATATCATATAATTTCCAACAGACAAACAACAGTAATTAACACAAGGTCTTCGAAAATTATAACAAAACTTGAAAACTGGAAAGAAAATGGAAGTTTTAGTTTTATCTTCCATAATTAAGTCCATTATGCTAAAGCAGATGGATGATTAATGGAAGTTAATAAATATGAAATTGGTAGAATGAAAATGTGGAAGAAATGGGGGGACGCTGAGAAAACCACACGGACACGGTCAATTCGACCACAATTTCGCAGAGTTGGGTATCGAACCAAGGACCCCTCGCACCAAAAATGTATGTTTTATTACTCAGCGACCGTGTCCTCTTCTTTGCTTTTCAAAGTATCTATTACAGGAAAGAATAGTTACCTTCTACGGTCTAAAAGTCTTCTGTCACCAAAAAACTTACCTTGTTTTGCATGGTCTATATGATTCTTATGTTAACCGCTTGCCTACCACTACGTACGGCCCGTACGTAGTTGAGCCTGCGTTCTTTCCTAACACTACGTACGGTTGTACGTAGCTCGTTCCAACGGCTGAAGTGGAATCAGAAGACCGAAGTCTAATGTGTTGCTCTGATATCATTAGAGCACGTAACCTTTGCAAGCATTGCACGATTGTTATGCCATCTGTTGCTGAGAGTAGGAACCACGGCTATTTATGAGACCTGTGGTTTTGTTCCTAGAAAATGAAAGAAGAAGAGGTTTATAGTTCGTCAGATTACGTTCCAATGAGTCCAACTTTCTTAATATTAGACTACAGGGAACCCAAATGTTAATTGCAATAATTGTAAACAATTATGGCATTAGTAAAAAATGTGGTTGATGATTTGTAGCACTGTTTGAGGTTTTACACTCTTTCTACACGGTTGGGACTCAAAGGGTTAATGTGAAAGATTTGTCTGGTCTATGGTATTTTGTTTTACTAAGAGAAAATTTGTTATTTGCATGGTCTGTAAGATTTCTGTACCCAACTATGATTGTTTTGCTTGGGCTGAGTTGATTTTAGTTTATCGTCCCTTTCAGCAGCGAGGCCATATGAGACGTGGACCTACTAATTAACGTGGAATTGGGAACACATGAGCTCCAGCCAGGAATCGAACCTGGGTCTCCCACGTCAAAGGCAAGTACGCTAACCGCTTAGCCACGAGGGAGCTCTTGTTTTACATGGTTTATATGTGGCTACTTTATATGAGCTACGGAAAGTTTACATACAGTATGTTAGCAAGAGATATAACATAGAAATATTCCATAGATATATAAAATAAAATTAAATACAATATATCAATTATTTTATACGGAAGAGACAAGGTAATCATTTTCAGAAAACAATCCAAGGCATATTTATTGGTTCATTTTATGAAAGTCTATTTCTAAGAATTATAAAATAATGGAAACTCGAAAAATGAAAAGTATACAAAATTATGTTAAAATTAACAGGAAAAACGGTTAAGTAAATAGTACTCATAGTTGCCAGGCGTTTCACTGAAAAAAAAATGTACTCCAGATTTAAGGAAAAAAATAGGATAATATGCTTTCTGTTGGGAACACCATGACAAGACGGTGGTGTCAATCGTAATACTGGGTGCAACATCCATATTTACTGTTGTGACTTTCGTCAGTAAGTGAGCGCACCAATTACTCCTGTGCAAAGAATAAGCACCGCTCTAAGTGAGAGCACCAATTACTCTTGTGCAAATAGTAAGCACCGCTCTAAGTGAGAGCACCAATTACTCTTGTGCAAAGAATAAGCACCGCTCTCAGTAAGCGCACCAATTACTCCTGTGCAAAGAATAAGCACCGCTCTAAGTGAGGGCACCAATTACTCTTGTGCAAAGAATAAGCACCGCTCT
Organism: Thermobia domestica; assembly: GCF_964235325.1. Lineage (NCBI taxonomy): Eukaryota > Metazoa > Arthropoda > Insecta > Zygentoma > Lepismatidae > Thermobia > Thermobia domestica. Next base: position 6,995,176 of record NC_137463.1, read on the forward strand.
CAGTGAGAGCACCAATTACTCCTGTGCAAACAGTAAGCACCGCTCTCAGTGAGAGTACTAATTATACCTGTGCAAATAGTAAGCAGCACTCTAAGTGAGAGTACTAATTATACCTGTGCAAATAGTAAGCACCGCTCTAAGTGAGAGCACCAATTACTCTTGTGCAAAGAATAAGCACCGCTCTCAGTAAGCGCACCAATTACTCCTGTGCAAAGAATAAGCACCGCTCTAAGTGAGAGCACCAATTACTCTTGTGCAAAGAATAAGCACCGCTCTCAGTGAGAGCACCAATTACTCCTGTGCAAACAGTAAGCACCGCTCTCAGTGAGAGTACTAATTATACCTGTGCAAATAGTAAGCACCGCTCTCAGTGAGAGTACTAATTATACCTGTGCAAATAGTAAGCACCGCTCTAAGTGAGAGTACCAATTACTCTCGTGCAAAGAATAAGCACCGCTCTCACTTACTGAGGTACGTCTCCAAAGTAAGGGTGTTTCACTCAGTATTATGACTGACACTACCGTCTTGCTCTGGTGTTCCTCGTTTTCTTCATAAATCTGGACTTCGTTTTTTTTTTCAGTGTGGTGAAAGAAGCTATTACTTACTGCTAGTACACACGACGTTCATACGTTTTCACCTATCTTATGATCATTTCATTTTATTTGTCACTGAGTGGAGTACGTGTGTCATCGTTTAGAAAAGAGGCAAATAAGAATATATATATATAATCAACTACTTTACAGTGGATTTTTTACGCATAAAGAGTATCCTATACAGAATGCAACTTTCGATATGCCCGAAATTTCTATTCTAGTAAGTTGGCAGCTCTGAACGTTACACGATTTTCATCTGTTGCGTTGTGGTTAGTAGGCTAGTAACGGAGCGACGAATAACGCGCGATTGTCATCTGTTTTCTGTACGTATAGAATAGGAGCGCTTCGTAACGTACATCTACGCTGACCACTATAACACGCGGTTCCGTTGTCGTCAAGCGCTCCTTTCTTTCCCGTACAGAAAACAGATGATGACCATCCGCTATTCAACGTTCCGTGACTACTAACCACAAGGACAACAGATGGAAATCGTGTAACAATCAGTGCTGCCAACTTACTAGAACAGATATAGCAGGCATTTCAAGAGTTGTTATCTTTATGGGACACCTTTTAGTATGTGGTGGTTTATTAGGAGGAGTAGTTATCACACAGCATCCAGCTTTAAGTTTACGAGAAAAAACGATACTTCAAAAACTACGCATGAGGGTTTTCAACTACACACATTTTGTTCGTGTCGATGTGATTTATCGATCAGTATACATCACATCGTTACATGTTTTTCCTTCTAATATGCAAACGATATTATAAAATTTTACTTTTGAAAGAGGATTTATTGTGAAAATCCCATTCAACCAAATAAAATACAGAAAAGTACATAATATATACACACACAAAAATCACTACCGAATAAATGACGTAATCATCTGGGGTAAAACTGAAGGGAAAAATCGGAGGAAAATGTTTCTTTTTTCTTGCTGTCTGTCCAGTGTCGGTACATAGAATACAGTCATAACATTGTATGTATAAAATGCATTCCCATTCGATTTAGCGGTTATTCTGTTTGATTCCCATTCGCCACAGCTGAGCATTTTTCAGTCAATAGGACCCCTTCTCTGGGATATTCATATTTTGCTATTTGGAAGAAAAGCAAGGCGTGGAGTATGCTTTAATGAACGTGTTTATTGGCAAATAGAAACGGGGAAAAAGATCAACTCGGCTGTAAGTCATAAGAGTTTATGACAAACTATCATTCTTTGGTAGTCATTTAAACTCAGAAATAGCTCATCGTTAAAATTTGTGCTTTCTTTCGTTTTTTTTTTTCTTTTTTTAACGCGCAGCAGTTAGAAAAAGACTTCTGTTAAGTAAACACTCGTGATTCAGTGCGTTTTCTGCTCGTAAAACTCTAAGCATATATATATATATATATATATATATATATATATATATATATATATATATATATATATATATATATATATATATATATATATATATATATATAAACTCTCATACGTATCAACAAGCAGTTGATCCACAATTTTGAAACTAAATGAAATTTGCTGAGTCAAATGTATTCTTTACTACGTTTACAAGTAGTAATTTTATATAGATATGTTTACGAGTCAAATTGAAAAAATAAACGACCCATCTCAATTCCTGAATATATATACAGGGTGATACACAATTATATCCCTATTTTCATTTCGCTATTATTCTGTCATTAACAATGTTACATGGTTGCTGTCGATTCTATTATGTACTATGGTCCTTGCTATTTCATTTAATGTAGACACCAGCATTAGTAGCACACCTTTGCAATCGTGCTCAACGTCCCTCACAGACCGTTAGAACATGTCGTTTGGTACCCGCGCACAGTCTTCGTTAATGACTGCTTCCAAAGTGTTCAAATCACGCTGTTTTCTGGCATACATGTTCTCTTTCAAATAGTTCCAGAGGAAAAAAATATCCATTGGGGTCAAGTCTGGACTTCTCGGTGGCCACTCAACATTTCTGCACGTCCAATAACGCGGCCTGTAAGAGCATTGTCAAGCCTTTGTCGCGAAATCATTGATCAGCAATGTTCAGTCTCTGCGACATCTTCACTTAGTTACTGGTTAGACTTGCAACAAACAACAATAACGTAACAATTACATAATGGCACGTAATAGCATAGAATAAACCATAATATAACGTTAGAGTTATTCATATTACCATGTTTGTTTTAAAATAACAGTAAAATAAAAATAAGGACATAATAGTGGATCACCCGGTATATATATATATATATATATATATATATATATATATATATATATATATATATATATACTCTACCACTATTTACAGGAGATATTTACCCTAAAACTGAGAAACTTTCGGGTTGCACGGGTTTTAGTTAACTTCTTAGCCTTCAATTTTTCTCTTTTAATATCGTCTGCAAACTATAACCTCTTTCGGCCCTTTCTCTTTTTCCTTACACTGTACTTTTTAACACGTTCCTCATCGGGCGCTCACTCAGAAATTTTTCATGGAAGAGATCCAAACTTTGTGGGGTCCAATACTATAAACAACTACTTCGCGTGTGTAGTATTGAGCAGGTATTATTCTGCACCCGAAAAGATGATAAGTAATTGTAAAGTACTTCAGCCTGTATTTTCAGGGAAAAGTTATAGAACTAAATTGTTTTTATAATAGAAAGTATACAGATAAAGTGTAAGATCACGTTTGCATGCTACATCAATAATTTCCCTGTTAAACAAGTAGAGTTTTATTGAAAAATTGTACAAATGTGTGTTGAGTTAGGAAGTTTTGGAAGAGATCTGAACCTGGTCGAGCCCCAGTGATATATTTCGTTCCTGTTCCTCATGATATATTTCGTTTCTAGTCAATGTTCCAACCAGATTCTCTTCCTCTTTCTAATTACATCTAAAACTGTTCTTTCCTTCCCCAATACTTCTAACACCTCATTCATTTTCCGCTTGATTTAGCTAATTCTCTACATTCTTCTCTACACTGATATGTTCGGAACCGGTTCCTAAGATCCGATTCTGGAATCAGGTTTTCGGATCCAGGTCTGGAACCGGTTTTGAAAATCAGATTTCCAAGGACTGGTTCCTTCCGAACCGGTTCCGCCGGAACCGAAATTCTGTGGCCATCCCTACCCTACACAGTACAATATTCCCCAATTTTATAAATATTTTCCTTAACTCTTTATTCAAGAACAAATAAAATATATTTCTCATGTTCTGCTTACTTGCATACATTCGAAACCCTTATATTTCTTTCACACTTGTTCTATTGTTCTTAGATGTGACAAATGTAGCATTTTTCATTCCACCTTCGCGATTTGGGTTCATATATTGAGAAGAAATGGTGTTGGAGTCCCAAGCAATAACTCTAACGGAACTTACATAAGATAAATATGTGCAGTCTTGTTCAAAAACAAAAACCTGCACATTCATCTTCCTTTGAAAAGCCCTGTACTCTTTACCTATAGTCAGAATTAAATCAAAGAAATGCGAATTTTGGGGGCAATGAAGACTTTTATTAGAATTTTCTATGTACGATTGGCAGAATTTGGATTTTTAAAGCTAGATATGGCCAAAGTTTTTACGAGACTGTACATGTGATTAATTTTTTTCGGGGGGTTAAGTAGAACATGTTTCAAGGGGTACAAAGCTTTTAGAGGAGGTTCAAATGCAAGATCAGGATAAATTATATTAAGAAGTGTATAACCACCTACCAAATTGGACTAAATTTACAGAAAAGTCGGGATTTTGGGGGTGTCCGTACCCCAAGATCCAACTCTGCGTACATCCTTAAATTAATGCATGGGAAGTAGTGGTGTACACAAATAGGGTTCGGGTTATTAAGCTTCCCTCTTACAAGAAGTTGTGGAAAATAAAAATTGAAATATGAATGCCAAATTTGTGAGTGCCTTAAGCTACATGAACTTGGGCTAAATCCCACCTTGATGAAATTCTCTGTACGCCACTGAGGCAAAATATATTTAATATTTGAAAAGATTTCATAAGCGTGAAGGTGTGATTCAATATTATTATTATTATTATTATTATTATTATTATTATTATTATTATTATTATTATTATGAAAAATTAAGCCAAAAGGTTTGAATTTGAGATATCTAAAGTGTATTTATATATATTTATGTACTAGTAAGCTTAGAACTTATGTAGCTTAATTATGATAATTCCTATAGACATAATTATATTATATTTTGTACGGAATAACTTTTTATCAACTAAACCCGTAAGGAACAAAGAATTCAATTGTACAAAGTTCAATATTCATTGGATTCATGTAGAAAACTATGCAAATGTTAGTCAAAGAAACGATGCACATTGTAAACAACAAAGAAAATAAAATAAAAGAAAAGCTGTTGTTATTTAAACAAAAATAAAGCGAATGGCTTCTAGGAATGCGGCAGCCTCAACAGACAATGCGACAAGTTTCCTTTGAAAATGTTCCCTTGTATTTCCCAACAGCAAACTCTTTAACTAGTTTAGTATTTGAAGTTCCTATACAGCCTGGAATTTCTCTCCCAAGTGAAAAGTTTTGTATGCATTGCTTACTAGATTGTTATACAACTGTTCTAGACGTTCCCATGTAAGTGTTAATGTTATAGAATATATTATAGTGATAGTAGTAGTCATTGGAAGATAATACTTAATTGACCAACTTCAAAATTATGTGAAATGAGAGGAAAACGAATTAATTCTTAGATAATTACTTAGATACAATAGATATAATCTTCATAATGCGAGGGTCATTCGTAAAGTAACCTCCGATCGATTAGAAAAGAAACACCAAAGTAAATACGAATTTATTGTACACATCTGAAAACTACTTCTTTGCTCTATTGTACAACAGTTTCCATAAGCACACAAGCATTTATCATATCTCTGCACTAGCTTAGAAAATTCCATCAGCATAGAAATCTCCCGTCTGTGCCTTGAGCCAACTTGTGACCGCATGTTGCAGCCTGGGTCACTACGTCATATAACACAGTCCTGAAAAGTTATGGAAATTCATTGGAAAGATCCGAGATTGTGAAACATCGATTTTCACGAACTTTTCTATTAATTTTCTAAACTAGTTCTTCAGTGACCACTGATGCCTGCCACTTCTCTCTTCGTCATGAATGTTTGTTGGTCCACTTTTAAATGAATGACTCCGCCACTCATCACACTTGGTTCATACACGGCTTAAAGTTCCCATTGAATACCTGCTGACAAATATTGTTTTGCCGTAAGAAAACGTATAACAGCTCGCACCTCGCACTTGGTGCTTTTTTTTTTTTTTTTTATCGCGGCACATATTTTGGGACACTACAACCTTCACTCTACCACGGCTGGATGCTGACTGATGTACCGTGCATGTCTGTGCATAGACAGTAGCGCTGACCCCACTACTTTACGCACAAGGACCAATCGGAGGTTACTTTCCTCGTATACGCTAGGGATGGCCACAAAGTTCCGCGAGGAACCGGTTCTTGTAGATCCGATTTTCAGAACCGGTTCCAGAACTGGATCCGAAAAAAACGGTTCCAGAACTCAATCTTAGGAACTGGTTCCAGGTCTGGATCCAAATCACCGGTTCCAGAACCGGATCATAGGAACCGGTTTCAGACCTGGATCCACAAGCCCCCAAAGACCCATAAAGGAGGCACAAAGTCCACCTTGAAAACACTGCAAAGAGGACCACGCGCTTGTTCTCTTCCTGCCCAGACCTGCTTGTGACCACCAGATAAAAATTTGGTTCACCAGTGGGTATTTATCCAAATGAGTTTGCCTGTTTGCCTGTTTAGCCAATGAGTTTGCCAGTTATCCAGTTTGTTTAGCCAAATGAGACAAGCACCTGGGCGCCTGCCTGTCGGTTCCACCATTTCATCTAGCACAACAGCCTACCAGAAGCTCGAGTTTAGAGTAGGGATGGTCACAAAATTCCAGTTCCGGGGGGACAGGTTCCGCTAGAAACCGGATCTTGGAGATCCGGTTTTCAGAACCGGTTCTGGAACCGGCTGCAGATCTTTATCCGAAAATCCGGTTCCAGAACCGGATCTTCTAGAACCGGATTCGTTTAGAGCCGAAAATCGGTTTTACCAGGAACTGGTTCCGACCATCCCTAGTATATGCACAAACGACCAGTTACACATACATAGGCAGTAGCGTATGTAGAGATTCATCAAGGGGAGGTTTAATCTTCCATATTCATATCGATTTAGGGCTTCTTATATAAACATCTTAATTTGTAAATGCTTATTTTTTTAAATATTACCTAATTTAAGTGGAAAGTAAATCCTGAAAACCTCGTTCGTGTACGCTACTGTATACAGAACAATCCGTTGTGGCATCATAAAAACTATTATTTATCGTTGGAAAGAAACTTTATACTTTCGCAAATTACACTCAGAATGTATCTACAATTATCTCATTTTTATTGAGTTCAATATCATCTATCGACTGATAATATATATATTGAAATGAAATGAAATCTTTCAGTTTTACGTCCCACGATTATACCAGGTAGGCTAAAGGAGAAAGTGATGGTGAGAAATGAATGAAATGGTGGAATGAAGAAAGTGGGGGCAAATGGGAGAACCCTGAGAAAATCTATGCACACGGTATTTGTCCTCCACAAAGTCCGAGCTGGAATGGAACCACGGACCCTATGCACAAGAGGTGAATGCTCTATAACTGACATGTTAGACTTCAGAACGTCTTAAATAAAAAAATTCAAAGGCGATAAATCGCATGATCTGTGCGGTCAATTCTGATAACCAAAAACGGGAAATTATACAACCAGAAAATGATTCATGGTGTAATTGAATTGTTTCTCGGGCTATATGGCATAATAAACCGTCTTGTTGAAACCACACACCCAAAGGCGCCGTTCCTGGAGGGCGGGCCCCCAAAACTGATATGCCCCCCTATTGTATTTATGAATATACAATAATTGGCATAATTTGAATGCAATTTGTCTTAAAATCCTCATATATATACCTTCTGCATCTGAATGCCCCCCCCCAAGTTTACAGAGAAATCGGCGCCCTTGAACACACCTTTGTGTTCTTGTTGAAACCACACACCTTTGTGTTCTTTCGTGTAGCGCTCCATTTTTAATAACACTGAACTGTCAGCTGTTACGCTGTCTTTTTTCTTTGGCAACACCTTACAGCACAAACGGCTCAAAATTCAAATCTTGCGTGAATTTTGAGACATCCAATAAATTCAATCTATTGTTGTTGTATTTTTTTCCCTGAGAGTATGGGTAACAATTACTTACTGTCTTTTCGGGTGCAGAATAACATCAGTTCAAAACTACATAGACGTAGGGTCTTATAGTATTGAATCCCTCCCGATAAAAATTTCTGAGTGCACACCTGTTCCCGCCCACTGTGTATAAACAGAAATACAGGGTTAGCATAAATGGTTCATTCATTTTTGAAAAGGCTATATTTTCAAAAGTATTACACGTGTACAGATGAAAGATATATGAAAAGAATCACAGACTCACCAAGTTCATACACCCTCTACAAATGTTCAATATGTGCCCCTTTGGTGACACGACACACGCCCAGACGATACTCGAGCTCATTCCATATATTTTGTAGCATAGTTCTGTCAATTGTCTGCACTGCAGCACTGATACGTTCTTTGAGCTCGACTAAGGATTGTGGTAGTGGATAGTGGGGGGGGGGTTACGTAAACAAGGTCCTTGACGTACCCCCACAGGAAGGAATCCCAGGAACTTAAATCAGGAGATCTGGGAGGCCAGGGAAACAAAACTAAGTCATTCTTAGCAATGAGTGACCTAGGTTCGATACCAGGCATTATATTGCGTGGTTCGGATTCCACGTTAATCAGTACATCCACTTCTCATATACCCTCGCTGCTGAAAGAGACGTTAAACTCAAAATCACCTCAACGCCCAACACAGAGATGCGGTATGTGCCAATGAGGGGTGCCCAGTCTTGTATCCCCTCCTCGTGCTGCCACCTGGCCTACACAGTACAAACTTAGCGAGTTTCTTTTCTTTCTTTTTTTTTTAGATATACGTATTTCATCTGTATACGTGAAATAATTTTGAAAATATAGCCTTTTCAAAACCAATGAATCATTTAGGCTAACCCTGTATAAAGGCTCTTTAATGTACCTAATATCTTCATATACCATTCTACATACGTCTCTAATCGATGTGTAGTAGCAGAATTCTTGCTACGTAATAAAAAAAAAAGTGAACTACTGAGAAAAATGAAGTGACAGGCGTCCAACGCATTCTGTTGGGGAATAAAATTCTTTCCACGATAGAGAACCTGTGACACGTAGGAATTGGGAAGTCGCCGGGTGGTGACATGACTGTTGAACTCTCTTGCTCTCCGCTACAAGCATTACATGGAAACGTCTCGGGGGGAACGAAACGATCCTCGATTCGTAGACCATCTCTCGGTACGTGGAACGAATGACAAAAAAATTAAATTAAACTCCAAAAATGGCACACTTTGTTCACTTACAGTATTGTAGTTTCATTTTATTCTTTTTTTTTTTTTACCTCTTTCGCTAGTTTAATTTATATACCCACAAAGAACGTTAAATGAAAGTAAAAAGCAAAATTGAACTAAATGCATTAAATTATTAAACAAGACTAAATATTTCATAAGAGATGTTAATAATAATAATAATCTAGAAACAATAACCTTTTAACCCTCTCTGAGGCAATTAGGATTTTCGAAGAACCTCTTTCTTGCTTACTTGCTTCAGCAAAATTTGTTTTAGATTCAGCCATGCAAAGGAAAAATTTGATTAAACAGGTAAACTTCAATTTACATACATGAAAGCACTTAATGAATAATTTGTTATTTTTTTACGTAAATTAGCACTTTAATGAGATTAAGAACTTAGTGAATATTATTTACGTACTAGGTGAATATCAATTTTAAATACTTAAGAGGCCTATTCACTACAAAATTAAAATACCGCTAATTTTACAGTAATTATGTGATATCTTCAAATAGATAAAGGATAATCGAAATATGGAACAAGAGCGCGCTAGACAATATTATTTTGCATCAGGTGCCGTTATCACGAGTTACCTACTAGTTTTCCGTTTGCAGCCATAATTTGTAAACACGAAAATCAATGCAGATTTTCTAAATGGCTGGAAATCGAAAGCAGATAAGTGAGTCGTGATAACGGTATCTCATGTAAAATAATATTGTCTAGCGAGCTCTTGTTCCACTTTTCGATTATCTTTTTATCTGTTTGAAGATATCACATAATTACTGTAAAATTAGCGGTATTTTAATTTCGCCGTCATGGGGCCTTTTAAGAGTTTCATAACTACTTTATTGTATCAAATTAAATTATTTTATAACTACTTTAGTGCATTAAATTAAATTCAAACATAAAACGAATCAGCATCTTGCATAGTTGTATGGTTAGCATTCGGGAAATGAAATGAAATCTTCCAGTGTAACGTCCCATGATTATGCAGTTGAGGTTAAGGAAGACTGATGATGGAATGAAGATGGAAGACATGGTGGAATGAGAGTACTCCCGAGAAAACCCACCGGCACGATGTCCACCACAAACTTACTTTGCCGGGGATCGAACCAGCAAACCCACGTACCGGACGTAAGCGGTCTAGTATTGAGCTTCCGCGTGTTCTTGGTCTTATTAGACATAAGATAACGATATGATGGAAGGTAAAACAGGGAAACGATTGAAAAATTTTTAAAATGCATTATGATATTAAGTCTTCATCCCGGCGAAATTAAAATACCGCTAATTTTGCAGTAACTATGTGATATCTTCAAATAGATAAAATATAATCGAAATGTGGAACAAGAGCGCCCTAGACAATATTATTTTACATGAGAAACCGTTATCACGACTCACTTATCTGCTTTCGATTTCGAGCCATTTTGAAAATCGGCATTTATTTTTGCGTTTCTAAACAGCTGAAAACGGAAAGCCACTAGGTGACTTGTGATAACGATACCTCACGCAAAATAATATTGTCTAGGGCGCTCTTGTTTCATATTTCAATTATCTTTTATCTATTTGAAGATATCACATAATTACTGTAAAATTAGCGGTATTTTAATTTCGCCGGGATGAAGACTCTTAAAGAGGATAATTGTTACGTCAAAACAAAGATTGGCAGCAAATAATATGCTAGTAATAACTACTACTACTACTACTACTACTACTACTACTACTACTACTACTACTACTACTAATAATAATAATAATAATAATAATAATAATAATAATAATAATAATGACTGTTTGTCAATATATGATAATTATGTGTATGATGTTTCAAAGTCTGCTGTAAAGAAACTATCAACTTAATTTGAACACAAAATTGAACATAAATACATTACTTTCATATCTTTAATTACAAGAATATTAATCTTTGATCTCTATGGCTTGTCCACTTATTGCACCATCCAAATCGATACATGCCTGGAGACGAAGAGCAATCATCCAAATCGATACATGCCTGGAGACGAAGAGCAATCATCCAAATCAATACATGCCTGAAGACGAAGAGCAATCATCCAAATCGATACATGCCTGGAGACGAAGAGCAATCATCCAAATCGATACATGCCTGGAGACGAAGAGCAATCATCCAAATCGATACATGCCTGGAGACGAAGAGCAATCATCCAAATCGATACATGCCTGGAGACGAAGAGCAATCATCCAAATCGATACATGCCTGGAAACGAAGAGCAATCATCCAAATCGATACATGCCTGGAGACGAAGAGCAACCATCCAAATCGATACATGCCTGGAGACGAAGAGCAACCATCCAAATCGATACATGCCTGGAGACGAAGAGCAACCATCCAAATCGATACATGCCTGGAGACGAAGAGCAACCATCCAAATCGATACATGCCTGGAGACGAAGAGCAACCATCCAAATCAATACATGCCTGGAGACGAAGAGCAACCATCCAAATCGATACATGCCTGGAGACGAAGAGCAACCATCCAAATCGATACATGCCTGGAGACGAAGAGCAACCATCCAAATCGATACATGCCTGGAGACGAAGAGCAACCATCCAAATCGATACATGCCTGGAGACGAAGAGCAATCATCCAAATCGATACATGCCTGGAGACAAAGAGCAACGTTGTCACAACTAGCTTGACAGACCCGTACTGGACTCCTGTGGAACTCTTCTGTGATAGCTTCCCGTAGTTCGGCTGAATTGCGTATGTGATGTTGATATACTTTGTCCTTTAAAGCACTCCATAAGAAAAAGTCAGGTAGTGGCAAATCAAGAGATCGATCTGGCCACTCCACAAACCCACGTCGACCGATCCAGCTGTTCGGGAATGTTTCGTTCAGTCACTCTCGCACTGGGATTGTTCTAAGATTCTAAGTCCAGTGTCCATTATCGCCACTTCCAGGCTACACAGTGTTGCCATGTCGAAAATTTTTGTCTAGAATTACAAATATGATTGTGTGTCAAATGTAATATATATGTAATTATGGACTACCCTGTAGATAATGTTCACAAAATAACTCATTACTTCTGTATGTTTTACTCAATAAAGTGCATAAAATTCTTCTTGGATGTATTTCAATGAACGAGACGTATTTAAATGTATTACACGTTAATAGTTTTACTTTAAATTATTAAGGAATTGAGAATGAGATGCAACCAAAATTTAAAATAGAGTGAAGCTGAAATAAACCTAGATTTATAGCTGTGTTTGTAGCCAAAGGCGAGTATTTTCTCTTCTATTCAAAAGAAACAAGTAATTTCATTGGTGATTAATGTTAACAAGGATTTTCTTAAGTGTATTCCTGTGTTCCCAGCTAAAAAGAGGCTACAAGTATTCTTCTGTCTGATATTTTAAGAAATTTCGGGCAAACAACGAGAAACAAAACAGAAGTGCTCAAACCAGATACTTCCAGAGCAGCTTTCCTTATGTATAAGATAACAATCAGCATAACCATCACAAGCGTTCTGAACATATTGGCAGGTCATATGGCACAAACTAAAAATATTGCATGTTCAATGCAGAGGCGGATCCAGGGGGGCAATCGGGGCGATCTCCCCCCCAGAAGAGGAAACTTTCTTATTTTATATATAAATAAAATTCATCCCAGAGTTTGGAGCTCTTAAAAGTAGCTGTAAGTAGCAGTATTACAACTCACCGGCCCCCCAGATGTCCGTCCTGGATCCGCCTGGTATGATTCATAGGGGTGAATGCCCTTTTGATTTTGGCAAAAGTGCCTTTTCCCACCTCCTAAATTTTGGGAGGGGTACCTAGGACAACCCCCTTAAGTAAAATTGCCAAATTTAAAAATTTGGTATGGTAGTATGGGACCGGGATATATATAATATGCTCCTATGTATATAATATGAATAAATTGATTCCCCTACTTAAATTTTGGTATTAGTACATGTGACCACACCTTAAATTTTGAGAATTGTCAAAAAATAATAATTGGTAAATGTTCTCCAGTACCCTAATATATTGTAAATTTGGGTGGTTCATCTCGCTCCCTTTCATAAAAACAAAATTGCCAAAAATTTTAAATTTAGATATTTTTATCCAATTTATTCCTTTTGATGAGGATTTATCACGTTATATGGTCATGAGTATAGGAGTCGATTTCCTTAACGCATCCCTCTAAATTTTTGGAGGAGTACCTAGGGATACTCTTTAAATTTGAGAATTTTCGAAAAGAGAAGTTGCTGTGGTCCGATCAACTTTTGCGCTTTTAAAAATTTAATGACTGTTCACTGTTTCAGTCGCGTTGACATAACAGCTATATTGGATTCCATTTCACAGACTACTCATAGGAAAAGCAATTGAGAGGAATTTTTCTATTTTCGCCAGTTTACGATGGAAGAATAATATGTGGAGCTTTGTGTTCTATCTGGTGTTACCGCATGTTTCGCAGAATGCCTCCTTATCAGTGAACAACGTTGCCAAGTTTATCCATTCCTGTTCTGCAGAAGTGTCCTAGCGACTAAATTGCACCTTCATTCCTCCTGTTTCGCAGAATCTTGTTAGAAATATTTGGCGAAAGAAAAAAATCATAAATCTAAAGAGTACGACTCGTGCACACTAGAGCCCAGTGCAAAAATCCAAACGTCATTTACTGCAACAAGAACAAATTACAAACACATACACACACAAATAAAAAAAATCATTTGCATTAAACAATAATGGCATGAGCCTTAATAAATGAGGCGCCTAGTATCAAACCCCGCCACATCCATTTCGCTTACTTTTGAGTAATCTTGCAAAATGTGCAGTGAAGTTCTATATACAAAGTCCCATATTTGAACTAGCTTTTTAGTACGAAATATTAGTCTCTGTTTCCATGGAATTCCTTTAGATCAAACATATAACAAGCGATATATAACTGAACTTCGGTAAAAAAAAAAAAAAAATGGATTTGGTGGTTTTTGATTGTAGGCGCCTCAAATATAGATACAGACGCAACTCTTAATATTGTCTTGTCTTCGATGGATTAATGGATGTCTTCGATGGAATGAATGCAATGAGATACTGCATTAAAGTATGGAATAAAGCCAACTTCACCAGAAATTAAACTGCTAGTAAGAACCAACTGTCTAATTGTCTCCACAACCTCTTCCCCAAAGTTCCAGCAGTTGTATTGCTCATAGTTATATCACAAGCAATTTAATGAGATAGGTGAGCTGGTTACTGCTTCTAATATAAGCCGTTTTAACGCTCGGCTAACCAATGGGGAGTGAAAAAAGCTCTCTGATCATCGTTCTTACAGCCAATCACGTAGCAGAACCGAAAAGTACCAAAAATCAGACCATTTTGTGAAATTCCACTTCCCTCTCCGGAAATTTCCTTTCACTTTACGGTGTGCTGGTATACAAGCCATCTTGACTTTCTCAGTAATTTATGAAATAACTTGTTTGTTACTTGCAATTTGTATATGTGATTACAGTGGAATCAATTTCCAAACGATTGGAATCAATTTCTCAAAATATAATACAAATATTGGCGTGCTTCCTGTGCAGTACAGATTTTCAACAAACCTATTTGAAAATAAAATCTCTCATTGTGCAAAACAGGTCCACATGTATTCGATTATTTTTCTGTTCTTTGCAACATGGCAAGGTTGAGAGTGAAAAATCAGTTTGAATCACTTTCTTCGAAACAGGAGCATACGGTTCTATCTTCCCCGTATGCATTTTTTTAAATACAAATTTTATAGGACTTGAATTTTACCTACTTAGCAATATTTTAAACGAGAACTCAGAGAATGCAAAATACATAAAAAGCTTATAATTACGTAATTTAGTTTCAAAATAAAAAAAAATAACAGGAAAAAGAAAAGAAAAGAAAGAAAGCTCCAATGCTGAAATCATTTTGCCTACCTGAAGTTGTAAAACAAAATACAGATTTCGTAGTAAAATATAATTTTTTGTACATATATATTTTAATGAAATTACTTACTAAATATTTGAGCTACATACATTAAAATAACATGTTTAAATAAATACTGCACTTATATTTCAATTAATTCTTCAACAAATATGTTATTACGAGCGTCACACAAAAACAAACTTGATATTTGTATTTTTGCCAGAACAATGTTTATTATTTGTAATGTTTGTGCATAAATTATGTCATGACATTACGTCCAGGAGCAGCTACGTGATGAGTATTTGTATTTGAAAATGGTACTGGTAACCATGAATCCCTATGATACAATGTTACTGTTGGTCGTTTCGGAAATCTTTATAACGAATGATAGCAGAAGTAATGGAAAATATTACACATTATTATTTTAAAATTAATACAAAATTAAATCTTTGAGTTTTATTCACCACGGTTATGCCGGCTAAGCTAAAGGAAAAGGTAATGGTGAAAAATGGATGGAATGGTGAAATGAATAAAGTGGGAGGAAACGGGAGAACCCCGAGGAAAGCCACGCGCACGGTGTTTGCCCACCACAAAGTTCACTTGACGCGAGCTGGGATCGAACAAGGACCCCAAGCACAAGAGGTGAACGCTCTACCACTAAGCTACCGCAGCCCTAAAATTAATGCAATATGGTATAAAATTACAATTTTGTCTATAAAAGTACAAGAAAGGATTGTAAGTTTCCTGTAAAGTAGTAAGAAAACACCAAAATTTATAAATTAGGTAATAAGAGTATATAAACAATAAAATAGTGTAAAACGCTTTTAGAAATGAACTGCGGGCTTTCAAAAAAAGAACTTTTATCAGTACTTTTTTTAAATTTGTGTAATTTGTGTAATTTTCCTTTGTTCAAGAATATTTCATTAATTTGCATGTTTTATGTAGTGTCCTAGTTGAAATATAATGCGATATGTGACTTAAAATAAAACATGTCCAGTTCAGTGTTTAACCTGATAATTTTAGTGATGATAATGCAGAAAGATTTTCCTACAAGAATGTAATTGACAAGTTATTTGTTGTGAAACATAAAACACAGAATGCTGACTGTGAGTGAAGATTAAATTTCATCTGTTTACACCATATGACCTGTCAGAGTATATAGTTACAGTGCAAAGTGTATTATATTTAGCTTCAACAACGATTCTCTTTAGGATATTCATGCTATTAATATTTTGCTCTTTCTATATTTGGTCCGTCCAGGGTTGTTTACGTTTTGCACAACGTTATAAAGCTTGTCAAGCCTAGTTTTGTATTCTACGTTATGAAATAACGATAGATTTTTAAACTACAAGAACACAATATTCTAACCCGAAGTAATAAGGTTATAAGCACAAGTTTTAATACATAGAGATAAAGGAGATGACGCTCTTAGGATATTGAATATATCAAGGATGTTATAAATAGAGGATCTGCCCATATGTATCGTCATCCTATTAAATCGATGAAGCCAAAAAACAACCGAGCATCGGCACGTCTAATTGGCTACTCTCGTTTGTGCCATCTCTGATTGGCTACTTTCGTTTCCGACATGATTTTTGGCTCAAAACATTGCGGTCCTATTGGACGGAGTGGGCAGAGTAGAGGAGGAGGGGCGAAAGTGTGACGTATGGCTTCAAGATTTTGTTGTAAGGGTAGATCTTCTATTTTATAAGATCCTTGGAATATAAATTCTCTCTATCTGTTACTGATTTTGCTTTATGAAAATCTATTTATCCATATAA
Organism: Thermobia domestica; assembly: GCF_964235325.1. Classification (NCBI taxonomy): domain Eukaryota; kingdom Metazoa; phylum Arthropoda; class Insecta; order Zygentoma; family Lepismatidae; genus Thermobia; species Thermobia domestica. Next base: position 7,011,924 of record NC_137463.1, read on the forward strand.
AAATGAAAGTGACTATGCTTGTGATTTTATAACTCTTAAACCTCCAGACCGATCTCGATCAAATTTTTATGAGGTTCGTCCTGGGATTGTTATCATTTTGCTTTGACGGTGCAATTCAGGGGAGGTGGAAGAGGATATATTTAAAGACAAATGACGAATATTACTGTCGAATCCATAATGTTCGGGGTCACTAAGACGAAGAGGAACACTTCCAATACAGTTTAAATTCCAAATTCAGCCTACTTATGTCAAAAAAGAAAACGTAAACCGCTAGAAGAACGGGTATTCCGCTAGTTCAATAATAGAAACCGGAAGCGTTAAAATCCTACAACTTCCGGTTCCAACCGAGAAGTTAAATCCGAAATTGAAACTAATAGTGGAACTGTAAATTCATTTCAAAGAAACCCTTTGTTACTATTTAATAAAGCTTTTAGAGTTTTGAATTATGGTACGCATAAATATAGGTATTCTTATAGAACATTTTGTCCGTCTGTTTATCCGTCTGTTGACAGGTAACGGAGCAAAAACGGTAAGAGATATCGAGAAGGGATTTTTCTTGCAATCCCAAGAATAGTATCTCCTACTGTTATTCCACTATTAAATCCGGAAATTGTTCAAATTAGCTATTTTCACCATAAAATTAAAACAGAAACAGATAACGAGAAACGTTTTTTTGCAAACGATTGAGCGAATCAAGGCAACATACCGCAACACTATACCAAACCATAAGTGATTGAAATTTCGGTTTCAATACTGGTTTCAGTAGAGCAAAAACTAAGAAATATCGAGATGCGGCATACTATAATCGATTCTACTTCCCAAGAAAATATACCGTGTTCTTCGTTAACCCTCTATTCAAACCGGAAGTGGTTTCAATTTCGGATTCAACTCTTATCACTGTAGAACATAAATGGTATTGGATAGCGACCAGCTGCTTTCTGCAATCGACTCAGGGTGTTACGAAAACATACTGCTACAAACCGCAACTCTCTACCGAAACCGCAACTCTCTACCGAGTAGTGGAATTGTACTACTTCTGGTTTCAATACTGATTTCATTAGAGCAAAACGGGAAGTGATTTCGAGATGCAGTTTGTTCCCAAGAATAGCTTTCATTTCCCCCTATTAACCCTCTATTCAAATTGAAAGTAGTTTAAATTGACCATTTCCGGTTTCAACATTTTATCATCATAGAACAGAACAGGTAGTAGATAGCAATAAACAGTCTTATGCAACCGAAACAATGTCTTAAAAGTACGTATAATCGCAACCTGCAATATTCTACCTGAAACCGGAGATTTTTACAATTTACTTGTACTTCCGGTTTCAAATCTGATTTTCATAGACCAAAAATTGTAAGAGATTTTCCACCATCGATTCAGTATCTCAAGAATAAGTTCTATGCCACCCCTTAACCATTTTATTCAAAACCGAAACTGGTTCAAATTAACAATTTCCGGTTTTATCGCCACAGAACAAAAGCAATACCAGATAGCAAGTAATGGCTTTATGATATAATTTCAGCGTTCTGGGAACAGGTTCTATTTAGATCTTATTACTCTTTGCAACCAATACTTGTAGCTGCACTATTTCAAATTTGAGTTTTGAATTTCCATATTTTGGAAATCTACCGTAGTTTCAGACTGGTAAACGATACTTATTTGTTTGTCTATAGGGTTTGGTTAAAACCGGAAGTATGGGGAAGTCCAAGGGCGCCGATTTCTCTGTAACTTTGGGGGGGGGGGCATTCATAAAAAATACATATAGCAATACATAGAACAAAAAAAAATCTTATAAAAATACAGGGGGACCCACATGAGCTTTGGGGAAGGGAGCGGGCCAACCAGCCCCCAGGATCTGCGCCCTTGGGAAAGTCCTACTGTTTTCGGTTTGAATAAATTACGTTAAAATTGAACCTATTGAAAGCAAATAATATTAAATTCGAAAGTGGTAGAACTCATTTTCTAGTTTTGTTGTTTCTAGGTAATAATAATAATTATTATATGTTCATTTAAAGAAAATAAGCAGATAAATCACTTTATTCAGAATAAAACTGTGATCCTTTCAAGTTTTTCGGGTGACATTATAGCCTTTGAGAGTTGCTTTTAGTTCTGCCGACGCTTGTTGGTTCGTTATGAAACTGCACGGTCATTTGTTTGCGTTCAACTCTCTTCTTTTACCCCCCTCCCGACCTCTTTTGTTTGGCGCAATCGAAAGGGGTTATAAGTCTCTGCCTAAGCCAAAACGACCAAAGGGAATGCGTAGTTATTTTCGTGTGTCGGTGGAGTTGGCACTCTTGGCTGAGCGCGGTTATATATTTGGACAGTTGTTTTCTGTGTGGACTATTTTTTTTTTACAATAAGAGGATATATGTTTTTGCTTTGCTTTGTCGTTCGCATATCTCTGGTCAATTTTATATTTTTTTTATTTCATGCTATAGTATGTTAATATTATCTTAACTTCAATCAATGCCTTTATATCGATAAAACGCAACTTCCAGAATACACTTTCAATCTTCAAAAACATTTACTGTTGTGTATTACTCTTAGAATAGCATTCTTTCCTTTACCGAAATTCCATTACTCAGAATGTACTGAGGACAAACATACTGCCTTTTCTGAGTTTTACACCTTGAATACTATAAATTATTTAGAAACTAGAGTTAAACTATTATGAATTGTTAAACTATATAAGAAAAAAAAACAAAGGTACAAAGATGAAACCTTGTGGAACTCCACTGTAATATGTCAGTAAAGTTCAAGTACACAATTACACACTAGACTCTTCAAAGTTAGTCACGATTAGTTGTCACATCTTTTTGTACCATCTGCTTAATTATACAGTGTTATGCAAAGAAGAACTACGCGCCATTTTCATAATTTTGTGTGGGAACTAGGGATAAAGTTTGATGTCCAACAGTAATATTTAGCCATTAGTTAAACTGATATGACCTCTTTCTACTGTGTAATTAATGTTTTCCCCTCATAACGTTGTAATGCATATCAGGAATATGCTGTCTAACTTACCTAGATTTGCTAATTTTGGCACTAGTTCGCTTTTGCATAAAACTCTGATTATCTTCTTCTCTTCCATTATTTAAATGGGACAAGGTGGCTCAGTCGTAGAGCGGTTATCTATGGTGCGTGCGGTCCTTGGTTCGATACCCGACCAAGTAATTTTGTGAACAACATCGAGTTCGTGTATTTTCTCGGAGTACTCCCACTTTCTTCGTTCCACCATTTCATTTATTATTTCATCATAATTGTCTCCTTTTTAATTGAATTGAATTGATTTTGAGTTTAACGTCCCGTTCAGCAGCGAGGCTATATGAGACGTGGACCTACTGATTAACGTGGAATCCGAACCACATGAGCTCCCGCCTCGTCCCCTTTTGAATAGCCGGCATAATCGTAGGACGTAAAATTTGAAGATTTCATTTCATTTGTATTTCTGAGCTGAACCAGATTATCAACTGCCCTAATTCAAACTAGAAACTCAAAATCACACAATTAAATTTTAGATACTGCAGGCCTTATGCATAGTCGTACTGACACATGATTAGCACCATACTAAAGAGTTAAACTAACATATATTTCCTGCAGTAGTCAGGCCTTAGTAAGGCGTTAATCATACGTCAAAACGACTTTGCATAAGGCGGTTCGTTTCTAACACATCTCCATTTAGTATGTTCTTAAGCGTGAAACTTCAATACAGGTACGTACGAAAAAAGTTTTACTTTTAAAATTATCCATTGTGGAGATCCCAATGTTTCCATTGTTGCTGGTAAACTTTAAGTTTATAAATTTAATTCTTGGTTACAATAACTATAGTAACAATTAAACGGTCAATACGCGTCTTCGGCGCGAAAGACCGGGTTCGATTTCTGGCGGGAGCTTATATGCTTCCGATCTCACGTTATTAGTTCTACAGTTCATAAATCTCGCTGCTGAAAGGCACGCAACACTCTTAATACCTCGAATTAAACAGATACCGGTAATACATTTTCCAAAATACTTTTTTATATTTTATGCTTTATTAGAGATATTGGAGGCACTGTAGGTCAGTGGTAAAGTGCTTAATACTGGTGTGTGCGGTCCCTGGTTCGATCCTCAACCAAGTAACTTTGTGGTGCACAATATCGTGTCTGTAGGTTTTCTTGAGGTACTCTATTTTCTCCCACATTGTCATTCTACTAACCTCTATCATCACTCACATGCTTTAATAATCTATCTCCCTTAGCCTAAAGAACATAATTGTCAGACTTTAAACGGAAAGATTTCATTTCTTTTCATTTGATACATTATGCTTTATCTTATAAAGTTATGTTTTATTTGATATACTATGCTTTATTTTCAAAAGCAATGCTTTAGTTGTTGACATATTATGCTTTATTTTTATTATAAAACAATAAAAATAAAGTTAATTTTTTAAATGAATAAAGTTATACTTTATTCGACCTATTATGCCTTATTTTTAATTATGCTTTATTATGTGTTTAAAATTAGTTTTATCTGGACTCGTTAGACAATCGAAATTATATTCAGAGTATCAACCATGTACCAACCATGTGCTGTTATGTTTTTTTATACTTCTTTAGGATTGTTCTATATCTAGTGAACATATTATCAAGGTTAACAAAAATGGCTGTCTATAGAAACCTCGTACGTCGTACTCAATGCTTAAGTAACAACCTGATGACATCACTTGTAAGTGTCTTCCTTTGCGGTAGAAAATGACTTAGACATTCCGAAGAAGATTGACTTCGTGTGAGTGTTCTTGTAATCTGCTCGGCCACGCCGTCGAAACATACTTGGCATTGCAGCAAAACTTGTGTGTGTTCAAAGCCGTAATTAATTCCGCGGTTAATTTCGCAGCGAAGGGTGGTTGAAAGTGTCAGGCAAAGTCGCCGAGATATACGTACATACGGACGCACGGTTCGCTCGGAACGGAATATGTACGTTAAGAGGACTCTGTACAAGTTTAAAATGGGTTCTGCTTGCGTAAGTTAAGTAGGGAAAGAGGAAAGGAGGGGATGCAATTTACGGCAGTACTTTTTTTTTTTTTTTTTGTCCATTGTGCTTTGTTGATTCTCAGAGGTTTTCCTGTGTGAGGTTGTTTGTTTTCTGCATATATATATACGTTAGTATGTGCGACAAGGGAAGGCAGAAATCGTAAAGAATTAAAAGCTAGAACCGCCCTGTGGAAACATATTGTTCCTCCGCTTTCCTCTGTACGGTTATCCTCTTCTTCAACACATGAACTGTGTGGATAGTGTTTCCTTTGTGTTTCTATGTTAACGAAAAGGCCTTTCTTGTATAAAAATAATGTTCTTTTTCTCTCTGTTGCTATCGCCCTACAAATTAGTTAAATTCCTCCGAAAGGACCAACATTACTCATTGCATGGTCTTTTGAGCTTCTGGACGAATGCCAAGACGTCTTACTTATCTTTACATGTTAACAAAATATTGCTTTTATCTGGTTTCACGCTCACGTTGACTAGATGGATTTGTCAAGGCATTTTCCCGGTATTTATCTGGTCTTTGTACAAGTTGTTGGCGCTAGGTAACTCCAAGATATTTAAGGTCAACCTCAAGAAAGTAGTACTTCGCAATATATACCAGGCATGTTAATAAACTAAAAATAAAGTAACGACCGACTCCCTTTCGGGATTGGCAGGGACGTAGCCAATAAGAGTTCATAGGGTCCAGATCCCCATCAATTGTAAAGCGCAACTGAAAAATGCTACCTTTAGAAGATTAAATAACAATTTTTACATTCAGTTTACAAGTACTCGTATCAACAGTTCGATCATTCTCCCTCCCCTACGAAATGAGTTTCTGGCTACGGGATGAGAACGAGTCATGAAGGTCCTGGGCTGTGTGTGGTGGCGAGGACTCTACTCAGAGGAAAAAAACATATGTGGTGTACGTAATAACGTAAGTTACATGGGTAAATCCTGTAGATTTTGGACTTAAAGTACAACTACTGATCGGTCAGTTCCAAAACGGCTCTTGTCCGTTTCTATCAAATTCCAGAAACGCGAGAAAAACTGTATGATCGATGCGTTTTGTAGAACTGGAAATATTTGAGTTTCACATGAACACACTGAAGTATTCTCAGTTCTACAAAATACGCAGATCACAATTTTTTTGTAAGTTTTCTGGCATTTACTGTAAATGGACACAGGCCTGTAGCCAGCCCAAAAATTTAAGGGGTGGCTGAAGTTAGGGGGGCCCGATCCAACCATATTATAGTTCATCACCATATTATAGTTAATTTGCAAGCCTAACGTGAAACTTTTAGGGGTCCAACCAAAATTTAAGGGGGGAGGCCTCCCTAGACCCCCCTGGATACGGGCCTGAATGGACAAGAGCCATTTTGGAACTAGACGACTCACATATAACATCCTACAATTAACGTATAACTGAAAACGCATGTTTTATAATATTATCTGTATAAGTGTTCCATCTATACGTACTTTCCATATGACTGTATATAAACGGTAAGGATCTCACATACAGATGGACATATATAACATATAGCTGTAGTATGTAACATACGTATGCGTATGTAATATACGGAAGACTGTTAAATATCAGACATTCTGCAGCTACGTGGTTTAACATCTAAGCCGAAAAAGGCATTTCGTATATAGCACATGGATAATGTATGTTTCGTACAGATTTCCGCAGTAAACATATGGATTCCGTATATTTAAACAATATAAAGCTGTCCGGATAATGGATTTTTTTTCAGTGTACATTTTCTTGATTTTGTTATTCATGGGCAAGATATAGCCAGCATAACATTCCGAATTCCTTTACCTCCTAGGGTGATTCCAGGTACCTATATTATAGAGACTCTCTGAACCTCAGAGCAGAATTGAAACGGGGGTAGAAAAGAAAAAAAATCGTTGCTCCCCGAGAAACGAACCCAGGTCACACATTGGGCAAATAGATACCTGGGTGACTACGCTAAAGTGACTCTTCTTGTTTGATTTTTGTTTAGAGGCGGATCTAGAAAGTAAAAACTGCGGGGGCCAATCAGAACCCAGACTTTGATAGGTATATCATGAGTTTACTATAAACTTTTAAAAATATATAAATAATACCTTAACTTTTTTGTAACAAAAAACTGAAGGGCTAGGCTCCCGGCCTTGTGATAGATCCGCCACTGGTACCGAGACTATATAAGACCTACAGTTTAAGGAGAAACCCAACCGATCAGCTTTCAATGCTCTTTCACCGGGAATCAAACCCAAGATCACGTAAGCCAAAGGCCCGCACGCTAGTCACTAAATTAGCGGGGAGCATTCGATTTTCTTGATAAGCTAGTGATGATCAAGGCTTTTTAAAATGTATATAAAATCTGAAAATCTTCTCAAATGTTATTTCCCTAAAACTTTTCTCATAAATCTAGAGTTGAACTCACTTCTTCACCTGGTCGATTGACTTTCAAGACCCTCATATGTCGTATATAATTTAAATCAAGTTTATATATATATATATATATATATATATATATATATATATATATATATATATATATATATATATATATATATATATATATATATAAGAAAAATGTCAATAAATAGAATAAAAATTAAAATTCTTGGATTTCACTTAGCTCAATACTTAAGACAAACACTCACTTTCAGACCAATTGGATAGTTTTCACAAAATTGAAGAAGTGGTAAATTCACCCTTCGTCCTTGAGCGACTTTAATCCTAAGCAATACAAATAACTGAAAAGTAGGAAGGAAAATGTACAATGTACGTAGTTAATAAGCACTAAATCTTCGTGGAAAATGGTTTTATCATCAGATTGTGCAAAAAACTTTTGTTAGTTGAACTTTTGTGTCCATTTCTGCAACGAAGTTATATGAGACGTCAACCCAGAATTTCAAGTAAAATCAGAATAAGCGTAATGCGTTATATGCTGTCCCAGTGGGAACCGAACTCGGACCACATACACCTAATTAGTACCATAGCCACTTGTCTAACAGGAAGGCCTTAATACACAGAGAAAAATCCCTTATCCGAACAGAGGTATATTATACAAATATACGTCATCCATATGTTTACTAAGGAAATCTATACGGAGTATACGTTATCCACAAGCTACATGCATACTGTCCCATTTCCCGCTTAGATATTACATCTAGGGATGGCCACAAAGTTCCGGTTCTGGGGAACCGGTTCTCGGAGATCCGGTTTTCAGAGCCGGTTCTGGAACCGGTTCCGGACCTGGATCCGAAAACCAGGTTCCAGAACCGGATCTTAGGAACCGGTTCCAGATCTGGATCTGAAAACCCGGTTCCAGACCTGGATCGAAAGCCCCCAAAGACCAGTAAACCAGGCACAAATTTCACCTTCAAAACACTGCAAAGAGGACCATGGGCTTGTGCCCCCAGAAAAAATTTTTGGACCACCGTTTTTTTGTTTTTGTTTTTATTTTGGTCCACCAGTGGGTGTTTAGCCAAATGAGTTGGCCAGTTTGTCTGTTTAACCATTGAGTTTGCCCAGTTTTTTAGCCAAATGAGACAAGCGGTCGCCGCCTGGGCTCCTGCCTGTTGCTTCCACCATTTCATCTAGCACACAGTTCACAGCCTTCCAGCAGCTCGGGTTTAGCGTAGGGATCGTCACAAAGTTTCGGTTCCAGACCTGGATCCGAAAACCCGGTTCCAGAACCGGATTTTGAGAACCGGTTCCAGACCTGGATCCGAAGAACCGGTTTCACCTGAACCCGAAGAACCGGTTCCAGACCTGGATCTGAAGAACCGGTTCCAGACCCGGATGCGAAAAAACGGTTCCAGTCCTAGATCCGAAAAAACGGTTCCGGAACCGGATCTTCTAGAACCGGATCCGTTCAGATCCGAAAACCGGTTCCAACAGGAACCGGTTCTGGCCATCCCTAGTTACATCATGGTGTATGTTATATACGTCGATCTGTATGTTAGATCATTACTGCTTATATACAGTCATGCGGAAAGTACCTATGGATGGAATACTCATACGAAAAGTCTTATAAAACATACGTTTTCAGTTATATATGTTTGCTGCAGGATGTGCTGCAGTGATTCCGCGGACATTTTAAATCATACTACATTTGTAATTAAGTAAGTTTATTAGATAATAATAATCAAAAGATATATATGTGCTCGTACTTTAACAGTACTTGTTACATGACTTTCTTCCTCTCCCAATATTCTCTACCACCATAAATATGGAATTTGAAATATAAAATATACAGATATAATCAAATTGTTCAAAATTTCATGTGTATGTCAAACTCTACAATTTTGGATCATAGAAATGATAAATATACATTATAACGACAATAAAGTTACGGAAAATTAAAGTGGACGTTACAATCGGGAAATTACAGTTGGAAGTTATCAATTCAGTAATAAATTGAAGAAATCCATTTAATAATTTTATAATAATAATAATAATAATAATAATAATAATAATAATAATAATAATAATAATAATAATAATTAATAAATAAATAAATAAAACCATGGTCTTCTACACTAATTAATATACATATAAGGTTCATTATCCTGCTCATTTATCAAATATAGTGGGAGTCGACTGACCTGGAAAATAAAATAAATAAAATATTAGTTAATGTAAATGGGTGAAATATATATATAGATTAAATAGTATATACATATATAGAGAGAATGAAAATAGAGTAATGTGAATATAAATGAGAAATATAGAATATGGTTATAATTGAGGAAAGTAATGACAAATATGAAATATGGTTATAATTGATGAAAGTACAGGAAGTCGTATACTTACCACGTATGTAACGAGATCTTCAAAGGACACGTCGTGCGAAATCTAGGCCGAACCTCAAAGAAAGAAGAAATATAGAAAATAAATAAATAATGGATTTGTTAATAAATAAAGTTATGATAGAATTGATACTTACCGTAAACTATAAATTATACATTTCCTTCATATGTTATTTCACAACGCATGAAGAATCCTGTTTCTTCTGATAGATTTATATTTCCTACTTTATAGAAATAGTGGGTGGCGACTCCGATGCGCAGGGCCAAAGCATTAACTAACATCTCAATTAAAATAATATTGTTCAAGAGGACTATGCCTTTTCTTTTCTATCGACAGTTTCGACTATAAATACTTTTAAGAATTATCTGTGCATAAACAGGAAGAAAATAATAACCATACCATAAACTTTGAAGAGAAGACTAACTGTAAATAATAATTAGTACAGTAATAAAATTAGTAGTAAAGAATATGTGGATTATATTTTATGTTACTACAACTACAATCACCAAAATGTGATTGAGATGTTAGTACAGCTCATCTCCATCATGCTGTATCATCATCTGAACACTGTGTCTCCATTTTCGATCAGTGTTGCTAACAATATTTCAGCTAAATCCCTAAAACTAAGTTAAAATGTCACTACTTTTCATCAAAAAATCCCACTGTCAAGTTTCAACTGCAATATTAATATTGAATACATGATCTTGCATTACAAATATCATTGTGTACAACTACGCTACATAAAATGATGTAATATGTATTTTTAGTCACCAGGAATCCTTTCGTCATATGGGCTGATCTCTGTCCTAAAAACCTTAAAAGGTATGCTTATATTTTATATAGAGTTTTTTCAGTGTACTTGATTTGAGGGTGGAAGGAAACGGGAGTACTCCGAGAAACACCACGGGCACGATGCTGTCCACCACAAACTTACTTGGTTGGGGATTGAACCAGGAACCCCACGCACCAAAGGTAAGCGCTTTACCACTGACCCACCGTACTCCCCATGTGATATTGTAGAATTAATTTTGTTTTATTTTGTATTTTGCACTTTAATAAATGTTAATTTCATTTATTGTGTTTTAAAACTTAATAGTATTCCTCTTTTCTCTTGAGAATCCAGTATTTCGCGAACAAATGAAAGTTGCTTTCAGAGGCTGGGACGTAGCACACCTGGTCCTGGAGCCACTCAACAAGTTCCTATGGAGTGCGCATCCTTTTGGTTGCCAGAATTATTTATAGCCAAGGAAACGGGTTCCAAAGACACTTCCTCATTCTCAGCTCTTAAGGAGGAACTAGCGAGAGAGGGGAACATCTTCCTCGTATGTTGCTCAAGAAAACCCAGGAGAGCTGTTGCATGAAATTGTACTCATACGCAACAATTTACTCTAAATAGACCTATGGAAGCCACCGTCTGCATGTCTTGGGATTGAACAAGTGTCATGACACACATAACGATATGAGTTTCATTTCGACAACATTCTGCTATATTCCCTTTGCTTCGCTGAACGCTTAAGTATTTTCAATGTAATGTCTGCAACGGTATATTACGGTATATGTAATTTAAGTTTTCATTATCCGTACAGCGTCCTTACTAGTTTAAATTACTCAGTAGATTGCAAACACGACGAAGTAGAGTGTAGTCTCGATATTAATGTTACGTAGAATCCGAGCCACCAAATAAAATAAAATTTTTAAATAAATTTTACTAAAAAATAATTTATGAAGCGAAAAAATAAATTAATTTTTGCTTCCCAGAGAATTGCTTTTGCAAACTTTTCTATATATGCATGACTAAAGAGAAAAATATGGAGGCGCCTTCATACACAATCAATTTATAAATCTTTTAATTCTCATGTAACTCAAGTGATTCTACTATGAGAGCGCTGTTCTTGTTTTTACTTTTAGTCATATATATTTCACTTTTCAGTACTTTAGTTTTACTTTACTAATTTTGTAAAAAAACATGCTTCTTAAATGTTTTATTTTTATTTTTATTACGATTTCATTTTAAAAAAGAAATCAAGTTTTTAAAAATATTTATTTTATTTTACTTATAGGACAATTAGTTTTATTTCGTTTACTCTTTTGAAAAAAACGAACAATATACATATATAAATTTTTCAAATGTTCTAAACTTCAAATCGTGGAAATTTGATATTTTGTCCGAAGTTGTGCATGTTAACTCCTGTGTACTAGATGACCCCACATTACTGAAGAGTAAAACTGGTTGCATACTGAAAGAGGATGTATCGACCTTTAAATAAAAGATCTTGTTATATAAATACGTATCAGGTTTGCCAACTATTCGATAATTTATCGTAATATATGATAATTTAGGCCTTAATGCTATATACGATGATGCTCTTGCGATAATAGGTGAATATACGATAATTTTAGAACGCACTCTTTTTTTGAAGTTTTTGAATGTGCAAATAAATTGTAGATGTGCATTAAATAATTATAAAACACACACATTAAGGTTTTAAAATCATTCCCGCTAATATAAATCAATAACGTTTTGAAAATTGGCAGATAGCAACTCTTCATCCATTGTTTAAATTCAATTACATTTACGAAGGGGTAGAAATGTTATTATTGTTCAGAGTACTATTAATAAGGATACAAAAGTGTTGAGAATCGTGACACCGAAGATTATTAGATAAGTTTTACTACATGTTATTGCTATTTTAGTAGTATTTACTTGTTTCTACAAGCATCACGTACACAAGGAATATACCATAATTTTCAAGACTAAAATCGATAATTTTGTTCTCGGAGGTTGGCAACTCTGAATGGAATATTCTACTGCCACGCGAATTATATTTCTGTGCGAGATGTGATCATTGTATTTCGTCGGAAAATGAGCTAAATTACGGTTCCAAGATCCGAAGACACAGTTAAGCCATTGTAAGTTAAAGAAAAGGATGTAAATCCTGAAGACTGCTAAGAAAAGTGTAAATATGAATATTGATGATGATTTTCCTAGTTACTTAAATTATATTGCTGAGTGTAACATATAATATATATTAGATTTTTTAAATACTTTGTAAGAACTTTTCTCAGCACCGATATTTAATTATTAAAGTATGACTCGAACTAATACACAATGTATTTTACTTCCTGCTTGGCTTGAATCAGCAAACGCATGAACCAAGACTTTGTCTTACCCGCAAGTTTATTGAGAAACTTCTACGTAACTTGGAACAATGTATTGGTCTGAGATAATCAATATTCATTTTTACTAGCTGAACCGAGAGGATAATTTCGTGGATCTATATAGTCTGTGAACCCATGAATAAAAAGATCTGTGCTAGAGCGTTTCGTTGATTTTGTCTGTAATAACGACATAGGAAGGAGAGTTGGAAAAGAGGAAAGGGGGTATGGCGGTACACCACTGAAATTTATCGCGAAGAAAGTTACTTGAGACATTTAAATGAGTTTAGAATCAAAATATATGTGTAAACAAGTTATAAGGCATAACAAAGCAACACATTTTACTTAAGACCATATCTTGAGAGAGAAATTGGCCAGAACCATTGAAAGATTTTAAAGTTGGTATTGTTTCTGTGGAGTAACATGGTACGACATTTCGAAAGGGAGATTGACCATTATCTCTCGGGAGAAGAAGCATATTTCAGTTTCACATGTTCATATAGGTCTGTGATGGCCAAATCGTCGATTAAGAGCTATTAGTAGTTCGCGGGGACATTTTCGCTATATCTCATTAACGCTCCGAATGGCTAACCTTGATTCCTCTACTGACACAGGAAAGTCCCACAAGTTGTCGCTCAAATCTGAAATAACTAGACGCATGTTCCAACGTTTACATAAATTCCTCTTCTAAGGAGAGGAGGAGGAAAGAGGTGTCTTATATATTTTAATTTCCGATTTTATTTGTGAAATGCCCAATGTGAGGGAATGGCCGAACCGTTTGAAGTGAATTTTTGAATATAGATAGCACTTGCGTCAAAATGGATTTATATTGTTTCACTTTGATTGAAATACGTACTTTAGTATGGAGATTTGAGGATTTAAACTTTTTTGCCAAGAATTCGATCTCGCGATCGTTTGAAGAAGTTTAGGAGATAAGACACGACATGTAAACCACACATTAAAAACAAATGACCATGTGTCCCAGCGTTTTAGAAAATTCCGTTTCAAACGGGGAGAAAGGTGAAATTTATATGTTCAAATTTTCCAGTTTTGGATGATTTCGCATGCGTGATACATCAAGGACAAGAATGAGATTCTGAGAAGCAGATAAAGAAGAGGTGGAAGCAATATTTCCAGAAAGTTTCACTGAAAAAATCCCAAGGGAAATTGGCAAAAATCTATCCACAGATCAGGGACTGATTTGACCTGTGACCATGCATGACGCTCTAGAAGAGAGTAATAGCAGTAAGATTGAGGAAAAAGAGCGAAATAACAAAACTTGGTTTCATACCAGGACGGTCGACAACGGATGTAATATTTGCACTTAGGATGCTGATAGAAAAGTACAGAGAACCAGAAGGACCATCATATCGTTTTAATCGACTTAGAAAAAGCGTATGATACAGAGTGTCAGTGGATCATATTTGGTGGGCACTGAAGAAGTGTGTTCCGAACATATACATGTGTGTAATTCAAGATACGTACGTATAAAGGATGCAGGACAGGAATGAAGAGGCGTGCGGAATAACAGAAGAATTTACAGTTAAAAGTGGTGCTTCGTCAGGGATCTTGTCTTAGCCCGCCTTTTTACAATTGTGACGGACGAACTTACAAAGAACGTCCAAGAGTTAGGACCTTGGAATATGTTATTTGCGGTTGACATCGTGCTGATAAGTGAGACCACGGCAGCACTGCAAGAGAAATTAAATGCCTGGAGAGGAGCATTTGAGAGCAAAGAGCGTAGAATTAGTGAAACCAAGACATAGTATTTATATTGTCGTTTCAGGAAAAATGTAATTGCGAATACAATATTACGACTGGAGGAAGAAGAGGAAGTAATGACGAGGAAATTCTTGGGATCATATACTGTAGGAAATTGCAGGAATAGAAGAAGATGGAAACATCAGAATTAGCAGCGCTTGAACAAAATAAAGACAAGCGGCAGGAGGATTGTGTGACCGTAGGGTACCAATATACCTTAAAGGAAAAATTTACAAAACAGTAGTGAGACGTGCCTTATTATACTGTAACTGAACTGCTAGTTCAAGGTGTAACTGAACTGCTACAACCAGGTAGTTTGTTGGATATACCCACACCAACAATTGACCTTCGTCTTATGTCCATTCGCATTCAACTCACGGTGTGATGGTCAATTGAACACAGACCTTCAACAAAAAAGCGACAATATTTTCTTGGTTACCTTTATAAATAAAATCCATTCAGGATAACATATATGTTTTGAAGCATAGACTAGAAAAGATTTTTTTACTAGACTAGCGTGTACAGAGAACCAACTCAGAATATTTATTTTGCTCTATGTAATCTTTATTCCTCAAATGCATATGAAGAATATTTTAGTTTAGAAAAGGAAAACAGGCGAAGTTTTTTTTTTCATGCTTTATTTAGTTTATATCTTACAAGAATTTATTTTCATTTTAATTTTTTCCCCTTTCCTGAAAAACGTTCGCTTTTCATTTATTTTCAGGGGGAGAAGAGATAAAGTACTGTTACCTAAAATAGAATCTTTGTCCATTTGAAAAAAAAAATGAAAAAGAAATCTATAGAACGTCGCAGTATATGTGACACATATGCCTCCTCCCTCCGTATCAGTGTAGCCTCTTTGGACAGAAAGAGATAGAAGAAAACACACTTGAGAACTAGAGTTAAGTCTGAACTCCAATATATCAAGATAGAGAACCACGATTTCACCTCTTTTCCTCGTGAAAATAAATCTCGTAAGAGACTCGTTCCCGGCGAAGTCTCTCTTTTTCTTAATGTTTTGGCAAGGGATCCGCGGTGAGCATCCCTGAATCTCTGCACTGGAATAACAACAGTTAGTCATAACACGAAGAGTTCGTAGGTTTCCTTAAGAAAATTTCCCTTGACTGACACAAAATTTTCCCTTATATTATCAAATTTTATCTTGTTTGTTGATATATTTGAAATCTTTAAGTTTTACGTCCCACAGTTGTGCCGGTTAGGCTAAAGGAGACAGTGCTGATGAGAAATGAAGGAAATGGTGGAATGAAGAAAGTGGGAGGAAACCCCAGGAAAATCCACGCACACGGTGTTTGTCCATCACAAAGCTCACTTGGCGCTATCTGAGATTGAATCAAGGACCATATGCACCAGAGGTGAATGCTCTACCACTGAGCCACCGCGGCTCCTCCAGGCAACAATGGTGCAAATTATACTACCTTGAACACACACAAATAATTGCTATTTTGTTGGTTCATTTTTGAAAAAACAAAGAAACATTTAAACATTTATATCGGTCAAGCAGTCACCGAGAGAATTTAACTGAATTTTCAAGTTTGATCGAAAAGTTTCCATCTTGCTAAATTTCCCTTAAATAACAAACAGGTACAGAAACATATGACTCCATAAGGTTAAGTAAAGTGTACCGGATAATTCATATTGGCAATTTTTGCAGTATTAATTACATAAATATATTTTGTTAATAAAATTATTAAATTTATTAGCGATTGACGGAGAAAGTATCTAAAGATGAGACCTATACGAATCAATAAATATGATTAAAATGAACAATATGGTGTGTATGATGTGTAGATTATCATGTGTGGTACTTGATGATATCGAGAAAAACCGGATTTATTGTGTAAACTTAAAAAAATAATACTGTATTAGAATGGTGCCATCTAGTAAGAAGAAACGCATTTTAAAATATATACTAATAAAGCATTTTATTACGAAGACGACAGTGACCTCACGTAGTGTAGTCGCTAACACTCTTCTCTTTTGTACGAGCTGTCCCGAGTTCGATTCCCGATGGGGACGACTAGTCGAAAAAGTGTACAAGCGTTTTTTTTTAGACCAGCCATTCTGAGTTAGGTTTTTCGGTTTTTTTCTCATTCACACTAGGTAAATGCCGGGATCATACCTAATATCCAGGTCCTGGGCCGTCTTTCCTTCTTTCCCAATCCTTTTATCCTTCCGTTTCCTCTTGTGATCGCCTTAGATAATACGCATAAGCTAACTGTTGTCCTCGAGATTTAACGTGAAATTAAAAAGCACGATAACAGCGAACTATTTGCACACAGCATGATACCTGTAGGAAGAACAAAGTTATACCAGTACCACGGAAAGTAAAATAAGATCAATTTCCCGGCATAAGCAATTATGAATTTTTTGCTGCAATCTAAACACCAAAATAAGCTAAATTTACCTTAAAAATAAGCAAAAATCTCTATTGAAATACACCAAATATAATTTGCAATAAGCCAAATCTAGATTGAAATAAGTTAAATCTAGTTTAAAATAAGCTAAATCTAGTTTAAAATATGCATAATCTATACGTAGTTTGAAATAAGCCAAATCTTAATAAAATAAAGTAAATTGGCAAGCATAGAAAAGTATGACCATTTTGAATACCATATATATATCACTCAACAGACACTAATAAACTTTATCACAATTAATTAGCCATTCTACAATCACTGGTAAAATAAAATAAAGCGTTAAGAGACCTAATCACTGCGAAATTAAAATACCTCTAATTTTATAGTGATTATGTGATATCTTCAAACAGATAAAAGATAATCGAAATATGGAACAAGAGCGCGCTAGGCAATATTATTTTGCATGACGTACGTTTATCACGAGTCACCTAGCAGCTTTCCGTTTGCAGCCATTTAGAAACGCGAAAATAAATGCCGATTTTCTAAATGGCTGGAAATTGAAACCAGATAAGTGAAACCTGATAATGGTATCTAATGTAAAATATTGTCTAGCGAGCTCTTGTTTCACTTTTCAATTATCTTTTATCTATTTGAAGAAGATATCACATAATTACTGTAAAATTAGCGGTATTTTAATTTCGCCGTGATGGGGCCTCTTAAGAGTGCGCTTTTTGGTTAGACTGTACTTTCTTTCTAATCAATCTTCTTTGGATTCCACCATCGTGACGCAGACAAGTAGTATTTCGTAATCGTTCTAGATAAACGAGTATTTATACAAATGTATATAAACCAGAGGCTGATTTAAGATAGTTTGGTGACATTTTCATTCCGCTGGTCATTGGGTCGTCATGTTACAACGATTGAAGTTCATTCTATGGGACATCAAAGGACTGGCGTCTGATTTATCTTTCGTCCCGGATGAGACAGGCGTGCCTTTCTCTCTCTCTCTCTCTCTCTCTCTCTCTTATAACTGTATATTTCTTTGGCATCTAGAACCGCCAAATATTTTTTTCTTTTGAGGTCCAGCCGTGGTGGGAGCGGGCGAAGGGCCAACGAGTCTCCGTCGAGGCAACAGCAATTCCAAGACACCCACGCGACACACTACAAACTGGAAAAAAAATATATGAAGAGTTCTTTAAAGGAAAGCTAAAATATAGTTACCCCATCGAGAAATTGAATAGAATTGCTGAGCTTTCGATATAAATTTTTCCTTCCTGTTTCCTGATGGTAGTTAATGCATCACTAAATAATATACATTTGTCTATTAAGATATAGTTTCCGGACGTCACGGCTTCCTCCCGTTTTGGGGATGCCCAGGAGGCATAGTTTTATTCATGATTGGAAGCAGACGATCCATAGAAACCTAGTTTGTTCAGCTTCGAGAAGAGTATTGGCCTCTCAGCCAACAAGAAAGGATGACTTAAAGGATTGCCACAATGTATGAAATGCTTTGTATTACAGCCTTGCTTCTAGAAAGCATTTGTGAAATTTCGTGGAACAAACGAACAGCTTCAGCAGTTGCGAGTAATCCCGTCCTTGTTCGATTCACAGCGTCGTAAGTAGGCTAGTTACCGCACGGGACAAGAACTCGCCTTCGCGTCTACCCCTTGACCAACCAAACCAAAACGCTCCCCCGACTACACCTGATATTCACATCACACAGTAATTTTTCTATCCATTTTTCTTCAGTGGTAAAGCTTGATTTTAAAAGCGCAGTACATAATTTAATTTTTAGTACAGTACAAGATAAAACACCAAACTAATTAGTATTTGATTGCTAAATAATCTGAGAGTAGCATGCTTGACATATTCTTATAGTCTTATCGTAATAACTGCAAATCACAATGTTTTTGGAATTTTATCGGGATGTGCATATGTGTAGAATGAATCAACAGTTTGTTTCTTTAGAAGAATATTTAATTATGACAAACAGTCAAGCTGTTGTCTCGAGTATTATACTCGGACATTTTACAAATCTTTTAAATTGATATATATCTAAGTTACATGAAAACACAGAAAGCTGGAACTAAACTTTAACCTTCCGGGTTCTTTTGGCTGCAAAGACTTTTATAATGTCCTCAAAAAATAGCTTTTAAGCTATGCTCTACGGATATGATTCTAAGGTTAATGAGTCGTTGTTGTCCTATTAAGTTTCTGAGGTAAATTTTTATAATCTTTAGTTTACTAAGACTCCTTGCCTTGCTTTATAGTGAAAAGAAATATTTATTTGCCCACTTTTGCGCCCCCCGATCCGGCGACCGGGGGCACAAGCCCCGTTTCCTCCCCCCTAGTTACGCCACTGTCGACTCCTTTGTCATCCGATTAGTTCAGCAATATTTGCTAAACTTGTGTATTTCTCTTCCTCGTAATAATTTACCTCTGTATTTTCCGGGTTTACCCACACTTGATTCAAGAATACTAATACTCGCCATACTCGAACATTAGCCACGAACATGGGCGGCGATTAGGGGGGGCAAAGGGGGGCAGTTGCCCCCGCACTTTTTTTAAGTAACCAATTAATGTATATAGTTTCATTTGGAAATATAACGATTTTGTATGTGTTACTGATTAATAGGAAAAATGCTGCCATATAATATTTGCTGTTGCGTGAATACGTATTGGTTGTCTTCCCGTGGAGTAAAGAAAGCTACAGTAATTGCGTTTTAATCGCCACAGAAAATAACCCCAAAAAATAACCTATTGGAGCACAATTTCAGCATACTTTCATTTCTTCTTACAAGGGCTCGATATGTTAGTGAGCCGCTTTGAAGCTAATCGAAAGAACATTATGCAAAAAAGTAGGGCCTATTTCACAAGTTATTCTTTAATTGCACAAAAATTGACAGTTCCTAAAATGTCTTTTCTTCTTTCTAAAGTAAGGAATATCGATTAAAAAGAGCGTGATAAGAAACAACTTCTACCTTTTCCATTGTTTTGTAGTGTAATATACGAGTGAAGTGTTGTGTTTAAGGATGTACGAGTGTATATACAATAAAATTTAGTAAATTGAACATAATTCTAGGTTTTAAGTTTATTTTGTATAACTGAAGTGTGGATTGTAAGTATTGTTGTGTTTTGATGTGTTCCAAGAAAGTGAAATCTGCACCTAATGGCAACGAACATATTTCAAGAAGTTGCAAAAGCAAATATTTCTTTAAATGTCGTAGCATATGCTTGTAGTATTTACTGTCTTTCATTTTCTAAGAGTAATAACATACATTTAATATCATGTTTGGAATTAAATATTAAGTTTTTCATTAATCCTCAGTTTCAATATAACTTTTGCAAAACAAGCATCATTATTCATTACTATGATTAATATTATCCTTTCTATTTATTTGTTTTGCAAATTTATTAAATAATCTGATCACACAATTTTCCTGACAGAATTTTAAGATGTTCATGAGCAAGGAATCAAATCTCTTCTTACACTTTCGTTGTTTAAGAGTACAAAGGGCTAGTATCTACTTGCGTTGTTCTTCTCAATTTACTTAATAAACTATTATATACGATATACGGTATTTTAACTGAAAATATAGTATCCTATTAGTTATACAACCTTTCGTCAAACAAAATGTTAGAAACAACCAGGAAAACTAACATTTATATAAAATAAAATATTCAGATCATGTCTTGCCCCCTCACGTCCAACCGCCGCCACTGGCCACGAAGACATGATACAGCACCTTTGGCACCGTGAAATGCTAAATACTCGGGTTCAATGGAAGCCACCGACTGGAGCCATGTGAGGAAATGTGATAATGTGTTAACCAATGTGATATAAGACCCTTAAAGACCGATTTTTGAAAGGGCTGAATATGAAGAATGCAGAGAAAATCTTTTTGTTTAACGTCCCACGATTTTGCTCTTTTAGGCTAAGGGAGACGATGATCAAGCCAAGTGAATGCTGATGGAAGCATGGTGAGATAAGAGCGTGAAAGGAAACGGAAGTACCCCGAGAAAACTCATGGACACAATATTCTCCACCACAAACATACTTGACCGGGAAACGAACCAAAGACCCCACGAACCAGAGGTAAGTTCTTTACAACTGAGCCACCGTCCCCACGAGAACGGGTAGAGCTACGAATTCGAGAGGCTCGCTTTGAAAAGGAGTTAAAAATTGAGACTTTATAGTCTCTCATTCCGTAACGGTTTGCGCCAAAGCAACACAAGACTGTTCTTTAGTTTGCGATAATAGGGAGCTGTTATAATTGATTTTTGGATATTTTCCGTTGAGTTATGCTCCCTAATTTTAGCGAAGTCTAGTACAGAAAGACGCCCTTAGACTTTTCCTACCACGATATTCCAATGTGCTTGAACATTGTGTGAGTGCACTTGTGAGGAGTGAACTGACTTACTAATACAGAAAAGGAATACAGACCAGTTCTTCTTTCAGAAAAAGTGTTCCGAGAGGCACACGTAATATTACGGGGGGCACTGCTGCTACTATTTTATTTATTATTATATTATAGACTTATTACTTTGGTCTCGTCCAGAGGGGCACTCTCAGAGCTCCGGGGGGAGCTGTGCCCCCCAAAAAACATGTCTGGAAGAAACACTGAAACGGACTATCGTCGTTAGAGGTATACACATGGGTAAAAGTGAGAGAGAACGCGGGGATAACGCCGCTAACGCACTTCCAAAAAAATATCTATGGCGTCCCTTCACTTCCTAAAAAATTGCAATGAGAAAAGATAGGCACGGGAGAAGGCGTGACGTCATGCGTTCCCCTTCCTTTTCAGAATCACTATTACCCCTGGATATACACACTAATTAAACTGACAATATCTTAATTCTAACCAACATCCCTTTTGCTATTGCCAAATAGTATTAAACGTGTACTATTCTGTACCCGAAAAGACGATAAATAATTGTAAAATACTTCTACTTACATTTTCAGAAAAAAATAACATAAATAGGTTGTTTTTACTAGTGAAAGAGTATAGATGAAGTGTAACATCAACTTTTGATGTTACATTAGTGTTTTTTTCCCGTACAACCACTAAAACAATTGGAGCCAAACTAGCAGGATTCATAGATCTGACCTACGATTAAAAACCAGAAAAATGAACTTATTTATTTCAATACACAAGAGAGGACTTTTTTTTTTGGTAATATACAATCGAGAATTTTCTGTGCACTAATGATTGAGACAATTTTGACTTCAATCTGGAGGGAGTACCGTCCAAATTAGTTTTTGAATACCGTACAGAAAGGTGCATAAACGTTTGAGACTATTATGGTCAAATTCAAAAGAAGTTTAGGGGCTATCCAATGGATGTAGCGACTGGTTGCCATTACCTAACCGAAATAGCAGTAATCGATAATGATAATGATAATAAAAAAGAAGGTGAACAGTATTGCTTATTAGAACATTAGCCATAATGAATAAGCTTTGAGTAACAGTGAACACTTCATAAATACTTAGATGAGGAAAACTAGTAAATCGTGGAAGGACAATAGAAAATATTTTATAATAAATTATGAAAATTTTGGAAGAAAAATATAGAGAAACAAAACGCAAACATTCGAAGAGAACCTGCTCTTGAGATTTTCTCTGTGTGTGTGTGTGTGTGTATAGTAATAGTAGCCAATAGGAAAGTGAGAATTGTTTCTGAGGAACTAATGAATATACAGTAGGGTGAAACGAATGAAGAATGAATCGCGAAAACTTATTTATATCCGTTGCTCAGAGATAGTTTTCTTTCACGCGACGCATTCAATACAAACTTTGGCACGCACTTCCATCACAGAGAGCATTGACTTTTGGTGCCCAGCTCATGAACAACTTTCAGGGAGGGCTAGAAAAAAACACACACACACGCTCGATGGGGAAATTACGTTAGGTGTTGATCGACGGTCCTTAAGTCAACGTAGCCCTTCAGTTATTTCTCTGTTCTAGTGACAGCGGTTTCTGCAAAAAAATAACAACGTTTCTGGTGAAGCGTTACTCAGTACAAATCAATGGTTGAAACTTATAATGGTATAAGTAAGATGTTGGTTAAAATTGAGATAAGTTCATAAATAACAACTACATACAAGAAAGTTCATGCGATAAAGAGATTTAAGCAGAATAACGTTATTTGCCAGATATACATTTTTATAATAATACTTATTAATAAACTTATGGGATCAACCAATTTCAAACTTGTGTATCTCGGAAATAAGATTTATGCACAAAGTCCGTTATGGTTTTCACCTAGAAAATTTCTCTACTAAACTATGAATTTTTTTTAGTTTTACGTCCGACGCTTATGCCTGCTAGGCTAAAGGAGACGGTGATGATGGGAAATGAACGAAATGGTGGAATGAAGAAAGTGGGAGTACAACGACTCACCAAAGGTAGTCATCAACCTGGTTCGGCTAATAATATAAGTAGATCTTGAGTGGTAGTATTTGTTTACACATTAAAATATCTTCCGTGATTACATTTACTAGTATTCTCACCTTTTATATTGAAATTACAAGTCGATGATACGTTTTAAACAATTTTATTCGTTGATTCTCTTTGAACGAATATGTACATAGACTGTATTGCAATCGTACATGTTTGTTAAGGTATCTATCAACAACAACATAGCAACTAATTATCCTATAATGTATGTTTCTTACATATATTAGAAACATTCTTCTTTTGTTATTTTTAAATTAACATTATATCTGGTATAGTGCTTATGTAGAAGCACTTTCTGCCCAAAAATACAAGTAATTATCAATTTATACAAGTATCTCGTTGTATAAAAATGTCGCCCGACGATGGGACTGAATATAAAAGTTACAAGGGAGCTTGGTTTTTATATTTAAGAACCACTGGTCCGTTTATAAGAACAATATTCCATAATTACGTCCTTTACATTTTGATCGACCCTCGCATATATATAACATTATTTAGTTTCCTTTACATGAATATTCCAAACCTTCAACTCATCTATATTACGAAGTCCAATTGACGTACCCGTTTTAGCGTTCAACAATTCAAAAACTTTAGGGTTTATTTCCTTAAAAGAATAAACAAAATCCTTACAACGCCCAGGACGTTCTGAAAAGACATTTTTATGTTTATATAGGATCTCCTTAAAGTCAGCTTTTACTGTATTATCTGTAAAATCAAGACTACTTTCGAGTGACTTAACACGCTCAGAAAACAATACATTGCCTTTTGAATCCATCAAATTTTTTGTGTCTTTCGTTCGTTGATCATTTAATTTACCACTTCCTGAAGTAACAGAAACATTATTCAATACATTAGGAACATTATTATATTGACAAGCAATATCATCTAATTTTGGAAGCAGTTTCTGAACGATTTCCTGAGGTATGCCAGGTATAGTCAACGTTTGGTTTCTAAAATCGAGCATGACACGCAATTGAGATAATAAATCTAAACCCATAATTAATTTTTCATTCAGTTCCTTTATTACTAGAATAGGGATTGATATTTCAAAACCTTGAATAGCTATTGTCACACGAGTAATTCCAGCTACTCTCTTTTTATGTTTACCGGTAAAATCAACTATAATAAGATTCTCAGCCTTTTGTAACTTAGGATTCGAATAATTACTAGTAATTGCTTTCCATAGCGAATATGATAATAAAGAGGCGTTTGCTCCTGTGTCAAGTAAAGCTTCAGTGCTTAGCCCATTGATTTTGACAGGTATTTTAGCTGTACTGTATGATTTTAAAAATACAAAATTTTCTTCAACATCAAAACCATCATTGACAGTATCATCTTTGGACCAACAACGATTTACTACAGGCATAAATTGGTACTGACATTTATTAACTGCTATTTTCGAATAATTATTTACAGATACGTCATGTAAAAGGTCGTTTTCATCATTAACATGAACATGTAAGTTGGAAGATAAATGTTCATAAGAATCAATAGCTGACGTGAGTTTGACGTTATCCCATAAATTTGAAGATAAATGTTAATGAGAATCTATAGCTGATATGGGTTTAACCCCTACCACATCAGCTGCAATTAGTTTAAATTCATACTCGTGTATGGTTCCAATAAAGTACATTGTACAGCACAATCATGATTATGTCCCGTATTACTGTTCTGTACAGGAATTGCATCAATATCTGGATTTTGATGTGAAGTGCCATCTCTTAACCCCCGATTACGTCTATCCACGTAGTTTGCTGTATTCCTGGAATTTCGCCATGTATTTCGTCTATTTTTGAACCTGTTTTGGGTATATGGTCTTACATAAGGATTGCCACGACTAATTAGGTTAGGCGGATTCCCTACATAGCTTTGTCTATTTTGCTCGTTCTGATTGCTTGAATTTACTCGGTTTAGATTGTGTTCCGTATCGTTCACACTACGGATATTTAGATTCCGAACAGGTACAAAATGATCTGAATTATTTTTACTTTTACCTATTCCTGCTTGTTGATTCAGAGCATGGTATTGAGTTTCATAACATTGAACAAGCATTAATAAATGGTTAAAACTCATACACTGTGTAGAAAATAGGATCTGTTGTAACTTAAACGGTAGCAAATTTCGAATTGATGCTATGATTCTAGATTTCGATTGCAATGGATTTACGACTTTTAATTCGTTGTATGTATTTACAACAAACTCGACAACAGATTTGTGCAAACGAGGATTGAAATGTTGGTTTCTAATCGTGGCATCTCTATTTGCAAGCAAAAAGTCATTTTCGTAATTTGCGATTAGCGCTGCTTTGAACTCCTCATACGTACTAACGTGATCTCGTACTGCTTTAAACCATAAAGAACATGGTGGGAGTAATAAATGAGGGATTAGTTTCATATATTGTGATCTATCTATACACATTATATTGCACTCGTCCTGAAATTTTTCTAGGAAAGAAGTAGCATTCTCATTACATTTACCACTGAACTTACTCATTTCACTCATCTTGACGCTTAACTTTACCTTCCTTTTATCATTCCGTATTATTGTTGAGTGACAATTCCTACCTATGGCGTGATGTGTAGTTGCACCATCTCCTTTCCGCCCATCTGTACTCCTCGGATGAATTTCTTCCAAAATAATGTCCTCATCAGATACGGGTGAAGGCGAAGTCATCTCTTGTGAACAAGGGAATTCTACACGATCATTATCCATGTTGTTGTGGTATGTGTTGTCCTTGATCTGTAGTGTCCTGATTTTCTCTTGTAAGGTAGCTATCAACTGTGTATTCACACGTATCTGGTTGGAGTTATCCATGACCTGAATCTTTTGTTGCTGTACAGAAGATTCTATTACTTCCAAATCCCTTTTTACACCACTGACTTCTTGAATTAGGTGGTTTTGATTATCCTGGCAATCCTCAGATATTCTTTTTAACTTTTCATCAAACTGCGAAGTGATGTCATTCATTGCCTGAATAATAAATTGTTTCGTCTCTTCTGACTTCTGCTCCAATCGCCTGTTGGATTCCTCGGACTTCTGCTCCATCGTCTGCTTTAATTCTTCATATCGTCTGTTGGATTCCTCGGACTTCTGCTCTATCATCTGCTTTAATCCTTCCATATCGTCTTTTCGGCTTTGTTCATGCCGCTGTAAGACTAATAAAATTCGGTCTTCTAATGTCATTCCTGGTGCTGCATTTTGTTCACCGTTATCACTATCACTGGTTTCTTTCTGCATTGCCTCACCGTTCATTTTTCTTGTGATTATTCTACCACTTCTAAGTCTTGTCAAGTTTGTAGTCATTAACCTTATTACAGAAGTAAATTCACCCTTACTTTACTTCGGGATATGAATTTGCAAGAATCCCGGGTGAGGTAAACCAAAATTTTTACAACGACTCACCAAAGGTAGTCATCAACCTGGTTCGGCTAATAGTATAAGTAGATCTTGAGTGGTAGTATTTGTTTACACATTAAAATATCTTCCGTGATTACATTTACTAGTATTCTCACCTTTTATATTGAAATTACAAGTCGATGATACGTTTTAAACAATTTTATTCGTTGATTCTCTTTGAACGAATATGTACATAGACTGTATTGCAATCGTACATGTTTGTTAAGGTATCTATCAACAACAACATAGCAACTAATTATCCTATAATGTATGTTTCTTACATATATTAGAAACATTCTTCTTTGGTTATTTTTAAATTAACATTATATCTGGTATAGTGCTTATGTAGAAGCACTTTCTGCCCAAAAATACAAGTAATTATCAATTTATACAAGTATCTCGTTGTAGGAGGAAACGGGGAACCCAACCCACTCACACGGTATTTGTCCAGCACAAATTTCACTTGGCACGAGCTGGGATCAAACCAAGGACCCCAGGCATCACAGGTGAATGCTTTACCACTAAGCCACCGCGACCTCTGCTCAAAATTAAGTATTGGAAATTCTGTAGAATGGCCTTCCCCGTCCGTCCGATCGTTCATCTATAAATAGTATATATGTATATATACCGCTATCAACATTCCTTTTTTTTCTCGTAAAACTGTACATGATAATTTACCCACAAAATGGACCTCTTGGAAACTAAGTGCTGTCACTAAAAAACGGAAATTTTGAAAAGAGAACTTTCAAGTTTAATATCTCATGAATAATTCATATTTATTTTATGATTATAATCAGAAACATAATTATCAAATTTATTTTCTAACGCTGAAAGTAAAATACATTTTCCGGATGTGATTTACATGAGATTTTGAAAGTTCAATATTCTCTCCTAATTTTTCTAAAACATTTCAGTTCAGTTACACCACTTGGGATACAAGCGGTTCAAATATGTCATCTTATTCAACATAATGTGAACTATCAATTCGCACGCACGCACGCACACACACACACACACACACACACACACACACACACACACATATATATATATATATATATATATATATATATATATATATATATATATATATATATAGTGGGACCTCGATAACTCGAAGCTTAACGAGACAAAAATTCAAGACACCAAGGTTCAGTGTTTCTAATTAAAAGTGATTACATATCCCCTATAACTCAAAAAGTTTTGTTCGTTCAACCTCTTTAACTCGAAGTTATGAAAGTTTCTTAAATTGAAAAAGATAACTGTAAAAATAAAATACTGTACATGTATTGTTTTGGAGGGGGCTTTCATGTCTAGACATGAGTAAAACACAATTACAGTACACATTAGCAACAATGACATGACTACCAACAATTAAGTAAAAGCATAGAGCTATAACTTCGAGTTATCGAGGTCACATCAAGGAAAATTCGAATTATACAGCCAAACTTCGACTTGTAGAGGTTCGCGGATACAAACGTTCGAGTTACCGAGATTTTAAAATATGATTATGAAACCCTTAAAATTCGACTTATCGAGGTTTTAGTTTTTAAACACTCGACTTATAGAAGTTATTTTGACATTGAGTGTTATGTAGAGTTCAAGGGAATATAAAAACTTCGAGTTATCGAGATTTAACTGTATATATTATCTTTTAAAATTGTCTCTTTATATTATATAAAATATTTTCCTTAAAATATAATGCCTCTCCAAACTTTACAAATTCCCTCACCCCAGCTGAGTGTTTCAATGTAACTGTTCCCTGCTATCATGGGACTTCATGCACTCAACAGTAAACAGTACTGCAGAGAATTTTAATATACGTAAAGTATACTGCATAGACATGCTGCATATATATATTTACTTTAAAAATAACTTGTTACATCATGAAAACATGCAAATTCCCCCTTACACTTTACACCTGTTATTACAATTAAAAGAAATGGCAGAGGAAAAATAGGCACACCTCTCCACAACAATCAATAATTCATAATTTGTATAACATATTCTCACATTTGTATTGTAAATTAGATTTTGTGTTATTTAGAAATTATATTAGACTTTTGCATGCTTATAACGGTCTATTATTCTGACTTGGGAATGCTAGTTTATGTAAGAGCCTGCAAAGTGCTTTTTGGAAAAGGAAAAACTTCTCTATTTCCCTCCCCTCCTTTTGCCTTGTAGTAAATGATGTGGTTGGTGGGGGGCGGGGAGGAGGGATGAGCAATACTTAACCCTTCTACTAATTGGAGATCCGAGAAACACTTCCCATTTAGCGAAACCTTGTTTTGGCTTTTCGTGTGGTTAATTAGTGTTGAGTGCCGCAGCACAATAAATTGGAGCATGGCATAAACTGTGTATTCGTTGTTGAGGGATTTCGTGTAGATCCTGTTGCATGCTGGGATGCGTGGCAGTAACTTTATTTTGGATGACATGAACAAGTTAAGATGTTTTCGAAAAAAAATTAAGAACGAAAAATGGTTTCTAATTTATTTTTATTTAAGAAATGAAAGAAATAATTTTTGAAGTGAGTGGGTATAAATGTATGTATGTAACCGTGGCCAGTGTACTCTCTATCTGTGCCTCTAATATCCATTTACTATAATCCATAATTTAGTCGGTCGACATCTGTAGGAATGCTTACCTTACTCTTAATTTGGTCTAATTAAATTGTATAAAGCCAAAGATAATCACACATTTAGTTCAAGATGTGTTTATTGCTGATTTCTTCTATATATCCTAATACCCTTTACCATCTTAATAATAGGTCTACAGTAACTAATTCACACATACAAATTACCTAATATGAGATATCCATTCCAAATCCATAAAATATCATAATATTATCCGAATTACCGAATGATCTTGTAACACGCACATTTTAACTTAACTTATTTTGCAAAAACTATATCCCACAATGCATAATCAAAATATGGGCATATGCCATTATTCCGTAACACAACGATTTAATATCTTCATAGCCTAATTCCACGCACAGGCCTAAATTCATGCAGGACTCATTCCCAACAATAAGGAATGAGCTGTTTCTGTCTGTTCGCCACAAGTCGATAGTGTCCATGCTTTAGTTCCAATCCCAGTAAGGGCACAGAATTATTAGAGTTGTAGAAAGGATTAGGGGTTTCCCCCAATTAAGAAAGTTGGTCTTCAAACCCAAAATAATGTGAATGAGAAACAATGTATTAACCACATACAAACATCTAAAATATTACATGTCCGACCATAACCATTTGTGGATTGTAATGCTGGTATATTCTGATTGGTTGGTTGAGTTAGACTAGGGTATCTCAACCTGAGGATGGCGAACGAAGGTGAAAATGAGACGTGATTAGGACTTAGGAGCTGAAAACATGTGTTTTTTAATGTTTATCTTTAATATCTTATTTTGGTACGAGAAATTTTATGCCCATATTTATTCTCAAATATAGCAGAATATACGAAAACACAATTTTAAATTATGAAATAATCATTGAGAGAACGTTGAAACAAAAGAGAAATGAAGCTGGTTAAAATACAAGAAAAGTAGCAATACAACAAAAACTGCAGATTAAAATACAATTCAAAATGAAGATTACACACAAATATATACAACTGTAAGCTATAAGTGGCAAGATTATTACAAACTGGAAATTTCTTTTGGGAGTCGCTGGTAAAACGATGTGATAAAAAGAGGGTCGTCATATGAAATAGGTTCGGTTCAGAAAGCCTGGATTAGAGTTTAGCGTTCCGTTCAGTACCGAGGCACAATTTATGTGGATCTGCAGATTAAAGCGGGAATCGATCTATAAAGGCAACAGTCGGAAATTGAACTCGGATCTCCCAGGTTCGCTAACCATATAGCCACGAAGGCCCTAGTAGCAAGAAAGTTTTCCCCAGTTGGTGCGTGCTTGGTTTTTGGCATTCTACGCTTGCACTTGAAACTCATGCTTTCATGCATAGCACCACTGGTCGTTCAATTGCTATTGACTTGACTTGTAAAACGCTTGCGTCAAGTTTGAATGGAACACTGAATACAAGATTGCTCCAGTGTAACTTCGTTACTGGAATCCACCTTGCGGCATACTTGGACATTTTCAATCAAGATGGATGCATGCTTGGCAGACTTGCAATTCAAGCTTACAGCAAGCGTCCCTCTTAGTATATTTTGGGTTTATGCTAAGAATTTATAAAGAGGGAATATTTTTAGTCTGTTCTAGTTACAAAATTAGTTACTATAATAACAACCACATAAAACACAAAACCCTCCCTCAAAACTAAGTTCTGACTAGAAATGGACTGCATCTTGAACACCGAAGCAATACCGGTACGTATTTGTTTTCACCTTGATAAAAACTAATGGACTCCACTAACTTTGGAAGTTTTTAGTGACCCTTCTCAGCACCGAGGCTATTTGAGGAGGGTGTTTAAGGTGGAGTACAAACCATCGTATTGCCTTCAATGCTCTCCTACCACGAATTGAACCCGGGACTTCGTGCATAAAGAGCACACTTGTTAGCCATTAGATCATCAGGGAAGGCCGCATTATTTTTAGTGTTTAAAATAAGGAGAAAATAAACGTTGGTTAATAACGATAATTTATGGCCTATGATACGCTTAATATTTATTTTATCATTTTTGTTATGCTTTTCATGTCTCTGTAATAAATATAGGATCTGGAGTTAGGTTTCTGTTTCTTGGTCACTCACTCAGGCGGAGTCACTGTTTTTGATTAGATTTCGTCATAGTGATCTACTTAATGCCATTTCAACTCTCAATTCTCTTATACTTTCCTCCATTTTTTAGGTCTGCCTTTCTCCCCGGTCTGACTGCCTTCGTTTGCATGACTTTTCTTTCCACGTATTCTTCATCTCCTCTCAGCTCGTGTCCGAACAATCTTCACCTCGATTCCTGCACCTTCATTCCCAGTTTTGCAACCTTTGCTGATCCCCTGATGTATTCATTCCTGATGCGATCTTTACTTTTTACTCCTCACATCGCCGCAGCATCCTAATTTCTGCCACCTCCATTGTAAATGTACTCTTCTTCAGCGTCACAATTTCTAATCATGGCACCATGGCCTTGAACTTGAACTTGCTTGACGGTTTCTTTTGTGCTGTAGTACCGGGCTTATGCCCTCGCCCTCCGTTGGTGTTGTTAGTCTGCCTGTTCTTATCAAAACGTAGTTGAACTGAAGGGATCATAGTTGTCACGTGTCCCTGTTCCGCTTCTGGTGTTAAGAGTCCTTGGTGTGACTTTATGGGCGCCTTTGGCTTCTATTGTGGTCTTTGCATTTTGTACAGTTGACGTCTTATGTTTATTGTGCCAGTAGCAGCAATATGTGGCTGATTCAAACTTCGGATTTTTCTCCAGAATGTGGCTGCTTGGTGGTGCCTTACTTCCTCCAGGAGTGGAATCGATCTCATTGCTGTCTTATATACCGTTTCCTTGTGCTTGATCGGGATTTTCTTATTGCTTCCTCCAGTTTGACCATCCCGTCCGAATCTGCCCGTTTCTTCCTTCTTTACGTCCATCTTCTTTCTTCCTTGACAATCTACTGTTGCTCCAACATATTTGAAGTTTCATCACTTCCTTGATTATAGTTAATTAGATTATTTGTGTTAGAAATGCATTCATTCTGCTTATAAAATTAGTGATTTTTTCAGTTTTCGTGTATTTTTTCAGGCAGTATTTGTTTTACACTTGCTCCTGGTTTCTCGAAATCCCAGTGTTAATTGTAACACAGATATTTTTACGTGTCTTAATCTTCTTTTACGTGTGTTAGTTAACTAATAGAGATGGTACTTTTTAAAAATTTATTTTGGCACAAACAATTCAAACATATAAGACAAATTATAACATTTGGTGTGACATCGCTGCACTCAGGTTCGATGTAAATAGCTTGAATTTGTCACGTTTTGGATAGTGGCAGGCACAAAATACCGAAAAATCGAAATTTTTTAAAAAACCTTTCAAAAATGCTTATATTTCAAAACCAGTTCAGTTTCCTATCAAAAGAACCAGATCATGGATACCAGACCCTGTGAATTTGTGGTAGATAACATTGTTTTCTCGAGAGTCTCCTGTTTCCTCCCACACTATCATTTCTCTAATTCCTTTCATAATCATATATTTTCGTTAACTACCTATCTCTTTAACCTACAGACATAACAGTACGATGTTAAACTCCAGATTTCATTTTAATTTCATTTCATTTCATATGCACTTCAATTATTCTGCTTTATATAAGAATACGCTGAATATGCAGCCACACACACACACACACACACACAGCGGGCCTGCGGTGGCTAAGTGGTAGAGCGTTCACCTCTGGTGCTTGGGGTCCCGTGTCCAATCTTGTGGTGGACAAACACCGTTTGTGGTGGGTTTTCTCGGGGTTCTCCCGTTTCCTCCCACTTTCTTCATTCCACCATTTCATTCATTACTCATCACCACCGTCTTCTTTAGCCTAACCGGCATTAGTGGGACGTAAAACTCAAAGATTTCATTTCATTTCATTTCACACACACACACACACACACACACACACACACACACACACACACACACAAATAAAAGTTCTGACGTCAGGGTATGCATTCAATGTACGTTGTTACACAGAGTCCAAATTTCGAAACCACAGGCAGATCGATCGAGTCAATTTTTTGTTATGGGCGAAAAACTTAGGGAATCTGGATAGGAAGGATACACATAACAGCCATACAAAGAAAACAAAAGTTTTATTCAGCGGACCCCATCGTATGTATTCAATGTACTTTGTTACACAGAATCGAAATTTCGAAACCCCAGGCAAATCGATAATGTTATTTTTTTTGTTATGAATGGCCGCGGTGGCTCAGTGGTAGAGCGTTCACTTCTGGTGCTTGAGGTCCTGGGTTCGATCCCAGCCCCCGCCAAGTGAACTTTGTGGTGGACAAACACCGTGTGCGTGGGTTTTCTCGGGGTTCTCCCGTTTCCTCCCACTTTCTTCATTCCACCATTTCATTCATTACTCATCATCACCGTCTCCTTTAGCCTAACCGGCATAACCGTGGGACGTAAAACAAAGATTTCATTTCATTTTTTTTTGTTATGAGCTAAAAACTTGATCGAATTTGAATAGGGTGGATACACACAATACAGCTATACAAAAGAAAAACTAAAGCTCTGTACTGCGGGCCCCAGGGTATAGATTCCATGTATTTTGTCCAAGGGCGCCGATTTCTCTGTAATTTGGGGAAGAGGGAGGCATTCAGATATCTGTGGTTGCAGATAAGGGTCTAAGAAAGCATATATCAGGATTTTAAGACAAATTCAACTCAAATTATGCCAAATATCGTATGATCATTAAAAAATACATATAACAATAAAATACATATAAAAATACAAATAACAATAGGCCTACATATAACAATAACAAATACATATTCATAAAAATATATGGGGTGGCCTACATAAACTTTGGAAGAGCCTGGATCCCCTCCCCCCCAGGATTGGAGCCCTTGATTTTGTCACACAGAAACGAAATTTGAAAACCTCAGGACGATTGAAAGTGTCAATTCCTTTTTATGCGCCAAAAACTCGAGTAATTTTGGATAGTGAAGATATAGCTATGGAAAAAACAAAATTCTGTTCATCGGACTCCGTGGTATGGATTCGATGCAAAGAATCCAAATTTCGAAACCGTAGGACGATTGACCATGTCAATTTTGTTTTATGGGGCGAAACACGTGTGACTTCCCTATCCAAAATCGCTCAATTTTTCGTCCATAACAAAAAAAAAAAAAAAAAAAAGATATTTCTGGAGTTTCGAAATTTGGATTCTGGTAGCAAAATGCATCGAATGCATACCCATGGGCAAGGGCACCGATTTCTCTGTAAATTTGGGGGGCATTCAGATGCAGAAGGTATATATATGAGACATTCAGATGCAGAAGACAAATTACACTCAAATTATCCCAAATATTGTATATTCATAAGTACAATAGGAGGCCACACGAGCTTTGGGGGGACCCGGGCCTCCCAGGATCGTCGCCCTTGCCCATGGGGTCCGGTGCACAGAAGTTTTATGTGTGGCTGTTTTTATCAATGTTCAGAATTCAAGTGGCAATAATCTCTGTTGCTTACTACCTTGTTTTTGAACTTCATTCAGTTAGAGGTTTCTCAAGTTCAGTGTTGGTAAAACTTTGAAAAGTATATTTAAGCAAATGGGAAGGAAAAAAAAAGAAGAAAAGAGCTCGTGATGATTGAATCACGCTATTGTGAGATTTCCTCTTTCCACACCAGATGTCTCTTTCTCTCTCTTTTCTTTTATTGATGACCTTACTTGCGGAAGAACGAACTGAAACAGAGAAGAAAAAGAGAAAGAAATAGTATTTAGGAAAAAAAGAAATGATAATAATAGTAATAATAAAAAAACAAAGAAATCGAACATGCCGTTAGTGGCTTTATGAAAGTCAAATATTCCTGGAAAAATATTCTTTTCGCTTCTGTCTTTTCACAGTTCCCTTTTTTCTCCTTGTTTTTTTATCTACTCGAAGAATGAAGAGGAAAACAAACTGATTTTAAAATGTTCGTATCATATAACCTGAAGATATGTATCAGAAAGAAACAGTAGCTGAAAATTATAACTGTACCAGTTGATGGAAGAAAAATATACAATCAACGGGTGTTATCAACATTCATTTATTTTGTTTCACACAATTATGTATTATACGGTGTATACGGTGTAGTACTATTAGCAAATGTTTTGTTGGGTATTATATATATATCGTCAACAATTTGACGAAGGGTCGTATCTTAAAAATCTCACTTTTTCAGACATAAAGAAAGAAATAGAATTTCACAGAGGAGAAAAAAGTTAAATGTACAATAATTGATAAATAATTCCACATAATTATTATCTGGAATAGGTGACGAGTTATTACATATCGAACTGCTTTCTTGTCCTTCTAATTACACTAGTTAACAAAGGTTTTGTTACATAAAAGGAAATACCTGTTCTTAAAGGAACTTCGAATATGCACTCGGTTTTTCTCCATCACGTAAGATTTTCCCGTAAAAGAGGGATTTTTGGGAAAATCCCTCAAAAATTTCCCTTTTCGTTTATTTTACACCCCAAGATCTTGTCCCCTTGCATATACTAACATAGAAATTATACCTAAGTATACTTTGATTCATATTTAACAAACCCTCCAAGTTTCGTAATAATCGCTTTATTCTTTCTAGAGAAATAAATATGTTTGTATGTATACTGTGTGTACTGTTTATTGCACCTTATAGTAATGCTTTCAGATCTCTTAAGTTGAGGTAAAACGTTTTGCTTTATTACCACAAACACATATATAAAATATAATACAATATAATTTACAAGTGTGACAATTTACAATAAACAATAATACAAATGTACCAAAAGGTCATGAAAAGACAATCAAAACTATCACAATATATGAAACTTCCATTGGGTTACAAAAACGTACACTACTTCCTTCTTTTGTAAGAAATGTTGCATTCTCTAACAAGACCCCAACAATAGTCCCCCATCATTGAAGGATCCCATCGTCCCTGGTACCTTTTCTCCATTGCCATTATATCTTGGTGGAATCTTTCCCCTGTTCGTCGCTGAGAGCACCTAGGTTAGCAGGAAAGAAGCTGAGGTGGGAGTGCAAAAAGTGGATTTTTAAAGACATCCTACAACCCAACTCTTTGTATTTCTGTATCATGTCCTGTACGATTTCTGTGTAACTCTCAGCTTTGTTATTGCCCAGAAAGTTGCGCACAACACACTTAAATGCTGTCCAGGCAGCTAGCTCAGCACTGTTTAACTTGCTGTCAAAGCTATCATCAAGCATTAATTTCCTAATTTGGGGACCAATAAACACTCCCGCTGAAATCTTAGCATCACTCAGGTTAGGGAATTTATCTCGCAAACACTTGAAACCTTCACCAGATGTGTCCATGGCTTTGACAAAGTTTTTCATAAGTCCTAACTTGATATGAAGTGGCGGTAGTAATATCTTATTAGGATCTACCAAAGGAGCGTATTTGACGTTGCATTCTCCAGGTACGTAATTCACTCTAGGTTCCCATTCCTTCACTTCATAATGTTTGTCATCAGCTCGGCTATCCCATAAACATAAAAAACATTGGTACTTCGTGTAACCGCACTGCAGTCCTAATAAAATACCAACTACCTTGAGATCACAACATATTTGCCAACAATGGTCCTTGTAATTTATAAGATTTAGCAAAGTTGACATGGTGTCATAGGATTCCTTAATCTTCACTGAGTGCGCTAGTGGTATAGAAGGTTTTTTATTTCTATTATGTAAAAGGACAGCTTTAAGGCTGACCTTTGACGCATCGATAAATAACCTCCATTCTTCTGGAACGTAAGGAATTCCTAGCTCCGCCATCAACCCGTTTATATCCGTACATACGCACACATTATCTTGCATTGAGAAATAGCTTGAAAATTGAACATGCCTTTTCCTGTACACTAATATGTTCGTTTCTGCATCCAATAAGTTCCACTGCTGGAGCCTTAATCCCAGAAATTCCGCCCCTTGTTTTGTCAGGTGCAAATCACGGACTAGGTCATTAAGTTCACATTGCCGGATGAAATGTGGCTCGCGAACACAGTCAGGGATGAACGTTGGATCCTTGGATGTACATGTTGATGTCGATGGTTCATCAAGGTCATGATCATCATCAGAGTCTTTTGGCCATATCTCTTCCCAGTTGGTAGGGGGTCGGGAAGTGGAAGTTCTTTTGCATTCTGTTACATTTAATAACAAATATTGATAACCATTTCATGAACAAAACGAAAAAACTTGGAGAATTGTATATATATGTATTAAGGTATACATATACTGTACGTTTAAAAAAAATATACGTTGGAAGTACATTCTAGTTTTATACACGTTTCTAATTTACAGAGAGCAATACAAGTGTGTTGTTGACTATTGTAAATATTCATTTTTATGTCTGTGTTTGTAGTAATAAAGCAAATCGTTTTTACCCCAACTCAGGAGATCTGAAAGCATTACTATCAGGTGCAATAAACAGTGCACACAGTGTACATACAAATATATTTATTTCTCTAGAAAGAACAAAGCGATTTTTACGAAACTTGGAGGGTTTATTAAATATAAATCAAGGTATACTTAGGTATAATTTCTATGTTACTATATGTAAGGGGACAGGAGCTAATGGAATAAAATATCTGAAAAAGGGAAATTTTTGAGGGAATTTCCCGAAAATCCCTCTGTTACGGGAAAACTG
Organism: Thermobia domestica; assembly: GCF_964235325.1. Classification (NCBI taxonomy): domain Eukaryota; kingdom Metazoa; phylum Arthropoda; class Insecta; order Zygentoma; family Lepismatidae; genus Thermobia; species Thermobia domestica. The sequence goes on from NC_137463.1 coordinate 7,050,157, forward strand.
TACGTGATGGAGAGAAACCGAGTGCATATTCGAATTCAGCGCAAAAAGTTCCTTTAAGATCAGGTGATTTTTCTCATGTAACAAACAAAAAGTTTAAATTTGTTAAATAGTGTTATTATTTCTTTCTTTATGTCTAAAAAAGTGAGATTTTGAGATACGACCCTTCGTCAAATTGTTGACGATTATATATATATACAGGGGGTTGATTAATTCGTGTGTCAATTTCATTTGTTCACTGTGCAAAAGTGGTATGAGGTAAAGTCGTGCAATTTGGTGTTATTTTAGAGGAAGAAAATAAGTTTTGTTTCGCCATAGAAGCATGTCACTTGTTCTAAAGACTGAAGAGATATAGAGTCAAAGGTCAAATTTCGATTTTCTCCTTATGGGACTGCAATGGTAAATTCTGGAAGAGTCTGAAAAAAAAATGTAAATCGAAGTGATGACAAAGAAAAAGCTGTATGGTATGATTCTACGTCGCACGTTGACAAAATATGCGTCAATCAAGTGTCAAGGTCAGAGGTCACGGTCAGATCAAGGTCACAGGTCATCTTGAGAACCCATTTGAATACACTGAAAACAACGCAATGTCCGTATCAAATCATGTTAAACATCAAAATGAAGCAGCGGAACAAGCAAGGAACACTCAATAGTAGTATGAGGTCAAAGGTCACAGGCAAATACAAGGTCAAAGGTCAACCACAAAAATCAAATAGTCGCTGGGGAAACAGAAGTTGTTGACCTCATACTACTAGTCAGCGTTCCTTGCTTGTTCCGCTGCTGCATTTTCATGTTTAACATGATTTGATATGGACATTCCGTTGTTTTCAGTGTATTCAAATGGGTTCTCAAGGTGACCTGTCACCTTGATCTGACCGTGACCTCTGACCTTGACGCTTGATTGACAGATATTTTGTCGGCTTGCGACGTAGAATCATAACATACAGCTTTTTCTTTGTTATCACTTTGATTTACGTTCTTTTCAAGCTCTTTCAGAATTTACCATTGCAGTCCCATAAGGAAAAAATCGAAATTTGACCTTTGACCCGATATCTCTTCAATCTCTAGTACAAGTGACATGCTTCTATGGCGAAACAAAAACTCATGTCCTTCGTGTAAAGTTACATCAAATTGCACGGCTTTACCTCCTAGCACTTTTGCACAGTGGACAAATGAAATTGACACACGAATTAATCAACCCTCTGTATATATATATATATATATATATATATATATATATATATATATATATATATATATATAGATAGATAGATAGATAGATAGATAGATACGATTTTGGTTTAGCAGAATTTTTGTTTATATTTATCACGTGTGTTTGTGTATCCCTGGTTGCATTCCCAGCCAAGCAAGCTTGTGGCAGACAATATCGTTTCTGTGGGTTTTCTTTCTGGACAATGCAAAGAGGCTGAAACAAAGATTCAACGTCGAAGATGAGGACTTTTTGCGTCGCATCATTGCTATTGATAAAACTTGAATCAGAGACTTTGAGTCTGAGTTGAAATCCGCAGGAAAATGCACAAAACTCGATTACAGTTGCTCAAGGTGGGTTCACTGACTCTTCACGACAACGCATGCCCGCATACCGCTAATATTGTGCGTACAAAGCTTCGCAAATACGGTTGGGAAATGCTACGTCATGCTACCTACAGTGCGGACATGAGTCCATCAGACTACGATTTATTGCCCAAGTTGAAACAACGCATGAGTGAACGTCGGTTTTCATTCCTACAAGAGCTTTATGCAGCTGTTGCCCGAACCATTTGACAGCTTAACAAAGATAGTGTCCTTGATGGAATATAGAACCTACCTGGACGTTGGGATTCCTCACTACCAAGCAGAGAGATTATATTGAGGGCCTACAAAGAGATCCTCTCTAAACAATAAACGTGTAAGTCACTAAAAATTAGTGTGTATTATTTTGAAATGACCCTCGTATATAACAAGAATTAATTTTCCCGAAATGAAATAAATTTAGATAAAATAGATATGAGAAAGATATGAATGATAGATAGATATGAATAAAATCAGAGCATTGACAATTTATTTTCAACTCAACAAAAAAAAAATCATCATATACAGAGTGTCTCAAAAGTCCCCTGACATAGGGTAACATTGTTATTATCAGACTTACAACAAAATGCAAAAAGGGAAATTGTCTCCAAATATGTGTTTTCAATCTAGTGAAGGACTTTTTTTTTTTTTAACATCGGACTAGACATTTGGGCTGTAACTTTTAATGAGTCCAATGTTAAATGAAAATGAAACGTAGCTATTTATCTGGACCTACAATATAAAGTGAATGCAAGTATGTTTGAAATAGGACCTGGCCATTGACACATTAGCGTCAAAGACAGTAACTTCATTAACAATGTTATGGATTCAGGTATATGAAAACGTCGCAATATTCTTTTAGCATTGCGCGCATAAAGAGTGTACATCCAAAACGACTCGTCCGATTTAAAAAAAAATCATTCACTTTCGATTGGAAACATCATATTTGGAGACGGTTTCGCCTCTTACATTTTGTTGTAACTCTGATAAGAGAGTTACTCTGTCAGGGGACTTTTGAGGCACCCTGTATAAATTATTGGATTAAAAAAGAAATACGGGAATGTACTCTATATCATTAATTAATATTTCAAAACAATAACAAATATTCTATCGAAAGTGAAGAAAATAATAAATAAAAACTATTAATAAGACTTCTTTTAATATAACAGAAATCTTTTACACTATATAAAATATTACTTTTTCTGCTTCTTCAGCAAGATCTGCTTACTAGACATTGTTTTCTTTTCGATTTCTTTCTCTGAAAACGAATTTCTTGATCTTTTAGTACTGTTTTTTCTTATATGTACAGTAGATATGTTTTTAAAGCTTGATATTTGTTGTGTCAGAGCAAAAGTTTTCAAATAAAAGTCTAACTTGTGTCCCCTCCAGGCCTCAAAATTGACGCTAAAAATCTGTTTCTTTTCTCATGTTTAAATAGAGAAATAAATCAGATCGCTATCAGATGACGCTTTCGCAAGGAAAGGATGATGAGAACTTAGTGGGAGGCGAAGCAGAAAAAAAAAATAATAATCCTCTGGAAAGAAAGAAGTAGAAAAAAATGAAAGAAACTGTGATAACTGATGTAATAATTTCCCATCATGCCTCTCTCTACCCCTTTCTCAATATGGCTGCATCTCAACAACATGATAAATGAACGAAATTTTAAAATGGTAGTAACAGTGGAAATTCAATGCTCTACAGCTGAAAAATATATTTGTGATTTTTTCTTTCTTTCTTACAAAACACATTTTTCGTAATAGGCAATAGATTTCAATGTTTATCAGAGTTTAAACTTAATAAAAACAGAGGAGTGTGTTTATTTCAATCATAATAGAATTTTATCAAAATCACTCAATCTTTGTCATGATGAAAATATTAAGAATATAAGATAGTGTATTAGCAGTAGTTTCGCCCGCAAGGAGACAAAAGACAATGTTTCTGACAAGATACAAGACACACAATTTTCTGAGACGAAACAATATTTCATTCTAAGAATATCATTCCGAGACGAGATCTCCCTAGTGGCTAAGTGTTTAGCGCACGCGTCTTCGACACGGGTTCGATTCCCAGCGAGAGCTCATGTGGTTCGGATCAGACCTGTAGCCAGCCCAAAAATGTAGGGGGGGGCGGCTGAAGTTAGGGGGGATCCGATGCAGCCATATTATAGTTCATCACCATATCATAGTTCATTTGCCAGTCTAACGTGAAAATTTTAGGTGGCCTAGACCCCCCTGGATACGGGCCTGGTTCGGATCCCACGTTAAGCTGTAGGTGCACGTCTCATATAGTCTCGCTGCTGAAAGGGATGCTAAACTGAAATCAACTCATTCCGAGACGAGATAGTTCAAAATCTTGTCCCTGTTCTCAGACTAGTTAGCCTGAAAATCTTTTCTTTTAGTTTAACGTCCTATGATTATGCCCTTAAGGCTAAGGGGGATGGATGATTAAGGCAAGTGGAAGAATTGGTGGAATGAGAATGTGTGAGGCACCCCAAGAAAACCCACAGACACGATGTTGTCCGTCACAAACTTACTTGGCTGGAAATCGAACCAAAGACAGACGTGATAAATATAAAGAGAAATTTTGCTAAACCAAAAGTCAAGCTCATATATATATAGGCCAGGGGCTCACTCACGGCGTCCGGACTCTCCCCTTCTCAAATCTTCATAACTTGACATACATTTGTATATATTCTAAATAAAACTATACATATTTAGTAGATAAATTATTGTTATAGTCTAAAGATTTTATCTTCCGCTTCATCTGTAGGATTTTTCTTTCTTTTCTTATTAAAACAATTTATTTTTTGCATATTTTCTGAAAACGTAGGTAGCAGTACTTGACAATTACTTATTATCTTTTCGGGTGTAGAATATCACAGTTCAATACCACTTGGACATAATCTTGGAATATTGGACTCCCCATACATTGAACCCCTCCCAACTAAGCTGTTTGGGTGCTCGGATGCAAGAGGCGCACCCGATAGGCACCTACTAGGTCCGAACCCCATAAAAAAATAACTTTCGTATATTATTAAAATTCTATACTTTCAAGTTTTGGGCTAGATAAATAATATATTTTTGACTTGGGATACTCAGTACAACAAAAATTTCTAGAAGTGAGCCTACTACCCACTGCGTTTCTTTTCCTTTCTTTCCATCTTCACTGCAAAGAAACTCAATGGCGTAGTCGCTAAGACATCTGCTTGCCAACTGGCTGGTCAGGGTTGGGATTTATTTGGTGATTTCTCTTTGTTCCAAAGATCTTCACTGGTTCACTTAGCTTCTGGAAGTGAGCACTTCAGGAAACTTGGGAAATTAAGTTCAGTGTTGACTACGTCACATTCTAAGCTGGGCGAAATTAAAACAAAATAAATTGAAACCTTATCTCCATACAGCCCACGTAAGTATGTCCTTTAAATATGTATCACACATACACAAACAAATATTGCGGCCCCAGTTCCTTTATAATTACTTTAATAGCCACCAAAAGTTAGTACGTTAATTATTTCAATAAATTAAACTATTTTTTATTCCTTTTAAACTTTGTATTTCCTCAGTTCTTTTCATTGATTTTGCAGAAATTAAAAATACACTTCCACCAACCATGGCTTCCTCACTTTTTATATCGTTAACAGCATAAATAAAACAAGTTTAAACAAGTCTTGCCACAACATTGGTTACCATAAGGATCCGGAGTATTGTCCTTGTTCTCTGTAACTAAATATACATAAATGTTATTTTTGGAATTTCTACACTATTATTAAAGGTACAAAGACAACATGTCGTAAGATGAGACAAATGTTTCAAATACAGATTTACTTACAAATGTTTCAGATTTACTTACAAATGTTTCAAATACAGATCGTAGTCCATTGGACACTTATTAAGATGAAGATCATACTGAAGAATATCCTTGTAAAAGTGTTCATTATGAGTCTAGAAAAACCACGGTACATAGTATGGTTTACGAGTAATAGCATAAAATTAAATAATATCTTAATTAAAAATAATATAGCTAAGGGGGTACGTACAGATATTTTTTAGATTAATAGAAACAATTGAAGTCATAAACGTATGGATTGCCAATTGTCAGACGGCAACCACATAGCCTGGTTGTTGGTTGTGCTGTGTTAGAGTATACTCCGTACTGCGTGAAAAGCAGGAGAACGCAAGTGCGCACTGAACATACCAGACGACGATATAAAATGGATGACTGTTTGATTTCCAAAAAGAGAAAATTGTTTTGGCTTGTTTATGTTGTGCGAGCGCGGCGAAAGTAGCAAGTGTGTTGCATATGTCGCGAGTGGAGAAGTATCCGAAGTGATCATGGTCTACATAATTCATGACCAAACTATAGCGGCGAAGAGGAACAGTGATTGGAGAAGAACGTCCAGTGACAGGTCTCGCCGAGCGTTAAAGAGGATTGTCACGTTGAACCATCGTGTGACTGCGGTTCAAGTCACGGAGGAACTGAAGCAGAACTTTCCACATTCTGTGTTCTCAATCACATTTTGCTGCAAGTTACATGACATAGACTTAAATGATCAGGTTTTACGGGCAAAACGGTTAATAAGAAATCATAATGCTTTAGCATGACGCTAATGATTTGGGAACAAGAAACATGGACTGCTGACTCTGGAAATGCGTGATATAATAGCCAGATGAAGAAGTTTTGATGCGTATCGAAAGAGCAAAGAAACGTATAATCCGCAGTGTGTTTGCTCAACCATGAAATATGACGGCAGTTCTGTCATGTTGTAGGCCGCAATGTATAGTAGGTTTCAGTGGGTTCCGCGCTTACGCATACAGGTCGCGTCACTGCCCGTGATTCGTCATTATAGCGGTCGATGCGCATCCTATGGTCCAGGTATATCTAGACAATGTTGACATGTACCAAGATGATAATGTTTCTCAAAAACTACGCATGGGAATTTACCTTCTTGCGTCTCTTTCTGTTCATCTCGACGAGTTCTATCTATTTTTATAGCTCAACTTTAGACTTTCCCTCTCTCACGGTTAAATGGTAAAAATTTTGATGTGAAAGAAACCGAAATATAGAACATTCCGTCCCTTGCAATATATGTTCTCTGGATATCGACCAGGTAAAACTATCGTTGTTCAACTTTTCGAGAGCAGACATTGTTCTCATCTTCAGGGTCAGTATGAACAGACCAGGCAGAGGAATTGTATATATACTATCTGAAGCTAACAAAGTGAACTCTGATTGGCTAATGGATTGTCCAATCAGTTGTTGGCACGATGACTGGCTGTGATTAGTCGCTGGCTGATGGTTTCTAATGAGAGAAAGCCAGGTGCTACTAAGTTGAAGCTGATGACCCGAGAACATACATTTGCATCACGTTACCAGGAAGGCTTCGACTCCTGTTACGTCCTTTGTTTATATTTTATAATAACGATGGCGCTAATACGCCTAACAGTAACACATACTATGTCCAATTCAATAACAACATATAATTTGAAAATAAGCTATTTGATACCTACAGAATTCTTCTAAATGTTCTAATTGTTGTTTCCAAGACCTTGACACTCATATTCCAGAAGACTATGCACCCTTATATTTCTGGTTCATAGGGAAAGATATGAAAGGATTTATTTCATACACAGTACATTTGACAGCATTTTGTACATACTATTTGGATCTCTTTGTAAGTTTTAGACATTTGAGCGGTAACTACCAGAAATCACTTTCTAAGTCGTTGACATTTAAGTACATTGCTTTTAATATTATAATCGATGATGTAGCATTACTGCTAAACTAGGTACAACATGCAGTTGACTGAAGTCACTCGATCACAAATGCTTTCATGTGTTTGTCGAGTTCTACAAATATCCTGTAGTCTCTGTACTATTGAGGCCAGCAGTAAAGGATTAGAATTTCATTACAATGTCAGTTAAATTTTCCTTGCATGTAAGTGGGCTGTATAATTCAACAGAAAACATACAACCAGGAGAAATAAGAAACCAGAGAAGAAATATTGTAACATTGGAATATTAAGGGTTAATGTAAGTATGGTACCTAACGCTGTTTTTATGCAAGTATGGAATCTTTTTGATTCGGAAAGGGGTACATACGATTTTCCCTCATGTAAACTACACCGTACTGTTAAGATATTTAACCACGACTTTCTAAACTATATTTACGTGTGTTAGCCTCGCGTAAGAAATTATCTCCCAATATACCAGTAGTTTTTCTTGATACAGATCATTGTTAAGAGATAAATAAACTTAGTTTCATTTCTACTTTCTTTTACTACGCTCTGTCACAAAATGTACTCAAACAATTTCTCTCTCAAAGACAATCTTATGTTTCTGCCATCTATCTAGAAGCTGCTTAAAGCGTTTGTTATCCGAACTTGTCTTTGCTTGGAGAGAACGTTTGTGTGCGGCAAGAAGGCAGGCCGTGTTCTGTGTTGACTCAAAGGAAGACGGGATCTCTTCAGGATCTAGTGTTTATTTTTGTTTGGAAAGGCAATCCTTTCCTTCTGTTTGCCTTGCATTCAAATATTCACTCTTTCACTTTCTTTTTTTATTTCTTATCTGACCACAGAACTCTTTTTAACAGTCACTTGTTCACTTCGATTTTTAAAAATTTCATTCACCAGTTTTATTTACTTGAAAGTGATTCTGTAAACAAACCAACTGGCTTTTCTGCATTTAATGATGAATTTAAGTGTGAATTAGAGAAGAAAAAATTGACAGAGAAGTGGGGTCCATCAGATCTCTTCCTAAAACCCGTATCTCGACAGAAACGTGTTCATTTTCTTAATGGAGTATACTAACTTTGGCAGAGAAATGATTGATGTGGCCTTAAGATTTGATCTAATACTTCATTTGCACTTTCTTTCCTTATAAAAACAACTTAATTCTATCACGCTTTCTGAGAATATGCTATGCTATCACTAGTTAACAATTATTTATATTTTTTTCGGGTAAGGAATAACAACGGTTCAATACTACATATACGTAGTGTCTTTCTGTATTGGACTCCCTCCAGAGGCTGATCTAGCCCGGGGCCTAAGCCTCCCACTTTTTTGAGTGACAAAAATAATTGAAGCTATGATCTATCATAGACTCGGTTATGGTTGCCCCCCAGTTCTTACCTTCTATATCCCTCTCTACCTCCCCCCAGAAACACCGGACCCTCTAACAAAAAATTCTGAGTGTGCATCTGGAAGGCAGCAATTGTGTCATTACACAGTGCTGCAGACAAATTTACGTTTCTCGTGGACAAATTTACTGATGACGCGCTGTTGCCAAGTTTCTGTTCATTAGCATAACTAAGATATTTTGCTAGAGGACACTATGGTCCCTTATTTCTAAAGATTGATTGATTTCGTTTTAGCGTCCCTTTCAGCAGCGAGGCTATATGAGATGTGGACCTACAGCTTAACGTGGAATCAGAACCACATGAGCTCCTGCCAGGAATCGAAGCTCGGTCTCCCACGCCAAAGGTGTGTACGCTTAGCCAAGAGATTTCTGAAGATTGAATGTATCTTATCTGTGGCCAACGGTATTGTAGGTGGACAATAGTGTTCTAGAGGAAACTGGTCCTACTGATCTCCCTTAATTAAATTAAGTCTGATGAGTAACTAGAAACTAAACATTTTCATAACATGTCCAGGCTTTTTTCGTCTAGAAAAATGGGATTCCTAGTCATGAGGTAAAAGAAATAAATGCTTCAGAGGTATCCCACGTCACATAACACACACAAATTTACTAAGATTTTGTTCTCCCGTTCCTATAAAGAAACAAAACGCCTCGTAGAACAAACTTCTCCAGACAAATCTGCTGAATCCCGACATCCACACATCCTGCCAATTAGTACGCATGAACAACAACCTTACCTCGACAGAAACGTGTCATGTCCTTATGATCCATCCTGATCACATAGCTCGTAAGAAATCCAGAGAAATTGCCAGAGTTGGAGTTCTATTTTACAGATATCACGACATTTAAAAGCTAAGCGAACTGAACGATGGAAGGCAAGGGCCACAGGAATTCTCCCACACATTTAACCGACAAGAACTGCTTGCCGGTCCTGTAGTCAAAATTGTGAGAGATTCTAGTAAATAAACAGGTGAGTTTCGTTCCACTGTGTGTAACTTAGATAGAATTATATACTATGCAAAACCCAATATTGAAATTGCAAATAGTAGTATATTCATACGACTTCCAATTTAATGGAGATTTAAAGGTGGAGATAATACCTCTACTTTAGACATGGAATCGATTCGAAAAAGACGGTATCTATTACCATTTTTGTTCTATATCAATTACCATTGAAATCGGAAACGGACCGATTTCTTCCATTTCCTGTTCAAATCGAGTTATCGAAGGGTATGGAACCTCTTCTTGAAATTCTGAATCGAATCCACGATTTTTTCTATCTATATCTTCCTGTTTTAGTAGACATACGTGAGTGGCAATCGTGTCTTTTCTTGAAAAGTCAAATCGATTTTTGAAAAAATCTCTCGTCCACTGTATTACCATTTATGTTCTATGGCGATCAAAGGTTAAACCGGAACTAAAAATTTTTCACAGTTTCTGGTTTGATTAAAGAGTTAACGGGTGAGGTGAAAACTATTCTTGAGAGGCCGAATAAACTCCAAAATTCGTTTCTTGACAGTGGCGTATTTAAGGGAAGCTATCGGGCTTAAGCGCCCCTCCAGGAATAAATTTGTTAGTTTTTCGCATTCCACGTACAACAATAATCCTTCTTACCATTTGTAAGAATTACATTAACTTTCCATTTTCTTTTGCTCCTTGTTCAAAAACAACACTGTATTTGTCAAATTTCATTCCATGTAAGAACTATGCTCTTTTTTCTTTCTTTAGTTCATTCTACTCTTCTGTTTCTTATTCTTAGTTGTTACTTTCTTTCGTTTCTCCTATCATACTTTTGACCATTGTTAGTTGTGATTCAAGTCGACGTCATCAGTAACACTAAAACTAAGAGGAGCTGATAAGCAAAACTGGTGTTCCTCACCAACTTGAATGCATATAAACATAACGGGACTTTAGTTATTATAGCAAAGGAATATTTACATCGTTTAGTTATAAAGAAAGGTAAATGTTTGCATTAAAGAAAATCAATAGGGGGGAATAAGTAGCTTGGAAATTTGGTAGGCCAAGACTATGCTTATTTTTCTTCTATGAATAGAATAAAAGGTTAGATTCACTGCTAAAAGTTTTGTGTGTATCATATCACATAAGATTCACCAATCTACAGTTCTTATCATTAAAACTGCAATCAGTATATTTCAGCTTCAACTTGTCTCAACATTTTCTTCCAGTTAAAAACATACACACATAAAACTAAATATTTTCATTTTTTTCTAAAATGAAATAAGTTAAATTGAAATGAGATTACAAATATTAAAGGTGTGTTTTCAGGAGCGTCATTTCAGATTTGCCTGAAGGGAGGGGTAAGATCCTCCACTGACACACGAGTTGCACGGTTTTTCCAAGTCTATTAGTAGACAATTGATTAAAACATATTTAATTCTCAAACTGAGGGGGGCTATTGTTGTGCATATACCCCCGAAAAAATCCTAAATACGCCACTGCTTTTCGATATATATACTGCTTTTGCTCTGATATCTGTTGACAGACGGATAGACGGACATATCCCTTGAATAACACTTCCGATATTTATCCACAGCATAGTTTGGAAGTCTAAAATTGTGTGAAATTCTCGTATATCTTTATATATGTTAAAAGTAAAAGTTCGTGTTGAAAATATGCAATGAAATAAATCTCATCTTGGAATGTTGAATGGAGATGGAAGCTGTAAATAATATAATGTACAGTATTTACTTGTTAAGTGGCTTCGTGCTTCAGTTGGGAGCTCAAACGTTAAATTAATGTGTTATCAACATGAATTTATTTAAACATAGAGATTGTGATGTAGCTCAAAATAAAAATAAAAAAAATCTGTACAGTATAATTTCGGGACCATTATCAGATTTTTCTCTAGTTATGCTAGGTGGAACTAACTATATATATATATTTAAAAAGCGCACTTGGTGTGATTTATATGACAGCCATACTCATGTGGTACGTGGGTCAGCCACGCAAATCTCTTGCCGCATATTTCCTTGAACAAATGTTTCGATTCCCTTTTTCTGTTACAACTTTGTATCACAACACTCTGTATTTAAAGGAACAACAAAAAAGTAGTCCAGTCCTCTTAACTGAGATCTCTCCCGTTTTTTTGAAAACGTTTATTGGTTACAGACTTTATCTGCGATGTGCAACACGTATTTTTGCTTCATTTAACTACGGTACATTTTTACTTATTTCGTATTCTCATTTGGTTTTGCACGATTTCAGTCTAGCGGGTGAACTTTGGTACTTGCTTCTCGCTAAATGTTGACAGTTCGCTCGGTAACTTTTTTTTTTTTGATGACTGCAATCAAGTTTTTAAACCGTTCTATCACTTGTGAAGATAAGAAAATTATCACACACAAACCTACACAGTGACGCTTTTGTTAAACTTTCCCATTCCAAATGCGTAATCAAGAGTTCACATTATTAGGTATAGAGCAGCACAGAAATGTCTGCTGCTATAATAAGTGTTGCCAACTGACTACACGAAAGAGCCTCTACAACAAATCAAAATGCAAATGTACAAGAAGTCAAAAGTAAATTGACTTTTTAGAAAAGGTACATTTATTCTACTGATAGAAAACTGAAACATACATTATTTTTTCTACATAATCTCCTGCACTTTAACACACTTTTCCCAACGTTTCACAAGTTTTTTGATTGTGTAAGTAAAAAAAATCGATTAACCAATTTTGCACCGCATCAATGACTAGCTGATGGTTGATGTTTTTAAATTTCTTAACTTCTGGTGATGATGGGTGTTTCCAAACCATGCTCGCAGCCTTACTTTCAGGTCGTGATGATGTACCCAAGTTCGTGATTATGGCCTGCCCGCTCTTTCCTCGTCACTTAAAGAAGTTTTTCCCTATTTGAAACGCTCTATCCATTCGTAGATCTTGCTTCGTGATAAACAGCTGTCACCATACTGCGCTTGCATTCGACGAATAACTTCAGCAGGTTTAACACCTTCAGCAAACAAAAAAGCAAATCACTCCCTCATATCCTTCTTGATGCAGATCGACAATGAAGCTGCCACGGTCTGCTACACTTCAACGACTAACCCGGGAATAAGAGTGACACGTTGGATAGAAGTGTTGCAGACGACACTAATTCAGGGCTGAGACGCTAGCAGTGCGAGAAATTGCGTCCCTTTACTTTTTGATTTTCCTCGTATAATACTTATATGCTATTCAGCAAATAAAAAAAGAAAATTTCAGATAACTCAAGGACTTTATTTACTTCATTCTTTGTTGTCCGAAGTGTTAGTTCTAAATGCTACTAGCGACAGTGAAGTGATTTTCCTCCCTCCTCCTTTCTGTAATCGAGATAGTATTTCTACCTGACGTTGGTAACACTAGATAGTATCCACCGAATAACAACGTTGTTTGAAAGAACACAAACCAAAACGTTATACAATGTGAAAGTGAGAGCCGATTGCAAAATCGCACACAAAAGACATAATCCTGCCCAATTTCTTTGGAAATGAAAGCCACGCTCGTATTTAGATATTTTATACCCCCTGGACCGAAGAAAAGTATACGCTCTTCCCCTCGTCCTTGCCCATATTCAGTATAAGCCTAAATAATATGGCCGTGTCCGCTTACGTTGAGTCACGGAATACTGAAACATGGCGCGAAATATTATTTAGGAACCATGGCGGGAATTGAGTCTTGGCGTGGAATACTGTACTAAATACACGGGTTAGACTGGCAGCCAATAAGCACAGTCTCAACTCCTTCTAGCGCCAGTATAGCGTTCTAACATGAAAACTCGATCGCACTGTTCCACAAAGATTGTTTCTAATATACTGTAGATCTTACTTAAATTTCTCGTGGAAAGCCTCTTCTTTTCCCAGCCATACTCCAATCCCGATTTTGTAACACGCCGTCCCCGGAAATTTACCGCCTTAAGCCGTGAACATCAGCCTGACGAAAGCCATTTGAGAAAACTTACGAAATGTTGTAAAAGAGAGATACTGTACGTAACATTCAACATGTCTGTAAAATATAATTGAAATCACCAAAAGGTATATACAAAGTTTAACTGACTATATCCGTGTACATTTATGAATCGAATTATGATAGTAATGTGTAGTGTTGTTTCATCTCAACAGATGCCGTTATGTATATGTCTCTCAAATGATCGTGTTACGGATAAGCAACTTAATATTAAAATATAGGCAGTAAGCTAGGTAGTGTCTACAAATGCTATTAAATAAACTAATAGCTATTTCTAAACCTTTTCTTATAGACCAGAACTCTAGGCGCGCAGTTTATGACGTCACTATTATTGGGAATCCAAATTTATACACTATACGAAGGATGTTGAAAAACAATTACTGTTTTATATAATAACGTTCCGTAGATATTGTCTAGCTTACTAATTTTATTTAATAGCATTTTGTAGATACTACCTGGCTCACTAAGTTTATTTAATAGCGTTTTATATTTAGTACTCAGTTCACTAAGTTTATCTAATAGCATTTTGTAAATATTATCTGGCTCACTAAGTTTATTTAATAGCGTTTTGTAGATACTACCTGGCTAACTAAGTTTATTTAATAGCGTTTTGTAGATACTACCTGGCTAACTAAGTTTATTTAATAGCGTTTTGTAGATACTACCTGGCTAACTAAGTTTATTTAATAGCGTTTTATATTTAGTACTCAACTCACTAAGTTTATCTAATAGCATTTTGTAAATATTAACTGGCTCACTAAGTTTATTTAATAGCGTTTTGTAGGTACTACCTGGCTAACTAAGTTTATTTAATAGCGTTTTATATTTAGTACTCAACTCACTAAGTTTATCTAATAGCATTTTGTAAATATTAACTGGCTCACTAAGTTTATTTAATAGCGTTTTGTAGATACTACCTGGCTAACTAAGTTTATTTAATAGCGTTTTGTAGATAGTACTCAGCTCACTAAGTTTATCTAATAGCATTTTATAAATACTATCTGGCTCACTAACTTTATTTAATAGCATTTTGCAGATACTACCTGGCTCACTAAGTTTATTTAATAGCATTTTGTAGATACTACCTGGTTCACTATCTTCATTTTAGATATATTTCATTGGCTTTAAGTCATTAAAATAAAATAAAAAGAATTTGAATTTAGGAAAGAGTCTTAGGGTTGAAATATTTTAAAATGGATAAACTATTTTAATGCTCTTCAAATAACAACAGTGTGCCAGCCATTTTGGTTTACTGACTTACTTCATACGTTTATTTTATAGTCATTTAAGTAGTGGCATCTATTGAGGAGTAAACATACTATATATCACTACCGTAATTCTATACAAGCTTGGGGCCGCGGTGGCTCATTGGTAGAGCGTTCACCTCTGGTGCTTGGGGTCTAGGATTCGATCCAGCCCCCGCCAAGTGAACTTTGTGGTGGACAAACACCGTGTGCGTGGGTTTTCTTTGGGTTCTCCCGTTTCCTCCCACTTTCTTCATTCCACCATTTCATTCATCCCTCAACTTCACCGTCTCCTTTAGCCTAACCGGCATAACCGTGGGACGTAAAACTCAAAATT
Source organism: Thermobia domestica (assembly GCF_964235325.1). Classification (NCBI taxonomy): domain Eukaryota; kingdom Metazoa; phylum Arthropoda; class Insecta; order Zygentoma; family Lepismatidae; genus Thermobia; species Thermobia domestica. Next base: position 7,065,395 of record NC_137463.1, read on the forward strand.
TCATTTTTTCTATACAAGCTCTACCTTAGTCCACGATATAACCTATTCATTAAAGTGAATATTCTTTTTTTGGCGAACTGTGCAGTATAATTCGGAAGTTTTCAATTTTTTACACTATTACAAGATATTTTGTTTAAAATTCTGCATTAATTTTTATCTAAAGAGTCTGAAACTTAAAAGTAAATGTTAAATACTTCATCGCCTGATAAGATATTCTGAATATGTATCTCTGTTTACAGATTCCAGAACCTTGATTCTGCAGAGACAACTTTGGAATTAGAACAGTTGTTCTCCAAACTTAACTGAATAAGACCAAAATCGAAGTTAAATATTTTTGGGAACTTCTTTATCCTTGACCCTTACTACATCTACTTGTAAGATTTACTTTTTCTAACTTTCCGCTCCTTTGAATTCTCTCCATGTGTTCCAAATTCTATGTTTTTTAGTTGTTTGTATGCGTGAGAGGCATGAAGTGAGTGTGGAGTGATCTGCATAGCTTAGACTCATTCCAAGCAATTTCAATTCTGTTCGTTGCGTGCCTTTGACAACAGAAACACTCCATCTCGTGTTTAAGGACCTTCGCCACCTGAGGTGAATAAACAGTTGAAACGAAAGAAAAACAAACGAAGAACTATGGACGTCGAAGAATGCAGAAAACGAAGTGTTGAGAAACCGAAGTATGAAGTTGAGGAATTCGAACCATGACATCTAATGAGTGCCTTACAAAAGGATCGCCAGTTTACAACGATAAACACCTGCTAATCCTAAATGATACTGGTATTTAAGTTTTAGACTTCCCAACTATGCTAAACATTAAAATCAAATGAAATCTTTAACTTTTAAATCCCATGCTTATGCTGGCTAGGTAAAAGGAGACGGTGGTGATGAGAAATGCATAAAATGGTGGAATGAAGAAAGTGGGAGGAAAGAGGATAACTCCTAGAAAAGCCAGACACGCGGTGTTTATCCACCACAAAGCTCACTTGTTGGGAGCTGGGATCAAGCCAAGGACCCCAGTTACCACAGGTGAATGCTTTACCGCTGAGCCACCGCGGCCCCTGCTACACATTAAGTATTGAAAATCCTGTAGAGTGGCTTTCTCCGTCCGTCCGTTCGTCCATCTACAAATAGTATAACAAAAGCTGTAATACATAGCAAGAAAGCTTTTATGACACGGATTTAGCGTCAGTGGTGGCTCTAGAAGGTAAAAACGGGGAGCAGCCAGAACTCAGAGTGTGATAAGTACTCCATGGGTTTACTATAAACTTGCAAAAAAGTATACAAATAATAGCTTCAATTATTTTTGTCACTCAAAACACTGGGAGCTCTAGGCTTCCAGGCGCCGGGGTACATACGTCATTTTTGGCGTCCCAAAGAAATAGTTCCATGTAAGTGTTATCCCCCAAAGAGATAAACATGTTTCATTTCCAGTTTCAATGTAAGTCCCAATAGGGTGAAAACGGTACCACATAGCATGTTGTTAAATGGATTCGGTATAACAGGTTTATCCCTCTGAAAGGTACTATATATATCCCTCTGAGGGTACTATATGTATCCCTCTGAAAGGAACGGAATTCTTCCTCTTGTCAGGACTATTATTAGACTTTTACGGTCCAGAGGACAAGAGGACTGAGGTTCGTGGACGTAACGAAACTATTGTCACTGGCTAACTGCAAGAACATGTTTTCGTTCAAGTACATGCGAATAACAATACATTTAATATTCCGTATTTGTACAATGTTAAATGTAATCGTGAAACATGTATTAACCCTTTTGAAATTTGGGGATTTTTAAGGTGTATTTTAGACTTTCAGTCAAGCAGCTACTGTATCATTACTATTTATCATTGGATTTTGGTTCGTAGCTTATTCTCTTTAGAATAAAGCAACCTTCCAAACGGTACCATTTACATCTTCCTTTATGTAAGTTTGCGTTCATATAAAGAGTGGATTTTAAACTGAAGACCACTGCCTTTTAACTCAAAGTAAACAATTATAATTAAATTGTAGAGGAAGGAGAAAAGAAGCCATAATACGGTACTCTGTCCGACGACATTTATTTGTTTTCTTGCATCCCATAAAATCTTTTAGACAGCATTTGCTAGAGAACAAAATAAGCCTTTTCCATTGTACTCTTGAAGGGCAAACAGATGACGTCATAACCCCAGCAACTTGACGAGCTAATTCTCAAAACATATGTGACCTCTTTCGAAATGCATGCACGACTGACCAATAAAAAAACAGCAGCAATAGATGTTAAATGGGCGTTTTAAAACAATACACACGTATGGTGTATATATATACCATAAATTCCAAAAGAGAAATATTTAACAAATATGATATTTAGGGAGCTTTAAAACATGTTATTATATTATTAATCTATATTATAAAATTGAAAGTGACTATGTTTGTGACTCTTAATGTCTTGAACCAAACGACCGATCTCAATCAAACTTTCAACATAGATAAGGTTCAGGCTCGGGATGTTCTTAATTATTTCACTTTGACGGAGAAATGTAGAGAATGGGGAGAACGGAGTGACTACGATCGTGAACCACCCTATCGATCTCAATCAAATTTGCCGATCTAATAACATTATAAGAAATACCTGGCGAATTCGTTATCAAATTATATTACTAGAACAACATATATTATAGACATGCGACAATAATTTTGGACATGGGTGTACATGTGAATACGAACCGAATTACACCCATTTCATCCCAGTCGGTTACTAGTCCGCATTGACTATTTTTTTTTTATTTTCGACCCCAAATTTGACCTTGAAGCGGTCGGTTCCAGAAATGAAAAGTGTTGCCATCGCGCATACATCATCGAAATCTACATTTTAAATCCAATTAAGTTGAAAAATACGAGGTCACGGTAACTCCTTTTCAACCGCTGTTTCCACAACACATCACTTATCTTTCACTTTTCTTGACGCACAAACTAAGGTCATATTTGCACTCGACATATTTCAAGGTACATTCAGTCTTCACTAAAAACAATCAACAGTGAGACATGGGAAAGTATTTAGGAAAGAGCATTAACATCTATATGTCTAATAAAGGAACAACCTATCACTTGGCGGATAGAGAGACAAAACTCCGGAAAAGTGTGAATCTTGATAGGAGAAATCAAATTAATAACTTCTCTATTACGAATTGAGATCACAATCTATTCATGTATAGCCACCCCTTTGACTACTTATTATATCACATCTTGATAAATGAAATGAATTAAAATTCATACTTTCAAGTCTTACGATTTTACGTGCTAGGCTAATGGAGATGAGACCTCCCTCATGACTATGTTGCTAGAGTGCTTACCTTTTACGTGGGAGGCCCGGATTCGATTCCCGGCGGAAGTTTATGTGGTTTTGATTCCACCTTAAGCTGTAGGTCCACGTTTCATATAGCCTCGCTGTTAAAACTCAAATCCAATTAAATCTATTGGAAATGAATCATGAATAGAAGTTAGTAATTATAAAACAATTGGTGGAATGAAATGTGGGAGGAAAAGGGAGAACCCGAGAAAATTTACGGACACGTGTTTGTCCACTACAAACTCACTTTACCTTGGATTGAACCAGGAACCCCTCCAACTAGAAGTGAGTGCTCTATCACGAGCCACCGTACTCCCTTTTCATCTCTTGGAGTTTCGTAAGCTTTAATCTAAAATTTCAGCACATATGTCGATGTCGGATTTGATGCACTTTGTATTGCAGTGCTCTGATCAGCCGACAGTAAATACGTATTTATAGATGATGGCTTTTGAACAGATCCTTTAGCATTGTTCAGTTTTACCAAAGTGTCATCTTGACAGACAATGCATTTCCTTTTCTCCTTTCATTTGCTGTTCACCGCAGATATATAAATATATATTCCACAGCTATCTCTAAAATATTGTCCCAAGGAGAATTAATTATTTTCCTCATGTAAAAGTATAGAATAAAAGAGAGAGGAAGAGAGAATTTTGCAATCTCCATAATGGGACTCTGGTGAAATTATTGCAGTCTGGGAAGAGAAATATGTTTCTCCGTCAGTGCGCGTTTGTCAATTGTCAGAATGCGTCTCAGATAAAACATGCTTCTGTGACTTCGCTAAAAAAGAAAAGAAAGAAAGAAAGAAAACAATCTGGGAAGTAGACGATAGCGAACAACAAGCAATTTTAGTATACAAAACTACCTCGAATTTCTGCCTATGTACACGTCTTGTTCGAGAAAATAAGAATAACAACACCATTTTAATTGTTGATTTTTCTTTTTAATTTTGTGGTATTGATCGCAGTAAATTTGCAATACTCACACCTCAGTTCAGCTCAACACTCACTTTCACCAGTTTAACTAAAAAACGTTTTTGGGTTGAGTTGATTTTGAGTTTAACGTCCCTTTCAGCAGCGAGGTTATATGAGATGGGACCTACTGATTAACGTGGAAATCGAACCACATGAGCTCCTGCCGAAAATCGAACCCGTGTCTCCTACACCAAAAGCGCGTATGCTAACCGCTTGGCCACGAAAGAGCTCTAAAAACAATTTTACAAACGATCTTGCAAACTGAGGTTATTGCAGATAAGAAATATCATAAACAAATAAGTATAAAATGAAATGAAATGAAATATTCCAGTGTTACGTCCTACAATTGTGTCCTTTAGGCTAAAGGAGACGGATGACTATGGAGTATGGAGGAATTAATGGGGTGATAATGTAGGAGGATGGATGAATTAATGGGATGATAATGTAGGAGGATGGATGAATTAATGGGATGATAATGTAGGAGAATGATTGAATTAATGGGATGATAATGTAGGAGGATGGAGGAATTAATGGGATGATAATGTAGGAGGATGGAGGAATTAATGGGATGATAATGTAGGAGGATGGAGGAATTAATGGAATGATAATGTAGGAGGATGGAGGAATTGATGGGGTGATAATGTAGGAGAAAACGGGCGTACCTCGAGAAAACCCACTTACACGATTTTGTCCATCATATACTTACTTGGCCGGGGATAGAACCTGGGACGTCACGTACAAGAGGCAAAGCGCTTCACAAACAAGTAGGCTATACTAAGTAGTATAATAAGACAAAGTAAGTATAATAGTAAGTAAAATAAGCAATATTTTATAGTGAAGCAGTAGTATAGCCAGCAGCAAGTTGCTCTCGGTTGAGAGGAGTAGAATAACTTTTTGAGATGGTTGAGATTTTTACTTACTAAAGATCTTCTTTCAGGCAAACTCAGTTTGGGGAAAGGGATGGAAATCGTTTTCGAGACAGGCTTTTCATCTCTCCGTTCAGTGTCTACACCACTGTAATGGAAAACAAAATAATACAATACAGAATTTAAAAATCTCCTTTCTAGTTCGGAAGCTAGTCGTTGGTTCACGAAGTCCTGGGATAGATTCTCCGGGGCGGGAAGAACATCGAACACAAAGATCCCAGTTTAAACTGTAGATCTTTTCAATAAAATAGATTTGCTATTGACAAAATACGTACAACCAATTAACTGTATTTAAAAATAATAAAATAAAGACAGGCAAATACAGTGGGACCTCGTTTACTCTAAACTGAAGACAAAAATTCGAATTGTCGACTGTTTGGAGTAATAGAGGTGGTAACAACTAAAATTCGAGATACCGGGGTTGTGCAAGTGAGTATATTACCTTTATAACTTGAAGTTTGATTCGTTTAATCTTTAAAACTCGAAGTTGTGAAACTTCCTTTAATTAAATAAGATTACTAGTAATAATAAAATAATATATATGTTTCGGATGGGGCTTTAATGTCTAGAAATGAGTAAAACGCAATATCACAGCACACATTATCAACAATGACATGACTAGCAACAATGACAAATACATAAAACCATAGAGCTATAGCTTCGAGTTATCCAGGTCACATTAAGAGAAATTCTAATTATAGAGGCAAACATCGACTTGTAGAGGTTCTCAGATAAGAAAATTCGAGTTACCGAGGTTTTTTAACCCGAGAAAACCCACGCTAATTTTACCCTTAAAAGGCCCAGGGGTTGCCTCTGAGGCTCCTTGCTGCATATATATAAGCTACTTGAACTCACTGCGGCCATTTGTATTTTCCGTCATTAATAGGAAAGGCTAGTCACTACTTTGCTATGGAATCATTTGTCAATGGTAATAAACAATGAACAGTGTCAAATAATTAGAAAAGTACATAATTCAATAGGAGCCTCAGAGGCACCCCTCGAGCCTTCACGTTAGTATAAAAAATAACCCTATTTTTTCTGAGGTAAAGTAAAAACAATGCTTAGGAAACGCAATCAGAGGGTGTAATTCAAAGAGATAGAAGAATTCTAGAGCGCAGGACCTGGGACGAAATACCTATTAAGAATAATGACATTAAAAATTGATCAGGGTGCCTCCGAGGCACCACTTGGGCTGTCTCGGGTTAATGATAATTTTAGGCTATAGCTCCTTAACCATGATAACAGTTAATGATAATTTTAGGCTATATCTCATTAACTATGATAACAGTTAATGATAATTTTAGGCTATATCTCATTAACCAAGGTAACAGTTACCCGAGAGAGCCCATGCTAATTTTTCCCTTAAAAGGTCCAAGGAGTGCCTTTGAGACTCCCTGCTGCATATACAAGCTACTTGAACTCACCGCGACCATTTGTATTTTCCGTCATTAATAGGAAAGGCTAGTCACTACTTTGCTATGAAATCATTTGTCAATGGTAATAAACAATGAACAGTATCAAATAATTAGAAAAGTACATAATTCAATAGGAGCCTCAGAGGCACCCCTTGGGTTTTTATATTAGTATAAAAAATAACGCTATTTTTCTGAGGTAAAGTAAAAAAATGCTTAGGAAACGCAATCAGAGGATGGATTTGAAAGAGATAGAATTCTAGAGCGCAGGATACGGGACGAAATATCTATTAAGAATAATGGCATTAAAAATTGACCAGAGTGTTTCCGAGCCACCCCTTAGGCCTTTACGTCAGTATAAAAGTAACCCTATTTTTTCTGAAGTAAAATAAGAAAACGTATGAACAATTCAATCAGGGAGCATATTCCAAGAGAGAGGAGAATTCTCGAGCGGAAGACACGCGACGAAACATCTATTAAGAATAATTGCATTAAAAGGACCAGGGTGTCTCTGAGGCACCCCTTGGGCTTTCTCGGGTTAAGTATGATTATGAATCTCTTAACATTCGACTTATCGGTGTTATAATTTTTAAACATTCGACTTATAGAGGTTATTTTAACATTAAGTGTTTTGAAGAGTTTAAGAGAATGTGAAAAAATGAAGTTATCGAGGTCCATCTGTATTATAAAAATCATTGTTAAATTTACTTTAGGCCAAAGGAACAGTAAGGTTCATCACCACAGATACAAAAGCAACATGACATATTATTACTCACCCTCTTAAGATTATTGGTGCTTGTGTTGTCTGAGAGACCATCGAACGTGTTACTGTTTTTTGGTTTTACCTTTTAATCTTTCAGTTTAACGTCCCACAATTATGTCCTTAAGACTAATGCATATGATAATTAAGGCAAGTGTTTGATGAGGAAATACTTGGTGGAATGAAAATGTGGGAGAAAAGGGAGTACCTCGAGAAAACCCACGGACACGATGTTGTTCACCACAAACTAACTTGGCCGGGCATTGAACAAGGGACCCTGCTCACCAGAGGTAAGCGCTCTACCACTGAACTACAGTGCCCCCTGGTTTTGCCTTCAACTGCAGTTCTACGTTTCACGTAGCCACGGTTATGAAAAGGGACGCTAAACTTAAATAATTGAACAAGCTCTTACAAAATATTTAAGCACTCCCTCGTATTTCCAGTCCCATAAAATTAATATTTCCGTTCTATAGAGGCAAAATATTTCCTGAAGTTAATCCTCTGAAATTGCTTTTGGTGTTTTGTAAAGTAAAGTTAGTCGAATAGACCACTCAGAGAGAAAGATTTCCTTTGCATGTGCTAAGTTTATATAGGTTCGCGATAAATCTATAATTATATACATTTTCGTAGAATAAATAAAATACGGAAAATGACTGTCGCGTGACTGATGGTTAACCTTCACCTACTTTGAAGACGGATTTCGTTTCCACCAAAACAACCGCAGCAGCAGCACTTCGGAACGTAATAGTTTCTACTTTTTTTTTTTCATTTTTAATGTATTAACAATAGGAATCTCCAGAATGTAAGTATTTGATCACTCATTCTCGGAACTTTAGAAACTAACAACAAATATTTTTATAGGGTTTTAACAAGAAATATATCTAATAATTTCAAGAGAACAATATTGATGATCTTCCCACTGACTTAGTGGCTAGCACGAACGCCTTTGGTACGCGTGGTCCCTAGTTCGATTTCCAGTGGGGCAGAAATGAAATTTGGATGTATTCTTGTGGTTCGGATTCCACCTTTATCTATTAAGACCACGTCTCATATAGCTTTACTACTGAAAATAGATGCTAAATTGCAACCAATGAATAAAAAGAAAATTTCTGATAAAAGATCATCATCACCATCATCACCATTGGTTTCCATGCTCCACGGTTTTCAGCTAACCTCTTCGTCTTCACGTACGAGTTCTCTGTTTTGATGTCGTTCATTAATGGTAGTCTCCTTCTCCCTCTCCCTCTCTTTCCTGCCAGCATACCTTCTAGCACGTCTCTCATGATATAGTTCCTTCTTAGCCAACGTCCTAACCAGTTTCTCTTCCTCTTCTTAATAATATCTAAAATTTCTCTTTTCGCACCGACCATTTCTAACACCCTCTCGTTCGTTTTACGCTCGACCCACTAATTCTCTCTATTCTTCTCCACACCCACATTTCGAAAGCTTCGTGTCGTTTTTCATCATTTTTGCCTAATGTCCATGTTTCTGACCCTTACAGTAGAATACTCTACACGAAACATTTTATGAGTCTTTTTCTCAACTCTTTATTCGGTTTCACAAAATAGTATTTTCTTCCTTCTACAGGTTCCTTTCGCCATTCTTGTTTGCTTTTATTTCACGTTCACATTTCTTATCATAACTAATAATACTACCCATAAAGGGGAACTGGAAATTTTTCTTACCCAATATCAGTATAGAACGGTGTTTATTACATCCATTAATAGATTTTGTTGACCATTGTGATGGTTAACAATGATCATTCTGGTGCAGAGACAGAGAAATATATCGTTCTGTATCTTGCAGTACGTCGTATGTTAACATTTGGGTATTTTTAGTTAACACCAGTATTAGATTTGGCAGCTTTGTTTCATCATCTGGCAAAATATCCGGCGAATCCGGCGAATAATAGCAGAGTTATAAAGAATTGAAATATGTTGTTTGTTTTTGTAGCGGCTTTTCAACACTGTATGTAATTAGACGTTGTATGTAGACTTTGCTTTTCAATATCGACAGTAAGTTACTTCGATACAAATTGAGATATTGTCAGATACTTCTATTTTAGCATTAGTTAGGTATAACAAGAGCAAAGCTTGTACAAATATTTGTTTGTCCTGATGATATCATAAAAAATAAAATATTTAATAATAATAATAATAATAATAATAATAATAATAATAATAATAATAATAATAATAATAATAATAATAATAATAATGTAGTTGAAAAATAGTAATTAAGTGACTGTAAGGCTGGCCTGAATAATTCACGAGTTCTAGTGTATAATGTTGATCTTCAAACAACATTAATGTGCCCGAACACGAAGTTATCTACATCATACTACGAGACTAAGTTGAAGGTATACAGTACAATTTATAACATGGCCACCCATGATGTGCGTTGCTTTGTGTGGCATGAGGGTAATGAGAGTGTAGAAAGCACGAACTTCTCGTCACTTGTGGGAAACACTTCTCAAAAACGAGATTGAAACGCACAATACAACATAGATAATCATATGGAGTGACGGATGTACAAGTCAGAATCGAAATATTAACATGGCCAACACTTTACTTAAGGTGGATCACTAGGTGTTCTCGGTGCCAGTGGCGTAGGGAAGGAGGGGGCCCAAAGGGGCCGGGCCCCCCAAAGAGGTCCGGCAATGTATTTTGGTACTTTGATGTTTGTAATTTTTTATATATTTTTATGTTTATATATTTTTGTGTTTGTAATTTTTCTATATGTGCCTATAACAGCACTTGCCCCCCCCCCAAACACACATCCTGGCTACGCTACTGCTCGGTGCTATGATAAACGCTGCTTGAATAGTGCAGCGTTGCCGGATAGTGTTGAATGTTTACTGATGTCAGATAATAAAACAAGTAATGATGGAATTCTGCTTGGACACTTATTAGAAAAAATTAGTTTTCGACCCTTACCGCAATTCACAGCTAAGTTCCGTTTCTCGAACTGCAACCCTAGAATCCAGGAATTTTCTTATTGTGACTACCACAGTAAACGTACAAATTTGGCAACAACGCATTATGGCGTCCTGCGCAAGTTTCTTCTCAAAATCTATTTCCTTAAATGTAAATTAAAATTTAAATAAAATGTGGAACATTTTACGAAAAACGGTCAAACAATTTATCTATTTCATAATAAGATCATTACTTTAAAGTGATTTACATATACAAATAAACATTTCATAAAAATGAGCACTTCTAGTACGATCTAAGAGCAAGTGCCATCTTGTGTGCTCATTGTAAAATGAATCAAAATTTTCCTTTTATTTATCTTTTTCGATATCAGAAGACACAACCAAATTAATCAGTGTCTTGTGCTGTAGCTGAAACATTACTCTTATCTTATAGTACAATATTTATAATATGTATCGTTTCATTGCACAGTAATTAAGGGAATGAGCTAAAATATGTACTGACTTCCGGATGGTGATCCACCCAATTACACAGAAACATCTAGAAGTCGGGCATACACAGATGGACGGGGATGCAGTAAATAGTGTGATTGAAAGAAGATCGCTAACCAGGAAATATATGTAGCTGCGGACTACATCCGCGCCATGAAGGCAGCTAGAACTACTGCAAAACCATACATGATCATATCTGTCACTTACAATGACTTTTATAAATATGGTCCTGGTTATTATTCTACAATAAGTCCCGGAAGAATGAAAGGGGATCTGTACGCTTTACGATACAATATAACTATAGATACTGGAATAAGTATAAAATTAAACTTCGGCGATGAGTGTGTCATTGCGACAACATATATCAAAAGCTACAAATATACGCACACCACTCTATACTGGACATTTGTCTTAACTACACGTAAACTCAATGATTTGCAAGATATGAAGAGAAGTCTGGAACAACATTATAGATATTTCTAGAATCAAGGGGATTTAGGATTTAGATTTCTGGACTTTCGGCATCTAAGGCCATTTAGCCCGTCACGATTTGAGGGATGACGTCCCTCGGCGAGCACACAATTCGGGGAAAGGGAAGGAAGAAAGGATTGGGGAAGGAAGGAAGCGTCCTGGGACCTATAAGTTAGGTACCACCCCGGCATTTGCCTGGTGTGAATGACGAAAACCCAGAAAAACCTTATTCAGGATGGCTTGCCTGAAAAAGCATGTTACACTTTTTCGACCGAGTGACCCCACCGGGAATAGAACCCGGGACCGCTCATTTCTAGAATCAACTAGTTCATGGATATAAAGATGGAAGTGTTGCCCACATATTAAAATATTATAATATAGTGATGGTAGTGGAAGGAGACGAATGGGATAGCATAATCTATCTATTAATTCCTATGTATTTTAACAGTATCTTGTGTTTATTTATTTGAAAAACTATAAAAATTTTGTCAACGTTTAGCGAGAGTGACAACCCAACAGATTTCAGTTGAACTAATTATGAGTTACCTCCTCATTGTAAGGGAAAGAGTTGAAAATTCATTAAGAGTTCGACCACCTTTCTAGTTAAAGGTTGCAAATTTTTAAAACATTGGCGTTTCTAAATAAATAAGCACAGAACTGTTCCAAAAGAACAGTAAAGAACACTGAACGTATATGCAAATTTTTTAATGTTTGTAATCGTTATAATTTACCATTTTTTCGATTTATGTTTTTAACGTTTCAACAAATGTGCAATAAAGAACTTTGTTTGGGTTTTATACTTTTACGGAATATACCTGCTTGTGTTTATTAAACCATAATTACAACCAAATAAGTAATGAACTATGTAAAAGACTTACAGAACATAGTTAAATAAATAGATTAATGTACTTAAATCTTTTTGTCAATTTTCATATCAGCCCCGTAACTTAGATTTTTTCCGGAGAGGCAAGCATTAATACGCGTATTTGGGCCCCCTAGAAAAAGTTATTTTTCTAATTCTTGGGCCCCCTCTTTTCATCTTTCTCTTACTCTTTATGAGCCCCCGGAGTCTGTGAGCCGTCCCGTACGGCAAGGTTTGATAGACAGTTAGTTAGGCCTCTGGGCCCGTTCCATACATGACATATTAATTAAGGAGACAATATTGATAAATATCAAAGCCATACGAATAAATATTATTTCTAGCGTCCCAAATAATTCTAGGGTCCCAATAGACATTTTTGCTGAAGTGGGCCCACGACTCATTTTAGTTTTATTTACCTTTTGTGTGTTGTTTTGTTTATGTGAAGTAGTGAACCTGTTTAATGCTTCATTTATAATTTCATGTTCGTATTGTATATGGAATAAGAAAATTTTGTATTAAAATGGCCCCCCACGAACGACCGGGAGCTTCTCTGGGGCGTCAAATTTCCCCTACTCCCCACAACTTTTTTCATATTTGTAATGTAACTCCTTCTGCCATTCATTGTATCAGCCTTCTGATTAGTGACAGCAGATACACCTTCGATACGATAGTTTGAGAGTGACATTCACACACGGTTCTTTAAACTTCAGAAAACTGTTTGTGTGGCAATATGTATTATGTGCAGTGCAAACTGTTGTTAAGTATTCTTGCTGACACTAACGCTAGATGCAAAATGCTGTATGTAAAAATAATCAGAAATCTTGCTGATTTTCCTACATAAATGTTGAATACAATGACAAGGCTCGTATTTCAAAACTGTAAAATGCAAAACAATTTCGTCGATCTCTGCAAAGTTGTAATTTTCTACATACGACCTATTGCAAGATACAGAACCATATACTAAAAATGCAGTTCAAAATATCAAGGATAAATTTGAAAGAAGAGCGCTAAATTAATGCAAGCTAATTAATACTTAACGGAAAACTAAGCAATACTTCCATTCCAGTGAGAGACCCCCTACTCGCAAATCTGGGAAAAGTGTTTAATTTGATAATCCGAATACGGTATGGATAATTGAAAATACGTTTGAAATGTTATACAACCTATGGATTATATAAGCTCTTTACCACAGACAAACAAAACAGAAAAAAACATCAAAGATCTTACGATCATGGCCATTAGGCTAAAGGAAACGAACCATTATTAGAAATGAGTGACTATTTAAGCGTTGATAGAATGACTATGTAGGAGAAAACGATATAACCCTAAGAAAATTCACCAACCCGATGTTGTCCATCTCAAACTCATAGGTTTAAAATCAAATCAGGGTTTCCTCGAGCCGCACGCCCCAAATAAAATTCGGAATTATAGGGATACTAAAAGGGCAAAGAGCTACTTACTTGGGACACATCACACTGAGAAAAATTCTCTATCCGGACAGCGGTGTATTGTACAAGTATACGGAATCCATATGTTTACTACGAAAATCTGTACGGAGCTTACCTTATCCATAAGCTACATGCAGCTGCAGGATGTCTGAAATTTAACAGTCTTCTGTATATTACATACATATACATATGTTACATACGGCAGATATATGTTATATACCTTCATCTCTATGCGAGATCTTTGGATCCTATTTACAGTTCTTCCTTTCATACAGAAAGAACATATAGATGAAACAATTATACGGAAAACTTATAAAACATACGTTTTCAGTTATGTTTGTTGCAGAATGTTAAATATAGTCGTGCATTCAGCCCCAAAACTACAGGATTTATGCATGTAGACTACGCTTTTACGTACGCTACATCTTTTCTTACTCTATACATACAAGACTCAACGGCTGGGTGAAGGAAAGGCCTGGACTTAGACACAACTGAAGATGTCCTCGTGAGAACCACACTCTAGGTACCTTTATCCCTCTGTTTCCCTAGGCACTTCATTTTACAGAAACTGGATGAACCCTTGAGCAGCTTTCCAACCAGGGTAGAGAAAATAATTTCTCCTCGTCCCAACCGAGGTTCGAGCTCGATCCGCCCAGTTGTTAGGCACGCATTTTATCAACCACGCAATCATGGCTTTAGTATTTAGACATTAAAAACGGTAAAATTTATCCCTGGATAACATGATAATTCTTTCACCTCATTTTAATCTTAATAAAGTTACGATATACTGTATATAGTTTTTGCAACAAAATAGAACCCGTATCTTTTTACAGTTAATTATCCTATAGTAGTTCATACAAAATTAATAGCACACTATACTTCCAAATAGTTACCTACCAGCCATTTTATTAAATTAACAAATGCATTCGTCTGAGTGAAGAAGACATTTGATTATTTATGGAGGATAGGCTACCTGGCAGAGTCACAAGGGCCTCTTTATTACATCTTCTCACTCGCCGTCACACTTTTACACACACGGAGTAAGTATTGATGTGTTGGCGATCGCCTCTCTTCTCATGTAACGGGCCAAGTCCTTCGAAAAATAACCCCGTTCTCCCCTCCCCACACGTACACCTTTCTTCTCGTGTGTGTGTGTGTGTGCCTCACCTGGTCCTGCCCATCAGTTCAAAATTAGTCTTTTGACTTCTTGTGTATTGGTAGGGCTAGCCACTCGAAAACAGTGATGTCGCTCAGACTACAGACGACTTGCGTTTACTGTTCGCTAACTCTGCAAGGACAAAGCTACTTTTCATGGATTTCATTTTTCATTGGCCTAATCACTGTGACAATGTAATAGATCTGGATGCAACAGAGGTCTTGCTTACCAATCTAAACTTGATATAAAAAGCCTAATCTTTTATTTTCTCCAGGTGCCACTGAAAACTTTTTGGAGGAATGTACGTACATAAAGTGGTTACAGTACAGTAGCAATAATTTCAATTTCTTTCGGGTTACGTTTTTATGTTTCGCAGTTTTATACAACAACGAGGTTCCAAAGAACTGGATCTATGAAGACGGGCTCCGGTATCAAGACTTGGGTCTGAAGTCGCTGCAGTTGGTTGGTAACAGACTATTCTACAAGATCAACTTCATGAAAAAATAAAATGAATCTTTAAGCTTTACGTCCCTCAATTATGCCGGCTGGGCTAAAGGAGACGATGATGATGAGAAATGAATAAAATGATGGAATGAATAAAGGAGAAGAAACGAAAGTACCCCGAGTAAACCCGCGCACACGGTGTTTGTCCATCACAAAATTCACTTGGCGCGAGCTGGGATCAAACCAAGGACCCTAAGCACCAAAGGTAAACACTGTACCACTGAACTACCGCGGCTCACCTTAACTTCATAACATACCTCTTTTTCTTCACCACACTGGATTGTTTCCAAAAGAACTTGATTAGGAGACAACGCCATTCATTCCGGGCTCTATAATTCAAATATCAGTAATCCAAGCAGTCCAAAAAAGACTCGAACGCTAATAATTTGAAATTCCATTTCCAGCTTAACCGTGAAATCAGTATATATTGTTCTAATGAAGAGCTATGAATATATATTTAAGCTTAACACATTTCATTTCTTTTTCTGAACACTCTTGTTAAGTTCTAATTATTCCTAAGACGTTTACTTCATTTCTGATATAATGTTTAGACTGGGTCACGAAAATATTGAAAAAAAAATATGACTCTGAAAAGAATAAAGTTTGTTGCAAACTATTATTATTTTTTGCTCTATTAGAAGATATTGTTTATTTATTTATACCTTATGTAGGAAATGTACAATGTTAACTAGGATAGTGTATCTATTGGTTTATATTCTCCTAATAGTGACACACACGCTCCTAAAAGTGTCACATATACTCATAATTGGGACACAATGCTCCTAAAAGTGTCACATATACTCATAATAATGACACACATGCTTCTAAAAGTGTTACATATACTCATAATAGTGACACACATTCTCCCAAAAGTGACACATATACTCCTAAAATTGTCACATATACTATTAATAGTGACACATATACTCCTAAAATTGTCACACATACTCCTAATAGTGACACATATACTCCTAAAATTGTCACATATACTCTTAATAGTGACGCAAATACTCCTAAAATTGTCACATATACTCCTAATAGTGACACACATACTCCTAAAATTGTCACATATCCTCTTAATAGTGACACATATACTCCTAAAAGTGTCACTTATGCTTTTAATTGTGATAGGTATACTCCTGAAAGTGACATATATACTTCTAAGAGTGACACATATGCTCCTAAAAGTGACACATATACTCCTAATACTGTCGGATATACTCCTAAAAATCACACAAATACTCCTAACAATGACGCACATCCTGTTTGAAAACATAATATGAAGAAACGATACAGATGTCACATGAAGCACTAAACCGGAAAGTCGATACAGCGGAAGTGAAAACAAAATTTTTATGTTATTTTTGCCTCCAGTAATCCTCCATGGAATAATGACAAAATGTGGGTTTCTGCTCTTTTGTTGTATATATATATTTTTTAAATTCTTGAAAATGAAAACTCATCAAAATAGCAGCGTAAGTTTTGATAGAGGCTAAACAGCGAACAAAGTTTCTTTTAACTTCTTTGGTAGAACAAAAAAGGAACAGATTTGAAAAAAAAAAAAGTTGGGAATAGAGCATTTTAATCTGCAGGAGCATCTGACGAGAAGTAAGAACGAACTGTCTGTGAATAGAGTGAATCGTACAGAGATATCTTTTTTCTTTGAAAGTGAAGATATCAGAGAACTTTCAACCCAATCGATTATCAATTTTCGCTTCGTTCCCTCCCCTTCTTCTCCTTGACACTAGTGTACCCCCACCCCCCGAACAATTCAGTCTGCTTTCCTCGTACTTTACTCCTCTTCTAAAATATTTCTTTTTCTCTCCTCTCTCTTTTCTACAGATGCTCTCTCCTTCGTTTTTGGTAGCGCAAAACATTCAGAAAGGATGGCTCTGCTTTTTCGAAACGAGTTGAAGTTGGACCATTCTCTCTGCAAAAGATGGTGCCTCTTTAGTTTCTACGTCTTCATTCTTCCTCTTCTACATAAAAGTCGACCAATTACGTTCAAAATGGGTTTTTGGAGAGTCTTTAGTTTGGCAGAGAAGAATCTTCCCCTTTTTCTTTAATATTTTTTTCACTAAAACATTCACTAAAAATGTACGGATCCCATAGGAGAACTAAATGACTCTCTGTTCACATTTAAAGTGGAGGACATCCGAAAGAAATTACTCCAAGTATAGTTGAGTAATATTCGTTCTTATAGCAAATAATAGGGTATAATCAATGCTAAAATGAGTTTGCGTTTCACTATGGTCATTGTTTTGTATCTATTCTCTATGACTTTCATCTTAGAATATGAAAGTCTGTTACATACTAATAATGATAAAGATGTTTGAAAAATGGTTTCTGAGAGTCCAAATAAACATTTAAAGATGACAAATGCCGTGGCCATAGTGTTTTAAAGGACTTGACCAACATTTCAGCATTCTTTCTAGATTTGGCCATCAAACGTTGGTGGTTCGATCTGATAGAACTCCGGTCAAGTTTTATTTCCATGCAAGGGCTAACAGGTTAACCTGTTAGTCTACAACGATATTGTATATCTGACATCTGTGAATTACTTTCATTTTTAATTGTAGCTATTTTGGTCAACGACGCTTAAAAGTACACAATCTGTTGAGAAGAAGAAGAAGAAAAATGTAGAATATATGTTGAGATAGAATGATATTCATGTAATTGTAGTGGCTATAACCAGAGATAATTGTTTGTTTCGTGTTGCTATGACAAGAAAAAGATTATTATTCATGGAGTTTTGAGAATAAAAGTTAGTTTTTCTATATATTTTGACGAACCTAATTTCCAAGGTATGCAATTGTTAGTGTTTGCAATTAAGTGTATAAATTAAAGTACCGAATCGTGTTGACTTACTCGAACTGTGAGCAAATATATGTTGTCACAAAAAGGAATCATAAATAATGTTACAAGTCCCCTATATAATTATTTGAAGTACCTCAATACGCGTTGCCATCAACCGGTAATTCTTGGCGATCAAATAAGAACGAAACGATCTGACCCAATTCCGATCAAATTTGGTTTCATGGGGGATAAAAAGGCTAACCTGTTGCCCCCAACAAAGTCATGTGAAGTACGTTAATACACGTGTCAATTAAACGATAATTGAAGTCGTGATTTCCATAACCGCACATTTACAACTGAAGAAATATTGCAAAACTCAATAAAAACTGCACATTTGTTGGAAACGTGAACTTGGAAATGAGACATTTTAGATACTTAGTGACATTTGTTATTCAGCAAAGTGTAAGTATGGAAAAAGGCTAATTTTCAAGTTCACATTTCCAACAAATATTCAGTTTTTATTGAGTTTCTCGATATCTCTTCAGCCGGACTTGTGCGGTTATGAAAGTCACGGTTTATTGGCGATCAAACATAATCAAACGACGATCAAACTATACGTCTCAATTCCAATCAAATTTGCTTACATGGAGGGCGGGGGAAGGGGTTAACAGGTCACCCATGACTTTTAGCGCTCGTATACTTTGTCATCCTGTAATGTAAAAAAGCACTCATAAGCTTGTTATTCAGTATATTGAATGTTTACCCCTGTCCTAATATGCAACCGAACCATCATACTCGCATTATGGGTCACATATACACCTACATTCCTGCCTAAATTTGTGTTTGGGTCGCCCAGAATTTGAGACGTCAATACAAAGCAGGATCTTTTGAGGTTGGGTAACTGAAACTCTGGAATAGTTTGACACAAGAGATCATCCATCAATACCAGCATATAAACAATGGTGACTTTACAAGACAAACTCAGTGACTCGTTAGAAAAATTATACTTGTATATTGAATGTTGTATATAAAAGACAAGATTAGATTATTTACAATGTTGATTCCTTAAAGAAAAATTACATATTTAATAACATCTTGACTGAATAGTACCCCAATTGCTATTGACACACCTTTCATAACATGAGTTTCAAAATCTACTAAATATCTATATTTTACGAGGACAACTGAAGATCAGAATCTTAAAATAAATTTTTGAATTTTACATGGAATAACCAGATAATAACGTTTACAGGCATGCCATGTACTTCTATATTTGAATTGGTTTCTTGGTTTGGGGGTTTCATATTCTTTTCCAGCGCTGAAGCTAAGTGAGACGTGAACCTACATCTTAACGTTGGATCCAAATCAATCAGCTTCAACTGGAAGTCAATCTCGGATCTTCCAATTCTAAGACACGTATAATAACCATTTTCGCTTTTGAGCTTTATATCCCATTTTGGGGCCAAGATTGTAGAAGGCAACTATCATACACTGTTAACAGCACATACTTTCAAACCCAAACCTTCTACACGAACTCATGAGAAGTAAATAAGTATGTTTCTTCGTTTTTATCGTATTGAAATGCTTAGGAAAGTACTTTTCATTATAATTTATATGCTGGCCTTCGTTAGTACAACCAAACATTCACATATGAAGCATATATGTATATATACATATGTGTATGCGTGTAAAAGTAAAGATTTTAACGTACTGTACGGTCTTTTAGTAAAATAGAAATGTACGATATCTTATCTTTACTGTCAGTACTCTCTTTACTAAATTAATGAAACACGCATGCAAAATGATTTATGATGTATGTCAAATGGAAACGACGTATGTACTTAAATTGTATGTAGAAGTATTTTGAACTTCTCGTTAAAAATATAAATCTTATCTATATAACATAGAAGTCTCTTTCTATTTCTAATGCAAAATTAATTTGTATACAATAGTATACTTTCCAGATTACAATAAGGAAGAGTTACATGCCGAAGGAAAATGAACTGATGGTAAACTCATATTTTTCGTATAAGTAAAATACTATTCAAAATAAATCAAATTGGAATAAATTCTAATAAAACACCCTTGTGAAAATTTCTATGAAGATACCTGCATCGCGAATCCAACCAAGGCTGCGGAATCTACAAGTACAGACGTTAACAGTAGTAACTGTTTGTATAAACTCTGAACAAATATTTATTAAAGGTAAAAGTAACGTTTAGGATACACCTATATGTTCCACGAATTATATGTAGGTGCATCTGCAAACCTCCTTCTTTCGAACAATTTTCTCCAGATGATTCCACCTACGGCCGCACGCTGGAAAATTGCGCAAACCTCAATTTTCGAAGTAAGTTTAGTATATTAAATGTACTTACTCATACATTGTAGTATTTAATCTCTCTCTCTCTCTCTCTCTCTCTCTCTCTCTCTCTCTCTATATATATATATATATATATATATATATATATATATATATATATATATATATATATATAACTCTAGGGCCTATGGAACCCGGAGGTTCAGTGCCGCGTTCACAAAAGCTCTCCACTGACTTCTATCCTTAGCCAACCGGATCCAGTTTCTACTTTGTATTCCTATCTCTGCGAGATCCATCTTAATATTATCCTCCCATCTGCGCCTAGGTCTTCCTAATGGTCGTTTTCCTATGGGTCTACCAGTCAAGACTTTGAAAGCTTTTCTACTTTCTTCCATTCTAGCTACATGACCTGCCCACCTAAGCCTCCTAGACTTGACGACCCTAACAATGTTGGGTAAACCGTATAAACTATGTAGTTCCTCGTTATGAAGCTTATATGAAAGTGACTTAATAACTCTTAAACCAGCCGACCGATCTCGTTCAGATTTTCCACATAGATGAGATTTGGTCCTTTAATGTTTTTTATCATTTCAGTTTCATGGTACAACTTAGGGTGGGATATATATAAAATCGAATATGACCAATATTAGTGTCGAATTCATAACTTTCGGCGACGCTGAGATGAACAGTGACACTTCCAATGCTGTATAAATCCAAATTCAACCCCGCAACTTGGGGAAGGGGAGGGGGAGATATATATCAAAATGATCAAAAATGATTGATATTAGTGCTGAATTCATAGTTTTTAGGGTCACTAAGTTGATTTGTGCCATTTATATAAAAAATGAAACGTATTCTCATCCTCGTGCAAAGAACCGACATTCTTATAGCATGTTTATATGTTTATATTAAATAATATAGTACCCTACCATATTTATTGTAGTTAACAAAGTTATGAAACGTGCGTAAGAAATGGTTGTTTTATGTTATTGTTTATTATGTGAACGCATACATCAAGATGTGTGTGCATTCGCGACTCCTTTGTGTGTCCCTTGCTTTACCTGCCGTGAAAATCCTGCAGACGTCCCTAATCTCAGTTACACATTTTACATAAACTGGGAAAACACATCAGTCGCTTTGAAACCAAAGAAAAACGGGAAATAAACTACATCTTCACTGGCGATCCAACCTTAGCTGGTATATATATCAACGCAAGCAAAATCGACCCGTTTTTGCTTTGACATTTTGAAGTTGGCCGCCTCCAATAGAGGTACTTCCGAGACGTCACTGTTTTCGAAAATTGCATTGTTTGTGTTACTTTATTTGCACTTTCGTACTTCGGTTTAATTTCAAACAATTATTTGTTATCCTTTTGAGTTGCTGCATGCGGAAATCCTCGTATTGACGTATTAGTGAGCTCGCATAGCTCCCAAATGGTAAGAGATATGATAAAGTGTTTCCTCTCAAAGTTGTTCAAAATTTAGAGAATGTTTCAATGAGAACAAAATATACCCCTGTTTCCATTTAAAAATTTGAAGTTTGCCTCCGTAGAGATATTCCTGAGACGCCTCTGATTTCATAAGCAACACCACGTGATTCGGTACATGCACTTTGGTAATAAAAATTTTTGTTTCAAAGATTTCTGTGCACTATGAGCTGAGTTAAGCCCCTGTTAGAGATTTCTTGAGTCACCCTGTATATATTAAAGAAAAGCAGTGATAAAATACAGTGTGTAAGGAAAGAAGAATATGCGAAATAGGTTACGATCAATGGATAGTATTAAAACTGATATTGTTATTAAAATATAATGAGGTTAACTGATGATCGTGGTATACATAGAACCATCTAGGTTGCACCAAGTAATCTACCAACGATGGCAGAATACGATGTTAATTATGATAATGAAAAAAAATCCAGCACCTTTTAGAGTGTTCTCATTGGCAAAAGTACATTTCCCTTTTGTAAAATTTGAAAGAAAGTAATTTGTTGTTTAGAAAAAAAACAACTAATGATTTTCGTTTCACATGGTGAAGATACAGTAGACTTTCGAACTATGGGTGATCTAATATTAAAGCTGGGAGCAGTACATATTCACTTCCGGTTTTAATAAAGACATGAGGCCTAAGGTAGAACCTATTGTTGGGACAAGGAATCCACATCCAAAATAGTTTCTTACCATCTATTACCTCTGATGCTGTGTGGAATTGAATATTAAAACCGGAACAATAAACAAGTAGTTATATACCGGAACAATATACCACTTCCGGTTTCAATAAACGAATACGAGCCGAGATTGAAGCAGAATGCATATCAAGAATCTGTTTTTCGATACCTATTATCATTCTTCGTATACATGAACTAATATTGTTGCGCGGTGGCTCAATGGTACAGCGTCCACCTCTCGTGCGTGGGATCCCTGGTTCGATTCCAGCTCGCGCCAAGTGGGCTTTGTGGTGAACAAACATCGTGTTCGTGTTCATGAGTTTTCTCGGAATTCTTCCGTTTCCTCGAACTTTCTTCATTCCACCATTGCATCATCATCGTCTCCTTTAGCCTAGCCGGCATAACCGTGGTACGTAAAACTGAAAGATTATATTTCACTTTCATGAGCCAATGTTGATACCAGAAGTTCTAACCGATTACCTGTTGTAGTTGAGACTTAAAAGCTTAAACAGAATTAATTTCTGGGAGTCTAAGTCCGCATAATAATCCGCCATCTATTAACGTTTAAGCCCTGATACCTCTGGTCAGACATAAAAAATGGCCATACATTTTCCTATATGACTCCCATATTATGTGTAACATAGCTTAGAGCTCAAACAATCTGTTTGCAAATTATACATTACGAATATTGTGTTAACAATGCTGATTATTTGTGGACTGATTACTGTGATTGCATATTATTAATGCCGAAATAACCTACATATACTAAAATGTACATATACATAGTACATATTGAAACAATAATATTGAAATAAACAAAAACAGGAAAATAAATCAAATTTGCAATGAAAATTGCTCTGATTTGATAACATTGGCCTGTTCACCATTTTCCACGGCTAATGCGTTTAATTAAAGCCTAAAATGTAAAGCAAGAAATCGAACACATGTCACGGGAAGGTTGTCACTGTTTTCAAAATGAAGGGGGGGGGAGAAATTGCCTCCCCCTTTCCATTTCGTTCCCTCTCCCCATCCGTCAATGAACTTTATACCGTATACGTATGATGTTTATATATAACGTTCTAATTAGCCATTATGTTGTTTATATCGCTATAAAAGACCAGCTTTATGAGGTTAGAAATTGCTTCACAATACAGTTTCATGGAAAATTATCGACTATCTTTCATGCCACTGACAGAGGAGCTATAAATTGTTAAACTGTTTTCCCCTTCTCGTGGGGGGGAGGGGAGGGAGGGGTATCAGGAAACGTGGAGTTAACCGTCAGTTTATTTGCGATATTAACAAATTTAAAGCCGAAGTACGATCTTTAAATGTTCTACTTCAGAATATAAGAAATACGTTTCGCATTTAATGCTAGCTACATTAGAAAAAAAAAATAGAATCAATTTCACGCCTATTTAACTTTCTCTTTAAAATCCTTTAAGTGTTGATTGTAAACTAATGTTTTTTTTTTCTTATTTGTATACGTTTAGACTCAGTATTTATGAAGCGTAAAGTCTAAGATAATTTAGGCTCTGCAGATCAATGTGTTACGGCTAAGATACTCCTTCTTAATTTTAAGTCTTGTGAAATTAGAAACAAAGTTTTGTTTTGCATGTAACTACGACAGATTTGCTCACCGTATGATAAAGTATTCTAACTAGAAATATACATTTATCAATTCCACTTTTAATAGATGGGCAAAGAGGAAATGAAGCTTTCTCTTATGAGTTTGAATATGATATACGAGGAAGGTTCAGAAACTAAGGTTACAAGGTCGATATTTCTGGAGTTCTGTCTGTTGTAAAGAAATGAGGAGTGTGATGCAATTTTACTACATGGAATTTGTAACGGTGTAGAGTCCCAACCACCCAACAACTACGGCGTGAGTTGTACGTAAACACAACTGGCAACTCGTTTAAAAAGCTCGTGAAGGTGAAGAAGTTCGCTCAGTTATTCGATTTCAGTGAGAGAAACGTGTAATTGCGAGAGGTTTATGACCAGGACTTCTCATCAAGAGTGTTATCTTCCTTTAAAGACAACGCGCGCCCGCATACATCCCTGAACACCACCACGCTCTTGAAGTAATTTCGTTGGGACATCTTTCATCAGTCTCTCTACAGTTGTAGAGCTCTTCCATGGCTAAGCGGTTCGCGTACGCGCCTTTGGCGTGGGAGGCCCGGGTTCGATTCCCGGCGGGAGCTCATGTGGTTCGGATTCCATGTTAATCAGTAGGTCCACGTCTCATATAGCCTCGCTGCTGAAAAGGGACGTTAAACTCAAAATCAACTCAACTCAACTCTCTACAGCTGTAACCTCGCTTCAAGCGGCTTTTACCTATTCGCGCAATTTTAGGAATACCTAGGAGGCCATCACTGTGCTTCAGACGAGGTGGAACACTTCGTGACAACGTGGACGAACACGCAAGGACAGGATTGTGATCAGGAGGAAATCTTTAAACTCATTCCACGATGCGGCAAGTGAATCAACCGACATGGAGACTATGTCGAAAAATATGTATGTGTGTACTATTTGTTGACAATATTGGTTATATGAAATTATATATACATGCTTCACTGCAGGCTTTGTAATCTTACATTCTGATCACTCCCTCGTAATATAAAAATCAATTTCTCCCTATCTTTCACAACTTTTCCTCTGTGAAAATCCAATATTAAAGCCAGAAACGAGATATTTTTCAACTTGCAGTTTGAATAGAGGCGTTAAAGTGAAGATTAATCTATTCTTGCAACACTGAATTCATATTAAAGAAACCGTTCCGTAGCTATTTATTAAAAATCTTATTTCATAAGGATCAATACTAAAACTAGATTTCTACTATTTTCAGTTTTAATACGAGGTTTGATCAAAAAGTATGGTGAATAATTTTATTAGAAACAAAGTAATAAGCTTATATGGAATTTTATTAGAAACAAAGTAATAAGCTTATATGGAATTTTATTAGAAACAAAGTAATAAGCTTATATGGAATTTTATTAGAAACAAAGTAATAAGCTTATATGGAATTTTATTAGAAACAAAGTAATAAGCTTATATGGAATTTTATTAGAAACAAAGTAATAAGCTTATATGGAATTTTATTAGAAACAAAGTAATAAGCTTATATGGAATTTTATTAGAAACGAAGTAATAAGCTTATATGGAATTTTATTAGAAACAAAGTAATAAGCTTATATGGAATTTTATTAGAAACAAAGTAATAAGCTTATATGGAATTTTATTAGAAACAAAGTAATAAGCTTATATGGAATTTTATTAGAAACAAAGTAATAAGCTTATATGGAATTTTATTAGAAACAAAGTAATAAGCTTATATGGAATTTTATTAGAAACAAAATAATAAGCTTATATGGAATTTTATTAGAAACAAAGTAATAAGCTTATATGGAATTTTATTAGAAACAAAGTAATAAGCTTATATGGAATTTTATTAGAAACAAAGTAATAAGCTTATATGGAATTTTATTAGAAACAAAGTAATAAGCTTATATGGAATTTTATTAGAAACGAAGTAATAAGCTTATATGGAATTTTATTAGAAACAAAGTAATAAGCTTATATGGAATTTTATTAGAAACAAAGTAATAAGCTTATATGGAATTTTATTAGAAACAAAGTAATAAGCTTATATGGAATTTTATTAGAAACAAAGTAATAAGCTTATATGGAATTTTATTAGAAACAAAGTAATAAGCTTATATGGAATTTTATTAGAAACAAAGTAATAAGCTTATATGGAATTTTATTAGAAACAAAGTAATAAGCTTATATGGAATTTTATTAGAAACAAAGTAATAAGCTTATATGGAATTTTATTAGGAACAAAGTAATAAGCTTATATGGAATTTTATTAGAAACAAAGTAATAAGCTTATATGGAATTTTATTAGAAACGAAGTAATAAGCTTATATGGAATTTTATTAGAAACAAAGTAATAAGCTTATATGGAATTTTATTAGAAACAAAGTAATAAGCTTATATGGAATTTTATTAGAAACAAAGTAATAAGCTTATATGGAATTTTATTAGAAACGAAGTAATAAGCTTATATGGAATTTTATTAGAAACGAAGTAATAAGCTTATATGGAATTTTATTAGAAACAAAGTAATAAGCTTATATGGAATTTTATTAGAAACAAAGTAATAAGCTTATATGGAATTTTATTAGAAACAAAGTAATAAGCTTATATGGAATTTTATTAGAAACAAAGTAATAAGCTTATATGGAATTTTATTAGAAACAAAGTAATAAGCTTATATGGAATTTTATTAGAAACAAAATAATAAGCTTACATGGAATTTGATTTAATCTCCTTCAAAATACTGTTCTTGGCCAGCAATGCACTTATCCCACCGTTGAATACATGACTGGAAGCATTTCTGGAAGGCTTCTTTTGGAAGGGCGTGCAGCTGTTCTGTCTTGGCTCTCTCAATGTCAAAAATGGTGTCAGATTTTTTTCCTTTTAAGAGGCCCCATCACGGCGAAATTAAAATACCGCTAATTTTACAGTAATTCTGTGATATCTTCAAATAGATAAAAGAAAATAAAAAAGTGGAACAAGACCTTCTTGTACAATATAATTTTACATGAGATACCGTTATCACCACTCACTTATCTATTTTCGATTTCCAGCCATTTTGAAAATCGACATTTATTTTCGCGTTTCTACATGGCTGCAAACGGAAAGCTACTAGGTGACTCGTGATAACGGTACCTCATGCAAAATAAAATTATCTAGGGCACTCTTGTTCCACATTTCGATTATCTTTTATCTATTTGAAGATATCACAGAATTACTGTAAAATTAGCGGTATTTTAATTTCGCAGTGATAAGGCCTCTTAATCATGGTTTTAAGTTTTAGGAAGAGACAGAAGTCACATAGTGCTAAATATGGTGAGTAAGGCAAATGTGGACAGACAAGAACATTTTTCCCAGCCCAAAACTCGCGGATCAAAAGCAAGATGTGGCACGACAAACAATGTGAAGAAGGGAGCCATTTGCCCATTTAATCATACTTGAGGCAATTGGGATCTAACAACCAAATGATGCCGGAAACCATCATGCTTGACTCATTGGAGACGAAGTGATGTTGGAAGTAGATCACGCTTGATCTATGTCATATCTAATAAACAAGTCATGCTTCACTTATTTAGTCTGGAGGATCGGTCATAAGATCGTGCACTTTTTGATACAAGTATGAAATTTACAGTACACAATAATTGATGTGTAAACAACAATATTAGGGGTG
The DNA here is from genome assembly GCF_964235325.1 of Thermobia domestica. Lineage (NCBI taxonomy): Eukaryota > Metazoa > Arthropoda > Insecta > Zygentoma > Lepismatidae > Thermobia > Thermobia domestica. Next base: position 7,093,204 of record NC_137463.1, read on the forward strand.
GAGCCAATCGAAATTGGCGCTCTTGTCATAATGGCGGCCATATTGAAAAACTAATCTCGTAAAGGTGTTTTTTCTTGAAAATAGCTTATATTTCTTTCTTTATGTGCAAGTGACAATATTATTTTAATTACTATTGACCAAATAATGAACAATTTACATATTTGTATATTTTAGTTTGTTATTTAGTTTATTTAGTTTGCTATTTTTCAACATGGCGCCCAATGTGACCAGATTTAATATAATGCCATAACTGTAGAGTGATGGGTATCAAAATATATGTTCTTGAGGCCACGAATTGCAAATATACGCTTAGAAATACTATCAGATGGTCTGTTCTTGATTTAAGAAAATGGAATTCATAGCACTATTAAGTATTTTAAGTATATCTTTCTAACTTTACACGTCAAGCTTGTGGAAATTGAAGTTTGAATATAAGATTTCTGCAATACCAAAACTGTACAATAAAATATATCACATAGCAACAAAATTGAGAATTTTACTTCATGTTAAAACATGAAGGAGAGTAAAATTGGAATTTACAGACTTTCTTTGTGTACATATATTCAGCGTTCATATCCTTCACATCTACAAAGAGCTGTACATGGTAAGTCATCTTTGAAACAGCTACATTTTCCAGAACACACTTTGGAACAATTACATTTCAATATCTCTCTTGAAGACCCACTGACTAGTGGAGTTGTTATCCAACGAGGTATCCATCTACCTTCCTCGGTTTTTGCCCATTCGTAAATACTCGGAGATGGAAATTCAGGTTCTTTTTTAAGTGACCTTCCCCAAATCTGTCCTGCTTGATAAGCTGTTCGAAGTAAATGCTGTAGCAAAGCATCTTGAGTTGGTGGTATAAGCTCAAGCTCACGATTCTTTCATGTAAACATCTTTTGCCTTACTACATCTATGTCATTATCTATACTGCAACGGTCATATAGCGATACAACAAATTTTTCAACAATTGGAAACACTGTCTTCACGGCTTCTAGATCTGGAGCACTTGATAATACTTGAAATGCTGACGTTACCTCATCATAAGCTTTCCAGGCTGTCCAATCTAATATTTTACCTTTACCCGCAAATTTAGATGTAGTGTCACTTGTCGTCAAAGCATGAAAAGCAAATATTGCAGAGCTTTTCTCACTTCCCAGTGCCTTTGATATTGCTGTAGCATTGATGTAACGCATTTGTTTTCTTGATCCATACAATACCCACAAATAATCACATTCCAACTTAGCTGCATGGTTGACTGCCAACACAACCACATCTGAGTCAACCGTACAAACTTGTATATTTCGATACCCTTCTATTATATTATCTGCTGCATGTAAAAATATCCTTGTGTCTGCTTCATCTGGAGAACATGGTACTATTCGACTTAAATCCGCAGGTTGTGAACTAACGGCTCTGTTTCCTTGAGTGACCACTTTTCCTGGATATTCTGCCAAACTTACAAATTTTGCCAATAAAAGAAAAAATTCTGTTTTGTTTTCATCAACTTGAAGAAAGTCCTTTTAGTTTTTAGGCACCTTTTTATCCGCTTTAACTTTTCTTCGAGCGCCTGTTCCTCTCTTCTCACGAACACAACTCTTCAAGCTATCTGGTTTATAGGTATCAAACACTGCGTTAACACGTTTCACTTGTACTTTAAATCGATTTCTAATCATGTTTATGAACTTTTCTTCATAGTCAGCAAACGAATCTGTAGCTTCGGGTGTCAGAAAGTGTACAATGACTACACCATCAAGAATAATCATTTCAACATCAGGTCCAGCTTGATGAGGTTCATCACTATCTTCTTTACTGCAAGAAATAAGTTTTTCCAGGCAGAGTACTATGTCTGATTTACCTCCATACTGAATGCTTCCATTGCACTCTGCCAGTGACGTAGGAAATGATTGATGCTCATGACTGAAAAACTGATAAAGGTCACCATCTCGAACTTGACATCCTTTCTTTTCTTGCATTTCTTTTTTAGAAGCATGATATGATGCCCATGTGCAATCTAAAGTCAGATGTGAATCTTCTTTTTCGGTAGTACGGTAAACGTGTTCACACCATTCACTTTCTTTAACATTTTCAGCATTCCCAATTACTAATGATGCTATCGTCTCAATTTTAGGTGGAGAGTGTTTCATCTTTGGGGAAAAGATAGGCTTGATTAGAGTGTAACTCTCTGGGAGTTTCAACTTCTTTCATTTGTGCACTACCCGCTCTTCAAGTTGTTCTTCATCCAAATGTTCAATATCTGGATGCTGAAACAGTGATATTCCCGTTCCATGAAATGAAGTAGTAGATGAAGGATTATGATCGATATTATCAATTGCATCTGTAGTAAAAACATTTTTCTTCAAATGCAAGGGAACTACTGCCATGAAATGAATTATAGCAGAATTACCCAATTCTGCTGAGAGGCAGAGAATTCTGTCATAAGATACACTAAGTCCTAATTCAAACAACACATCAACTATTTGTTTTGATCTTGTATATGAGTGAATCATACATCCAACGAAAAGGGGTAGTGGCGTTTCGCTATTTGGAGAATGGACTAAGTGCTGTGAAACTTTTCTACGTTTTTTAAAACAATTAAAGGATAAAAACTGTGAAAGAGAGAGACAAACTTGGGACATATAATCCGCTTTGTTTTCAATGTTAGGACCATATCATATCATTCCAATAAGAGTTAACAATGTTGTTGGTACACTGTTTTGTTGGCACTTATCCTCAAATGACCCTTTAAATTGAAACTGGGGATGTTTAAAAATATCTCGTCTTTCTATGTTTACAGCATGAGATAAAACAATGGCATCTAACTCAGAATCATGAGAACATGCTTTTTTGAGGCTCTCTCCTATATCACTGTTTCTCACAAGCAAAACTTCTCGACCAGCTCCATGGGGTTCAAGTTCTGGAAAATGACTAAGTATTTTCTCTTTTAGCCGCGTTGAATGCACTGTACTTGGGTCACCACCCAGTTGCTCAATTCTCTGACAATAGAGTTTCTTGAGATGGCTCAACTGCAGCACAGGGGAAATTTCGTCGTCATCAAGAATACTTTCAATGTACACTAAAAGTTCCGCTAATGCGTTTTTTCATATGTATGAGCGTATTCTTCTTCTGATCTTAATTTTAAATCTCTTTCACGATTATATAGGGCCACAAGACATTTTGCATGATGCACTGCATCTTGAGCAAACATATCACCAGCACTTAGCTTTGCAATTAATTTGTGGTCTTGAAGAGTAAAAGCACATGATCTCACACGATTATCTATTTTAAGTGTTCGTGATTTTCGAAATGACTGTGATTTTTCATCTATTGGCTAGTCACAAAAGAAGCACAATGTACAGCCACCTTGACTGACCGAAAGTGAGTCCTTTGATCTGGTATTTTTCTCACTTGATGCAGATACGTCTGACTTATATTGACTTCCACTTTTCTTCTTCTTTTTTCTTTCAATTGCCCTGTTCAATTTAGTTTTATTGAATTTCAAAGAGCAGCCTTATGATATTTTGCCTTTTTATCCATAAATGTTTGCTTAATACCTTGTCCTTCATCCAGCCTTCTTATTTTAAACCAAGAAGGTAGTGACTCTATTTCTTCAAATTTGACTAAATTTTCCGCTATAGTTGAATACCCAGCAGCTTCATTTGATGATTTACCAGCAAAATCACCAGGGCAGGTCAGACTCTCCTTTGTTACTTCTTGGGAAAAAAGACAAAGGTCCCAGTTTCTGATTTTATCACGTGGTTTGGAAACCTCAGTATTGTCTATTAGTTAGAAATTTCGTTTCATTTTAGCTGCAGTTCAGTTCTGAAATAAATCGAAAACAAAATTTGAGTAACGCTGAAAGACGAAAGAAATAGCAGGCAAAATAACTGTAAAACAACTAATAAAAATAAATAAATAAATCAAAATTAAAAATTTAAATTCAACATTTTACCACGCCAAGTGTCAAATGACGTTTATCAAGAGCATAAAAGTGAAAAATAGATTATAATTTAAAAATTAAAATGCATTAACATGTTAAACAATACAATTAAATGTTATTTTATTATGTACTGAGCGGCCATTTTTAATATGGCGGCTATCTCGACGAAATCACGTGATATTTTTTGGCTCCACCCCTAGAATTGTTTCTTATGATGTCTATAAAACGTATGTAAAATTTGATGCTTGTATCGTAAATTGCACAATTCTTTGAGATTTTGTTACGGATCCTCCAGACTAATTGGAGATCTAACTTTACAAATGAAAATGACAATGCTGTCATGACGCCAATGAATTATTAACATTTATTTGTTACTAACTTTCTGTACGTAGCACGACTAACCAACACTGACTTGAAATTTACGATTGGCATTCTTTCTATTTTCCTAAAGACTTATTTGTAAAAGTAACCATTCTGAATTGACGTCAAGATAAGAATCATTAATTTCATTTCCTAATAATTTTCAGTGCGTAGATGCACTAATTCTGTGCTTATAGCACTAACATACCACAAATGATTGGTATAAAATTCTGCTCATCTTGTGAGATCTAGCGATTTTAAGTTCTTAAACATTTTAAACTCCCTTTATGGCAAAAACATGATATTTGTTTATAAATACTTTATATGCATTCAATGTATTATCGTAGCATCATATTTGAATCTCTCTTTATGTGCAGTTTTAAGCCACGAACATGTATGAAAAAAGGAATATCAGAAACATTTGTAACAGTATATAAAACTTTGAATCATGATAAAAGTAACAACTGCAAACCATTTGCAGGGCGCTGTTGTAGTAAACTCTTCTGGAGAATGATCCCAAAGGGAAAACTCAGCTTCCGTAAAGAGATACTCTAGAAATACGTATGCTCAAGAAGGTTCTTGAAGGGATCAGCAGAGTAGCTTAGCAACTCGTAAAGGTAATTCACAATGTGTGCCTTTCCTCCGCACCAAGAACTAGAACAACACCTAACGTTGCTGCTGGCAGATTTCAAGAATGTGAAAGTAGGAAGGATTCGAATCCTGGAGAGGACGCTATTCATTACCTGAATGTGTAGTATTTTCCGGTGTTTAGACGAGATATTGTGTCTTGTTTCAGATGGGTGCACAACTTTGTTACCAGATTTTTTTGCTCCCATAAATAATTTTCTAAATGTAGGGGCCAAGTGGCTCAGTGGTTTATTGGTATGGAGTAATCAAGAGGCCTGAGACATTAGATTGACGAACATAGGCGAAACCCACCGGAGGTTCGAGTCCCTCTGAACACAGTGACGTAACGAAAAGGGGAAACGGGGCTTGTGCCCCGGGCGCCGGATTGGAGGCCGCAAAACTGTGTAAATATTTATTTTCACTCTCAGACAAGCAAGATTGGTTATTCTCTACGATTCTAAACTTATTTACTAAAACATTTAACTAACTTCTAAAATAACCAGACTAATTTAATCAGGGCTCATTAAGAAGAACAACAATAGGAAAGGACATCAGAGAATTCCTACATTTTTAGTGATTCTATCCCAATATTTTCTCGGTAAGAGTTGAGGAAAGCCTCGAAAAATCTCAGCTGAAGAACCGACCACTGGATTCGAATTCATACCTCCTCATTGTAAAGCAAAAGCTCTAACCACCAGCCCACACTCGCTCAGGCTACGTATAGAACATCCAAAAGAACGATGTAACAGTAATAAAAACCATTGGGAAAGCCACTGGTCCATAACTCATCGGAAGCCATAAAACTAAAAACGTTGTTTAATTACTTGTCTGAAAATAGATAAGAAAATTTCATACAAAAAACCGAAAAACAAAGAGAAAACTATCATAATACAAAATGAACGGTATGATTTAGTTCCATGTAACAATGACAGGCAGGGGATATAAATTGTAGCAATCAGATTGGCTGCTGAAAATGACAAACAGTTGACTGTCAATTAGCGCGTCTGAATGGATGAGTTGGAATGACAGATCCCGTTATGACATCCTCACCTATGAAATTGCTGTTGCTCGAAGTGTTAGGATATTAGTCGTGCTAATGAGGGAGAGAAGTTCCCTCAGTCTCTCTGATCGATTTTTACCTCCATCGAGTTCTCGTCTCTTGAATATAGCCTCACTCCAGCCTCTGCAACGGGGAAACCACAGACCTCAGATCTGCAGTCTTTTCAAACGATAGGCGTTACAATAGAACTGCATTTTCATTTAAATCAATATACTTTGAACAAATGGTTTACTTTTCACAGGGCTCGTGTTCCCCCCTTTTTTTTTCCCTGCATTGGAATAAAACAAAACTGCAAAAATAGTTTCATAAACACGCTAACAATAAATCAACAAATCTGACGATTGCAGAACCATAAAGTAAAATTAAAATCCTTAATTGAAGGGTAATTGATACTCCCAAAAGGGTTAAAATGTATTGTGAAATGAATTCCAGTTCTTTTAAGTGTAAATTGTTGTAAGGCTTCAATTTCTGACAAGCCTCACGAAAATTTGTTTTTGCTTCAGAGCAACTTCAAAGCGTAATTAAGTCAAGCGGTTCACTTCATAGAAACAACCATAGTTAGTTACTTAGGTCTGTTTGCATCAACAAAAGTTTCTTATTCTTAATTAACATTTTGCAATAATTTAAGACTTAGGTAATAAATCTCTTGTCGCAAATTCTGTCGAGGAATTTGAAGCTTAAAATATTTAAAACGATAATCATGCCTGTTGTTCTGTATAGTCACGAAACATGGTCTCTTACTCTGAGGGAAGAACGTAGACTGAAAATATTTGAAAACAAGATCCTGAGACGAATATTCGGATCCAAGAGGAGAGGGAATGGGAATGACGGAAACTTCATAACGACGAACTATATAATTTATAGCATTACTAAACATTATTAAGGGCATCAAGTGTAGAAGGCTCAAGTGGGCAGGTCATGTTGCCAGAGTGGAAGAAAATAGGAACGCTTTCAAAGTTTTAACTGTAAATCCAATCGGAAAACGACCATTAGGAAAACCTAGGCGTAGATGGGAGGACAATATTAAAATGGATCTCTCAGAAATAGGAATACAAAGTAGAAACTGGATCCAGTTGGCTAAGGATAGAAGTCAGTGGAGAGCTTTTGTGAGTGCGGTTTTGAACCTCCGGGTTCCATAGGTCGTAGAGTTATTATTATTATTATTATTATTATTATTATTATTATTATTATTATTATTATTATTATTATTATTATTATTATTATTATTATTATTATTATTATTATTATGTGGTTTTCAAAAACTGGGAAACTGGATTTTTTATTTTAAACTTAAGTGTTAGGTTTGAAAAGATTCCTGGCAACACTGCTTATATATATCGGATGTGTTTGCATGTTTGTGTGTGTTTGTTTCGGACAACACGAAGCCTAATGCGTGGACACTTTTTCTCTTTCAAATCTGATGTACACAGTCCAAGATTTTGTGTGTTCAGGAGACTTGTTACTCGAATCGGACATCATGAAAAAAAAGAAGGAAAGTTTCCCCTTTGTATAGGACAAAACACAAACGCGTAACTGTGGTTTGCGTTCACAAACAATCACAAGATAAAAAGCATGAGTCATTTCAGTATATGTTCAGTGGAATAACGTTTGCAAATAACTTTCAGCATGTTGCCAGCAGAGCTCAACGCCAGGGACTCCATTTCAACGTGTCACTGCGTGTGGACTCGTCGTCTTTACTCACTCCATTGTGTATGTCACGTTCACAGCGCCAGCAAGATCCATCTCGGGGGAAATCGAGTGTGTTGCTGAGAGCACGGCGTGCGTGTGTGTCTCAGATGATTTCAGCGTAACCACAGATAATGTTAATTCGAACGTTTTTAGCTTGTGACATGTGAGAACGCCGAACTTGTACGTAAGACATGTGTAAGCCAGATAAAACAGCGTGAAGATTCAGTTATCAAACACAAAACGTATCTCTCTCTCTCTCTCTCTCTCTGTGTCCTTGTATCTTGTATGTATTATTCAGAGTTGGCCAAGGAAACGGATGATGTCTTGCATCAAACATGATAGCCTTTTACTAGTATCGTTGTTCTGAAGCTTTTCAGGTTTCTTCTCCAATTTCTTGAGCCAAGTACGCAAAATAAGGAACGCTGTGAAATGTTTAGTGCATTATATTTACATTAGCCATTAATCTTAACCGAACTGGGATACCGCTTCTCCTAAGATAAGCGAAAATAAGCACTGCAGGGCTTGATTAGAGAAAAATGGGTGACTGTTTGGTATTCGCGAGATGGTGTTGGCATTACTGCATCGTGAGGACAATTGGGAAGCTACTTCAAAGAAAGAGGTAGCAATATTCAGTATAAAAATCAAGAATTACGATGCGGGGAGTCATTGTGTCCACCACATGAGAGTCAAAAGCCAGCTGGTAGGCCCTGACATGATGCGAACTAATGTGCCTGGGAGATCAGTGTTATTTCTTATGAGTTTTACACTTCTACATTAAAGAAAGCGATTTTCATGTGCGATGATACCCTCTTTCTATATATGAAGGTATTGGTTCGATGTAGATTAAAAGCAGGGAATTCGTGCTATAGTTTATTTCAAAATTTTTTATCCTCGCGAATTGTGTCGAGGGATTTGAAGCTTAAAATATATAAAAAGATAATCATGCCTGTTGTTGTGTATGGTTGCAAAACTTGATCGCTTACTCTGAGGGAAGAACGCAGACTCAAAGTATTCGAGAACAAGATCCTATGATGAATATTCAGACGCAAGAGGGACGAGAATGGAGAATGGCGGAAACTTCATAACGAGGAACTGCATAATTTATACCGTTCACCAAATACTATTAGAGTCATGAAATCTAGGAGGCTCAGGTGGGCAGGTCATGTAGCCAGAACGGAATAAAATAGGAACGCTTTCAAAGTTCTAGCTATGAAAATCCAATCGGAAAGCGACCATTAGGAAGACCAAGGCGGAGCTGAGAGGACAACATTAAGATGGATCTCGCAGAAACAGGAACATAAATCACAATCTGGACCCAGTTGGCTAAGGACAGAAATCGATGGAGAGCTTTTATCAACGCGGCATTAAACCTTCGGGTTCTATAGACCATAGAGTTAGTTGTTAGATATTGGTTCGAAACCCCAAGTCGGCCATCTTGATTGTAATCGTTCATCAGTCTTATTCAAATATTGTAATACTATGACTCCAACTTACTTTCGTCCAAAGGCTGCATTTTCATCTTTCAGTGTTAATAGGGTTCTAGAATGAAATAAACCTCTGGTCGAATAGATGCTACAAAGTAAACAAGACTGAAATCTTTTATTTATAACAATTACTGTATGTCCTTTAGTCTAATGGAGTTAATGATAGTGAATTTGAATACTTAGTGGAATGAGAATGTGGGAAGAAACAGGAAAACCTTAATTTGATTAAAATTTTCTGAATATTAACTTGCTTTGCAGTTCCCCCCCAAAAAACTAGATCGACAAGGACAATTTTGCACGCCATCGGGAATCGAACTCGATATTAAAGCCACCAAAGCATTCACACTGCTGATGTTTATCTAAAGTGAAAATTCTATTTTTTCAAGTATATTAAAATGAATATAACTTGTCTTTGATCCACGCAGTGGCGGATCTGGAGGATAAAAAGTGGGGAGGGGGTTCCAGAACCCGGACTATGATAGGTATTCATGAGTTTACTATAAACTTTCAAAAATATATAAATAATAGCTTAAATTATTTTCGTTACTTGAAAACTTGGGATGCCTAGGCCCCTCGGCCCTGGGCTAGATAGAACACTGGATCCATCGCCACTAAGTCTTGCGTACGATTCCTGGGGGAAAAGTACAGTGGTTCAAACCTTACTTGAAAATCCTTGATGGCTTAGACATCTTAGATAGCCTTCCTGCTAATGAAAAACATAAACACAGATCAAGCAATGAATCAAGAATTAATTTAATTTACTGACCCCTGAGATTTGGTAAAAACAGTTTTGTAGTACATTCGATACACACGCAATAAGCTACACTTAGTTTAAATCAGAATTTCACATACTGGGGGTCACGAAGATAGGCGGAAGAGATAAATATAATTAGAATCTATTACCGGAAATTATTTTGAATTTTGTTCAAATAGACATATTTTTATTTTATACATACTGTTAAGACCAACAAAAGAGTTTACTAAACGTTTTCAACAGGTGCAGAGTTGTTTCGGAATCAATTTAAATGAAAGAGGTAAGATATGGAAGTAAAGAGAACTGTAAATTGAAATACTAGAAAAAAACAATGCAACAAAATCTGCATATTGAAATACAATTAAAATTGAAAGCTAATGAGATATCTGAGCATGGTGTGATTCTACTAGTGCGGTAATGTCCAGTTCAATCTTCGTGGTGCACATTATCAAGTCATTTCAAATATTCAATAACATTTTTTAACAACTGTCCAAGTTTGTTTTAACAAAAAATAGAAATTACTTCATTTTTTTTATCATACAACCCAAAATTAAGGGAGCTATGAAGTTTTAAAATTTTCCAAACGGCCTCCATTTTGAAACAGTATGACGGATCGGATTCTATATTTGTAATACGAATAAACGGACGAAATTTGGTTGTAAACCATTCGCTTTTAGGAGAATTACTGTATCCACTATATACAAGAAATGGATTCTACTATTATAGGAATAGATGGATATCGTGAGATCTCCGCAATAGGTATATTAAAAATCCCACAGAAGCTTATTACAAACCAGAAATTATAAAGGGGTCGCTAGTAAGAGGATGTGATAAAATGGGAGTCGTGATAGGAATTATGTTGAGAATCACTGGTCTAAATAAAAAAAAACAAAGTTTAATGCTTTTATGAAAGTATTTTTGAAAAAAAAATGTTACCCAACAAGAGTGAATAAAAAAACAAAGTTTTATGTTTTTATGAAAGTATTTATGAAAAAATTGTTACCCAACAAGAGTGAACGGATGCCATAACTGGAAATTTAAAAATAAATCATAGTCAGTGTAACCCATCTTTAGATATCACAGATCAAGCCCTTGTTCCAAACAGGTCACTAATTTACCTATTAAAATGTGAGGCGACTAGACGTCGACCAAAAAAGAAAAAAAAGCACTCGAATCCCTTTGCCAAGAACACATTGAAAAAAAAAAAAAACGAAGTTGTGAAGTTTTCTTTCCTAACTTTTCCCATCCCCATTCCAATGTCCTACTATTGCTGTTCCACTAGCACAGGGTTTTGCCTGCACTTAAAACGTCTGGTTTGTCCATGCTCTTTATACTGGAACTGTGCCAAGTGTCTCCTCGATTCACTGAACATACCTCCAACCCCCTCCATCGCTCGCACACACTACATGACACTCATACAAACACACATACACACACACACACACTGACAGAAGCTCCCCCGCGTTACCACGTGATTATTCACTCCCTTACTGTTGCATAGAATTCAAAGGTGTGAATTACCACCTTCATAATTTTTACGTAATAATCTTCCCTGGCGAAGTTCAAGATTCAAAGTTACTTTAAACTACTTTGCTATGACTTTAAGAAGTTTATCACGACTTACCTTCTCCTTTTTTTTATATTATTTTCGTATCCAAGAAAAAAAACTAGTACTACCAACGAGCAACATAAAGTTGTATATGCTTAGTTTCCTGTCTATATCATAAAATACTCTTATCTATAGCTCCTACGCTTCCTCCCGTCTTATTTTCGATGCTAACTTTTCAATTTTCTTATTTTCTTTTCAGGCTAGGAAAAGAATAAATATCAATTTATACTCAAGAAAAGTCATGGGTTATGTTCTAAAAATAGTCTTAAATTCAATTTGGAAGCTACTATGTAAAGAAAACCTAGTATCGATCTAATAAAATAGTAGATTTAGCATTTGCTGATAAGTAACTTAGTGTTTCCTGAAGAACAGAGATTTCGAGTTATGAAAACAAAGTTTCTGAGGGTAATTCGAACTCATAGAGCGGAAATTGAGAAACGTGGAATAATACAAAACTTTAACAATAGCTATAGCTCACTGAATATTACAGGAATATATGATGATAATGAAAAAACTTTACATGAGTAGTGCCTATAGCGGCGAGACAGGTTGCTTTCATTGAAAGTATGTGAGGGGAATAAGGGATCCTAGGTGCGGAGCCAAATAGCACAGGGATGTTCTCTGAATGTACAAGGAAAACCAGTCTGACAATGTCGAGATGCTCGCGGGAGTTTGTAACGCGTGTTAAGATATCATATGGTACCCAACCCGTCCCGCAGTGGTCGGAATCTGAGAGAAAGCGGTCAAAAATAGTTTATTCCGAAACAATGGAAGTTGACGGACATCTGTTCGCCATTCTATACGTAATTGTCCTTTCTGAATCGATTGCAACTACTGCGAAAGTGATTCCATGAAACCCTGCTGCAATACACACAGCTATACAAACAGAATGGTCCAAAAGTGTGGAAACCCGCTCATAAATGTCAAACAATGCAAAATATAACCAAAGGAACAGTGTAGGGGAGTAATAAAGGTGAAGAGAAATTGGGGTGAATCGTACATACATATAGTTTGTAAATTGAAAATATAACACGTAGACATCTTATGTGAATTCGACATCGCTAGCGAGTACGAAGATATGACAGGTGTTAATGTGCATCCAAGAAGCGGTTCAGTATGCTCTGCATCTAATTGCATGTGCAGGCAGCTAACGAAAAGACGATGTAAAATAAATGTGTGTTTGACCTTAGGATACAAACATTAACCTACCCAACCAATGTATTATCTGTAAAAGGGGAAAATAATCCAACGCATGTTATGATCATGGAAAATTGCGATGCGCACTACTTACACAATGAATAAAGAACAACAAAGTAGTTATATGACCAATATTAATGTAACCTAACACTTAAAGATATGCAGCTATAAATACCAATACAAGTAAAAATTATAAGTACCTAAAGTGGTCATTCTTACCTTCATGTTATCATATTCTTTGTCATGATTAGTTCAAATCCATTGAATCGTCATTTAAGCCATGATCATCAATTTTTGCACATTTTAGAAACAACATTTGTTTCGCTTCTTAAACCAGTTCAAGTTGGGGAGATGCAGTCCATTGAGGAGCATTAGTAAATGAGCTTTTTGTCGATTGGAACGTTCAGAAAGAGACGTATACTCTTTTTCTGGTCGACCACGTTTTGAACTTGTTTGATCATCTACAAAAGGAGGGATGTCTTCTTGTGGAGATGACCATTCAAAATGGCAATCATTTAGCTAACTCTCATTGTTCTTCAAAAATATCGATTTTACACAATGACATTTGGTCCACTTCTTTTGAATTGTTGCAGTACCGTTTATCTTAAATTCTCACCCAACGATGCTTCCCACTTTTCGGACAATTTAAACTTTGCTAAACGTAACTAACAAAAGCACTTACATTATGAACTTTGGATGTAATTAACACTTCTGCAAGTTCGAGTTTTTGCATTCGCACTAATACCATCTTCGAAAGAACACAAAAACTCACTGGAATGTAATTCAGTTTAGGATAACGTTCTTTCGGTAAGACTACAAGATTCAATAAAGAATCTTCCTATATAGATACGATTGCACTTACGTGCAATATACAGCAGCTCCACATGATTGATAGTTTATCACTGCAATATATATAAGACTTTCACTAAAACTTTGATTCAAAAACTAAAAACAATCCGAATTACGTACAAGACAATATGCTTTTTTCCTTTGTAAGGCTCAGGTAGCGGATCTCGAATACTTCCACAACAACATTACTCGTGACGCATTTGCAGTTAGATAGTTCTGAGTCCTCCAGCTGCGCGTGGCTACAGCTACTTCCAATGATCAGCCTTTGTAGTACTCATGGACAAGTCAATAAACCCTATTTTGCAGATAAGCAAGGATAAGCGTAGACTGCGGAGCTAGTAACATCAGCGTATATGTAACTTGCAGGTAACACTAACAAATCTATCATATAAATGGTATGACACTTGATAACATATAAAACTATTCACTAAACACACAGTATTTGAATCCAACATACATCAAACCGCTTTCATTGACCTCAGAAATGATATAAATGGTTAAAACATATCATACTTGTTGGTTCATTTTTGGATCAAAAGATCCAATATATTTCAGGCAGAAATTTTCTTGTAGGCCTTATATCTGGAGAACTACACAGAGTGTAGCCATACAAAAACTACCACTTAACTCAGTATGATGTACTTATTCCATTAAAAAAAAAAAAAAAAAAAAAAAATACGAAATCTTGATTTAGGGGTCATTCAAAAATTTTGTGGCCCCTGATCCAAAAAATCCAATACATTTCATTCAATTATAAATTTTCTTGTACATTTTATATCTCGAGAACTACATATAGTGCAGCCAAATCAAAACTACCAACCTTAACTCAGCATGATGTGCTTATTCCGTAAAAAAAATATCAAATCTTGATTTAGGGGCCGTTCAAAAATTTTGTGGACCCTGAGCCAAAATATCCAATGTTTTTCATTCAATTATAAATTTTCTTGTAGGCCTTAAATCTGGAGCCAAACCAAACCTACCACTTAACTCACTATGATGAGATTATTCCGTAAAAAATATGAAATCTCGATTTTGGGTCCAATCAAAATTTTTGTGGCCCCTGATCCAAACAATCCACTATATTTCATTCAACCTAACGTTTTCTTTTACGTCTTATATCTGGAGAACTGCATATAGTGTATCCAAACCAAAATACCACTTAACTTTATGATGTGCTTATTCCGTAAAACATACGGAAACTCGATTTAGAGGCAGTTCAAAAATTTTGTGGCTCCTGACCCAACATCTAATTATTGGCCAAGATCAAAATCTTTTGATCCATTTTTTTGATCATTCCTAAAATTCTTGTTTACTGATTTTTCGTCACTTTTACTTGTTCATGTTTGCATGCATTTTGTGGACAGCGAAGATATTCCTATGTTCTGGAACTCCGAGTTTGGAAGTAGGACAGATACTAATAATCAAATATCAATACCGATTTCACAGGCGGCGAAATTGACAAAATCGATTTTTGACCACTTTTTCCCAGTTTTCGATCACTGTGAGTCGTCACCCGGCACGGCATAACTAGAAAGCACACCTACACATTTACCACTATTAAAGACCGAAGTATTCATGTCAAAAATAATTTAGTAATTATAGAATATTGGATTGTGATCATATATATATATATATATATATATATATATATATATATATATATATATATATATATATATATATATATATAATATATTAATTTCCTGGTTTTATTCCCCAAAATTCAATCCAGCTATAAGAGAATTCATTTAACATAAAGTCTAAGACTTTAAACCGCAATTTGATTTTCTCCTTGGAACATCCTATTCGGGATAATTAGAATGTATCCATAAACGCTCCATTAAAATAGTGCAAATTAATATAAACACTTTAAAATGAGCACAACGAATATATATATATATATATATATATATATATATATATATATATATATATATATATATATATATATATATATATATAACGGACACTGCAGAAAGTAACTATGCAGTGTCATGTTGTAGTATGCTAAGTGCCGATGTTCTGCACAACGTCTTCAAGAACATGCACAAAAGTGTGCAACTGTGTCTTCAACTGCAAAGGGATCACTTCCAGCATCTCTTATAACTTCCATGACATTAAAGTTTAGCTTCGAGTTAATTTCAGTTGTTTAAAGTGGTTTATGGAAAATAAAATACTGCAAGTTATGAACTGCATAGTTAGTTTCTGAACACTCTTTATATATACACAATAGAAATATAAATGCGTTCTTACCAAATATCAGGTCACTTTCAAAGACTAAATTTAACTCAACATACGAGGCACATCCAGAAAGTAAGTTTCCCACGCGTCTCATATCTAGGAAACCGTATGTTGCGCGAAGCGAATGCGTGCAAGTAGCATGGCGCGTCCACCAGCGAAATTTCCCTAGTGCTGTCAGTAGCGGCGTGGCAGTGGTTGAAGATAGATGTCCTCATTCCAGCTCCCACCGCGTGTGAAGTACGAGCAGTGATAAAGGTTTTGAGTGCACGCAGTCTCTTCGCGCAACATACGGTTTCCTAGCTCTGAGACGCGTGAGAAAGTTACTTTTTGGATGCGCCTCGTATTTTGCTTCCAATTGCTTTTTTTTTTACAAATAACTTAAGCCACAAATTGACCATTTTTCTCACTATTGATTAATATCGGTGCTATTTCATTAATACGACCAAAAGAAACACTTATTTTCAATTTGAATAGTGTTTTTATTTGCGTTACAATGATTTAATAAACTTAAAATTTTTTCGTGTTGATGTCTAATCCAAAACTGACACTAGCCATTCTCTCTTCATTCGGTTTGAATTAGTTACGTTTATGACAACACTTGGCACTAATAGTATGAACGACGTACCAAGAGAGATGACAACCTTTCATTATTATTATTTTTCAATTATAATGCTCAACTCATTACAAGCTCTATTCTTGTCAGTGAACATCGAGTGGACATCCTTTGAAAATGCAATTCTCAGTTAACTACCTGCGATATTCGTATGTGATATTTCTCGGCTTTTTTACGAAATCCTCGGAGAGTGGATATGACAAGTACGCTTTCAAATTGGAGATGATAACGGGAAATTTCTTAAGTGTCGTGAGCAACACTAGTTCGAACAAGTGTTAGATTTCAAATACTTCTCTAGTGTTACGTGATTCACTCTCCAAAACTTTAAATTGGCAGTGATAATTTAACCACAATGAAGAGCATGTATCAGTATTTAAAGATACTTAAGTCATTACACAATACTTAAGTAATTAAACCAATAATTAATATGGTTTAAAGGTTGCTATATCACCAGACCCGTAGCCAGCCCAAAAAGTTAGGGGGGAGGGGTAGAAGCTAGGGAGGGCCGACCCAATCATATTATACTTCATCACCATATTATAGTTCATTTGCAAGCCTACCGTAAAACTCTCTTGAGGTTCACCCAAAGTTTAGCGGGAGCCCGGCCCTCCTACCCCCCGTGGATACTGGCCGGTATATCACACTATTCGTGGATCTCTTGTGACGTAGATGAATAATGATAACTTTCAGATTAAATTAAGTCAAAACCCAGGGCGTATAAATTTTGTACCTAAATTTATCATTGAACGGGGCGAGATGGCTTTTCGAGAATCAAGATGGGGCAAAAAATATATTTTTTTTAGAGTCAAAACGAGAAGAGACGAGGCGAGAAAACCTTAATTCTCATCTCATTAAATTATAGAACCATTTCAGACTTCCAAGTATTGTGCCTTGACAGACTTAGCCCATTGAAATCCAACGGGATTCCCGCGGATGTTTTCATCATCTTTAAAGCTCCTTCATGGAGTCTCAGTGTCCTGGAATAGATACTTGGATCTTGGGTAGACACTAGTGCCCATACTAAAGGATACTACATTTAAACTGAAATTTGTGCTTCAAAAATTAAAAATTATAATGTTCCTGAAAAGTCAGTGCGCATGGTACTTGAGAAGAGATCATAATTTATTTTTAAAATTAAATTTTATATTGTGTTCTGAAAATTCACTTTGTAATGTGTTTTTCAAAAATTAAAGCTTCTTAAGTGCTTTAAGACATAACATTTAAGTTAAGAATCAACAATCAAAGCATTTATTGTGTTTCTTATTTGAAAGGTTATTGCGATAGCTTGAAATTTCCAGAAAAACTAATGCCTAGCTTATCTCCATACACTATTGTAGATACGATCTAGTTTAGAAGAGAACTGTGAAGCTACGTATAAAGGCATTGTGTAAGAAACGTTACCGTCGTATTATTAAAATTTCATACATTTTATACTTGTTTAGAAATATTCGGCGGTCTGGCATATTTTCGAATAATAAATATGTATTGAAGTCAGTCAAACGTAATTCAATAAACCACTTTCTCTGAAACAAGGAGGTTAAAAGCAATGCAATCCCTTCCACATTGCCTGTTTCTGTGACATGGTTGTCGCATGGTTGCCTTGCGAAGAGGAGCTTCAAGACTCTTTGCCAACGGAGAAAAGACGGAAAAAGAAACAGGATTCGTCGCCCAATTCAATTTTCCCGTCTTCTTTGACACACGACGTAATGGATTCTGGATTTCCTAGTGACATGTAGTGATCAGAAAATTAAATTAGTTTCGCTTCAAAGATACAGGAAATACGAATTCCTGAAGAATACAGTAGATCTTCTTGGGCATAAATAAATTTTAGGATAAATTATTTAATTTTCTTCTAATTGTTTCTTTAATACAGTTTGTTAATAGTCATTAGCCTTGAATAAATATTTTATAATAGCAAAGGAATTATTTATCACCACTGATGACGTATGTTTAGTGGGGGTTTAATACTCAGGCGTGTATATATTTTGAAAAAATCTATTATTTTGCAAATTTGAAATTAAATTTCCTATTGTTGTCAATATATTGTCCTTTTGATTTTCTCATCGTAATGAAGTTTTAATTCGGGAATGTATCTTTGTGATTTATTTTATTAATGAGTTATTCTTTTGAAATAATTATCGGTTTAAATGCAAACATTTATTATAAGTTTGTTAATAAACAATAAATCATACGTTTTGCGTTGAGTTCTAATGTGGAGATATAAAGATTAGTTTACATTGTTACATTATTTTAGTACAACAACAAATAATAATAATTTATGTATGCTTAATGA
Source organism: Thermobia domestica (assembly GCF_964235325.1). NCBI lineage: Eukaryota > Metazoa > Arthropoda > Insecta > Zygentoma > Lepismatidae > Thermobia > Thermobia domestica. The sequence goes on from NC_137463.1 coordinate 7,111,920, forward strand.
ACTCAAATGTTCATTGCCACTGACACAGATCCTTGATATTGTATCATTTTCGTGCCCTGCCGATACATTCGGTTAGGGCTCAAGATTCTGCTTTATATGGACTGCTTGAAATTCAAGTGACCAAAGTCTAAAATCGGAATATTACACGAAAGACACTTGAAATTCAATGCCTTATAAAAGATCATTTTTCTGTTATGTTGGCAACAAAATCCGTAAGTTTATTATTGAATTTTTTTTTAACAAAAATGTTTCTGAAAAGTTTCGTGAGATGAGAATCTGAGAATCGGAATCGCTAGTAAATTTTATAATATCGTAATATTGGTCGGTCCGTCTGTTTTACCAGATGGCAACTTTTGAATGAAAGCAAATTTCTGAGTTCTGCTTTGTTGCAGCAGAAACTCAGAGCGATTATCTTCCAGAAATTCATTAACAATCTCGGCTGACATAATTGCAGTAAGAAAAGCTCCATATACCTTTACTATAGGCCACCAACACTTCATTGTTGTTGTTCAGATTGCATAGTAACTAGGGCATGTTACAGATTTTAAGCGGAATATAGTCACTGTTATTCCTGAAGAAGTTAGCGGATTGACTCTGTTAATAGAGTTATCAGTTAACATCTTTACAGATAACAGTGAGCATATTCCGCTTAAAATCTAGAACATTATCTCCCTAGTTACTATGTAACCTGAATAACAACAATGATATGTTGGTTGCCTATGATGAAGGATATGTAGCAAACTGCCCAGCAAAGGGTATGTATGTAGCAAGGGTATATCTTCCTGCAAAATGTTCATTAACTCTTATTGTTAGACTCTTTAAAACTGACTTTGACTATCAACATTTCATACGTGCAGTCTACGAAGCACTTTGCCATCTTTAACATAGTTTATTATAACTATCTTTCGTTTAATTTTAAGGTAATTCTAAGGTAAGTGTAAAATAGGTTTACAATTAAAAAATATAATTTTTATTGATTCATTAAGAATGTAGTATAGGGCTATTTATGGAATATCATATGTGGTAGATAGGCTCCACAGCTCTGTTGGCACATACGCACTCTTTTGTTAAAATTTTCCATGACCATTTTGCATAAATGTGGCTGAATTGTGTCCTGGACTTTCACGAACTACTTCGTCAACCTTTTGTGTTAAACGAGTTGTGAAGGATGACCTGAGTGTTCAAGATCACAAATTGATTCAGTCTCTCCAAATTTGTTAGATAACCTGTTCACAGTTCATGAACTTAAATCACTATTTCGACCATATTTTGTACAAAAATTGAGAATTACCACAAATCCTTCCTTACTTTTAAAAACATTGCTCAACAATGAAAACGGATTATTATTTCGTGTAGCACTCCATTTTTAATAATCCTGAACTGTTAGATATCACATTGTCTTTCTTTTATTGGCAACATCTTAACGCACAAATGGCGCAAAATTTAAATCTTGCTTGAATTTTTGGGACACTACAGATAAAGAAAATCGTTTTTCTGGCAATCGATTAAGCGTCCTAAATATATACATACATACATACCAGGAGTGGCAGAAATCAACCACTTTCGGTTTTAACGTCCATTGTTATAGAGAAAAGTGGTAATAAATACCGAGAAGTGCAATTAAGCTTCTATCTCTACTGTAATCTATTCACTGAAACCGAAAGTGGTACAAATCAACTAGTACTTGCGATTTCAATAAGAGTTCAGAAAATATCACGCCATATAAACCATACTCCTTGACGTGGTGTACATGCGACAATATTACTTGTTCCAAATAGAATAAATCATAGTGGCACTGTATATTGTACGAAATCTTCAGAAGTCATCCGACTTCGACCATACTTAGTATGGAAATAGACCTTAATTTGTTTACTTTGCATCCTAAATATATTTCTCTTCAAACTTTAGGTTATCAAATTATTGGCCATTTAAGGAAGCATTACGGAAATTAGCTCTATAGACAGTGAAAAGGATCGTGCATTAGAAGTTTTAATTTCGTAGATGTCCCCGCTGGAGGATGTTTGCTGCCATCTATCGACAAAATGTATAACTTCTGTTATCTTTGTTTCAATAGTAGGAAACGGGAAGCAGATATGTACCGTTAAAGTCACCGATACCCATTTTGTTATTAACACTTTTTCACCGTTAACAAAACTCCACTTAGATTATTACTCTAGATATTTATGGAAAGAGATAGAAATTTAGAAAATCCCATTCGTTCAAAATTTAATGAACTAACGGACAGACGTAACTTTACGTTACTCGTTAAGATATATGTGAGACACTTATCGTCTGTATACATTTCTTTGTTTCATACGGAAAGTACGTAAAGTACTTATACGGAAAGTATTATAAAACATACGTTTTCAGTTGAACGTTGGTGTCAGGATGTTATATATAGTCGTACTTTAAGTCCAAAAACTTCCGGATTTACGCATGTAACGTACGTTTTTACGTACTTCTCTGTGTAAAGATTTGCTAAAATTTATGAAGGTATTATTATTATTATATGTAAATGATAATAATAATAATAAATTTAACTTAATGTATGTTTAATTAAATTTCACAATCACCATTTGCAAGAAGAATGGGTGCAATACGTCTTGTAAATTGGGCAATGAAGAGGATATTTTCCTTTTTTTAAAAAAAAAACAAACTAAAGTCTGCAGAGACTTGCTAACAAATCTAGAAAAAAAAGTGCATCGGAACTGCAGTGAAACTACGTGCTTCGAATGGGGTTATTGATATCCGTTATTTGCAGGCGAAACGGAAATGTTAAATTACTTCGGACGAGGCTTTTCACGGAACTATCCACCCATGGTCCTCTGCGGAGCCAACTAACTAACTGTGACACATACACAGCTTAAGATTGTTCTTAGTGTGAGTTAGAATTGAAAAAGAGAAATTGTCAGTTTTCATTCGGTTCTTTGTCTAACAAGTTGTGTATTTTGCGGATTTTAGTTTCAGTAACGAATGTGAAACTTTTGGCTTCATAATTAGGAAATCTCGAAACATTTCTTCTAAGAAAATAAAAGCTCGATGTGGAGTCCCTCAAGGATCAATTTTAGAAGCACTACTTTTATTATTGTTATTATTCATTAATAATTTGTCTAATTATATTAAAACAAGAAAACATTACATGTTGATATTAAAATATGAGGCCTGATTTAAAATTACGGTGATTAATTTTATTACAAATAAAGTAATAATGGAATTTGATTTAATCTCCCTCAAAGTACTTTACTTGCCTAGTAATGCACTTATCCCAACGTTAAATCCATGACTGGAAGCATCTCTGGAAGACTTCTTTTGAAAGAGCGTTCAGCCAGTCTGTCGGGCTCCTCTCAGTGTCAGGAATGGTGTCAAAATGTTTCCCTTTAACAGTGTAGGGACATTTGTAAATATAGCGAAGTCCGTAGAATTTTGAATGAAGCAATTACAGGGGCACATGGGTAGGTAATGAGATATACAATCGTGTATTATCGGGTGTTTTGTGTCAAAGTGTGGCCGAGTCGGTGTATGACGTCACACTTCTAAGATGTCCGCCAACGCCGACATCGGGGTCTTTCTTGAAGAAACCTACTGTGCCAAACCCAGACAGAGAATGAAGTCCTATTAACGCCTTAACTTGCTTGAAATTTATTCAAGAGTAAATACGTTTGTTCTGTTGATCTCCTATTAGCGCCAATTCATGTCACAAACACATTGTCTGGTGGGAGGAATTTGACCATTACAATAACAGAACAAACACGTCTGTACCTGTTGAATAAATGTGGATTTTAGAAGCATGGGCCGATACATGTTAATAGAGTAAAATAATTTGGTTACAAAAGTAATACAGGTTACAGTTGCTCCCACCAGACAACGTGTATGTAACCGGAATTGACGCTAATAGGAGATCAATAGAACTTAATCGTATTTACTCTTACCTAAATCCCCAAGTTAGGGCATTATTAGGACTTTGTTACCTGTCTGGGCGTGACACAGTAGGTTCTTCAAGAACAGAGGAAAACATTCTTTCTGGAAAGTTTTTGAAGCTTCTAAAGAAAATATTCTAGAGGCATTGGATAGATTAGCCTGTCCAGAAAGCTTTACATCTGAACATAAAAAATTGATAGAAAGGTTCATTTGTCGCCTGTATTTACAAAGTAAACAATTTTCAGACATTAGTAAGCTCCGGTGATTGCTGTTTACCAAAAAGGATGTTCAAAATGAAAATTTACAGCCAACAAAGTCAGTTTTATAGCAACACATCTTAAGAACTCTCTACCAAATGATGGAATTTTCTACAACCGGATCTCCCTGACCTATCTACGTTTGAATGGGAAAAGAGGCGAAATGAGTATTTTCTTATCATCAGTCATGTATCATGCGCTCCAGAAGCTGTTTTAAAATTGGTGCGTTGCGGTTGTGTCAAAGGATGATGTGCTGTAATTTGTGTAAATTGCAAATGCCGTGCTCAATCACTTAGATGTACAGACCTGTGCAAATGTGGAGCAGAGGTATATCATTGTGACAACAGTGAAAATGAAGATCAAATGCAACTGTTGGACTTTGATGATTACTCATAAGTCGAATTTCTATTATTAGATTCCTTTCTAAGCAATTGTGTAATATCAAAAAAGGGCTTGTTTGTGTATTTGAAATATTTTACTAGTGTTTTTGTTTTCTTTTACGTTTCCATTTTTGTTTAATTATCTCTATCCACCAAAAAAGCTCACATGGTGCAAGTTGGGATCGAACCAAGGACCCCAGCACCAGAGGTGAACGCTCTACTACTGAGCCGGTATCTGTGCAAAACTTACGCAAGAGTCTTGGTCTTGGTATTGGTCTTGCAGGCATGGCTTGGTCTTGGTCTTGCATCGGGATTCCTGGTCTTGGTCTTGGTCTTGGTCTTGGTCTTGCATGCAAGACTGTTGCAAAAACTGCAAGACCAAGACTCTTGCTCTCATCACTAATTAATGCTCTGCCACGATTGTAGCACGATGCACGACGCACGATGCACGATGCCGTGAGCAGTCGACCAAACATACAGGAATACCTTCTTATGGTACAGTGCTGGTTTCGGCTATTTCAGAACAGGTTCATGGGATGCTGACCAATGATGACGCGCCTAGGAACTTCGTATACGAGGCAGCAAAGAAACAGATGTGTCTGCTCGCGCTGCCTTCTGTCCCGGAGTCAAATCATGTGGGACCCATCGACCCAACTTGAAGTGCTTTCCAAGTTGATGGAGGTGCTGCCGAATGGTTTCTCCACTCACACTGAATTGTAGTCCTAGTTCCTCACATGTCTGGCCACTGTTCACCTCAATTGCTGCCTGAAGATCTTCATTTTGTATATGTGTTGGTCTTCCGGCACGTGGTATGTCTTCGAGTGTTTCGTCACTGTCCTTAAACTTGTTAAACCAACGCTGCACTGTGCGTGTAGTCATGGCACCCTCACCAAAGCCCTGACATATCTTCCGCCCCTCTGCAGCTGCCTTTGGCCACAGTTTGAACTCGCACAGCATACACGCCCTTATGACGCTCTGTGGAGGTTCCATGTTCACTCTGTCCTTAGGCAACTTTACGGTGTAACTGAACTGCCAGAAGCAGGTAGTATGTTCGTTAACCATAGCAACTTACTTTCTCCTTATCTTCATTCGCATTTAATTCACAGTGTGAGGGCCAATTGAACCCAGACCTACACAAAAAAGACAGAACTTTCTTGGCTACATTCATAACTAACTGTATGGCCTATGAAACCCAAACTTTCTATGCCGCGTTCACAAAAGATTTTACTTTGTATTCAGATTTTTGCGAGATTCGTCTTAATATTGTCATCCTATCTGCACCTAGGTCTTCCTAATGGTCGTTTTCCGATTGGATTTCAAGTTAAAACTTTGAAAGCGCTGCTATTTTCTAGCATTGTGGCTAAATGACCTACCCGTCTGAGCCTCGTAGACTTCATAACCCAAAAAATGTTTGGTAAACAGTATAAATTATGTAGTTCCTCGTTATGAAGTTTCCGCCATTCCTAATTCCGTTTCTCTTGGATCCGAAATTATTATCAGTCTTTTATTCTCAAATTCTGTTATAATCGTTATAATTGAAAATAAACACTTGGCGCCGATTATATTCCACATATAGAAAGCCAGTTTAGGTAAAGAAAATGTCTGATAAGTGATTTGCTTTAAAATAAAATTTGTATTAAATACGAGTTCAAAAGACGTATACTTAACCAGACTCCATGTTGTCTCAAATCCTTACGTTTATTCTGTAATTCCTCACAGTAGCGTCCTGACTATCTCTGTCTAGTACTGCATGTGCACATTATTCATAACATATTCTGCCAATATTTTACTGACAGATATGTTTACACAACAACAAATAAATTCACAAAATTAGAATTCTTAGATTAGTGACTCCTGTAAAGCTTCGTTCTAGAATAAGCTGGAAAAGTTGGCTACACGTCTTTATATTTAGAAATTTTATTATTTTTATTAATATGATAAGGAAATAAATCTCCTCGATAATCCTACAAAAATATTTGATTTCGATACAATATAACATAATTTCTTCAATGCTTTTCGATCAACCACTATTTGTTGTTATAGTACGAAGGTATAACGTCGTTGGTTTCCCGCGAAAAGTTTAGTGACGTTTATGGGGAGTGGTCAGCTTGGTTACTAGCGGCTCACTGGGCGCAGTGGACGATTGGTGGTTATTGGCTACCCTCTTACCACACTCCCAAAGACGAGCATTTCCAAGATCGGGAAGCCAACAACGTTATACCTTCTGGACTATAAGAGGTATAAAGAATAAAAGGGTCAATTTATCACTTTCCCCACAATAAACATGTTCCGCAATATTTTATATATATATATATATATAACATTTTTTGAACCAATATGGATGATATTTCATTTATATTAAGACTTACCAATTGAACCCCCTGCATTGACTAAAATTCAGTAGATTTATTGGCTACATCTCCAGTTAAAAGGTGTTTCACAATAACTTTTGTTAAAAAGAAATATTCAATTTTAGTGAAATACAGTACTATATATTTCTTAGATTTTGCAATCACGTCCAGTGATTTGTTTGAGAATAATCTGAGGATATGGAAGTGAATTTACTTCTCTAACTCTCCGCTCTACCCCACGCCACCAGTCATTTAGGAAATATGGTCTATGATTGTTTCGTTAAAACTTTTTGATGAATATGGTTATGAGTTTCGTGAAGATTTCTCACTGAAGTTACATAGTTGTGAAAAGAATAGCTCATTCAAGGTCCAAGGTGATGCTTAAGGTTCAAGAGATTTAAATAATTGAAGTGCCGATGCGGTTCATTGTAGAGTTGTTGAGTTTATTTTGGTTGAACGTCCTGTTCAGCAGCGATGTTATATAAGACATGAACCTATGATTAATATAGAATCCGAACCACATGAGCTCTCATCGTTAATCGAACCCGGGTCTTCCACGCCAAAGACGTGTATGATAACCGATTAGCCACTAAGGAGCTCCAGTTCATTGTAGAATTAAGTGAATTTCTTTCTTTTAACTTCAGATTTTTGTAGTCTTCAACTTTCAGCATTCCGGAAAGAAAAGAAAAGAATAATAATAGCATTCGAGCATTACTGTTCACGATCTCCTGTATTTTGGAAATTTTCTGTGTTAAATTGACCAACCAAGAAGTATTGAGGAGGACTAAAGAGGCAATGTCGTACTTACGGGAAATATTAAGGAGAAAAAGAACCACTTAGATAGGTCACTTTCTAAAACCATGGATTTATTAACACTATAATCAAAGGTATAATCGAAGATAGAAATGCCAGAGGTTAGCCATGTAATGAAGGACACCAGCTGCCTCTACTATTTGACCATGAAGATGCTACCATAAGATCGGGATGGCTCTAGATCTGCTGCAAACCAACTTTTGGGATAATATCTGAAGAAGACTCCTTCAGTAGTACTACTATAATTTCCTAAAAATCAGAGAATTTTCAAGAACTTTTCTAGGAACATTTTTCTTAATCGGAGAAAGAGGTAAATTCACTTTCTTATCATTGACTGCTTTTCACACAAAGAATAAGAGAAGGAATAAGAGAAATCTTTATGGAACACACAACCATATCCATCAACATTTTTTACAGAACAATCGTAGAATATATTTTATAAATCACTGGTGAGGTCGGGAGGAGGTGAGAGAGGTAAATTCAGTTTCTTATTCTCGATTTGTTCTAAACCCAATCACTGGAAGTGATTGCAAATCCCCAGAAAAATATAGTACTGTATTCCACTAAAATTGATATTTTTTAAAACAGAATTTATCATAGAATATCTTTTAACTAGAGATGTGGGAAATAAATCTATTGATTTTTACTCAATATGGGGAGGGGTTCATTGGAAACTCTGAAACACAGTATCACCGCACATTGGCTCAAAAAGAATTTTTAGATGAAAAAACATTGCGGAACATTTTTATTGTGAGGAAGGTACTGACCCTTTTAGTCTGTATACATTTTAATAAGAAGCAGTGGGTTGATGGGGAGGATCAAAGAAACTATATGTGATATTGCGTCAAGATATTTTCAGAGTATTATCGAGGAGAATTATTTTCTTATGGTATTATTTAGATAATGAAATTTCAAATATACATGTTCTTAACCCACTTTACCAGCTTATACTAGAACAATTTCAACAACAACTATTGAAGATAACTGAAATGCCTTGAAAAGATACACGCTATGGTTGATCAAAATCGAATAACTTTTACATGGTTTATACTGGACAATTGTCTTGCTTGTATAGGTGCAAACTAGTAACATAAAATACATGGTGACCTGAACTAATAGGGTTATTTCAGCTGGTTGGAGTAAGACATAACAAGTTTCACTAAAATCAGGCATTTTTTTTACGAGAGTTACCGTATAACAGACAGATGGATAGACAGTCAGACACACAAATGCTGATCGATTCGAATGGAAGGAGATTTGTTATGTTTTAATATAGGATAGCATTTTATTTATTATCTTAAATGAAAACTTTTCCGACCTGAAACAACAGACAGGTTGAACAAAAGCAGCGAAAACGGACCATCTACCTGGGTACAGATGATATCTTAGAATCTAAACGACTTCCAATTAGAAACAAATACTAAGAGACCTGAATAAATAAGTCACCTTAAGGAGATCATGCAATCTTTATTTTATATCCATTCTGTTATGTTCTTATGACCTTGCCCACGTGAAAAGCCAAACGTACGGTAATACAAGCTCTTACAATGTAATTTTTCTTAATACATACAGACAATATAGTATATACAGTATACGTAAATATACTGTCTGTACAAACGTTTGTGTGTGAGGGAGAGAAACAGTGAACTTTAGCTGGTTCCCTGTATGTTCTTTTTTTCTCTCTCTATTTAGCCTTACTTCTAATAGCGGACATGTGCTGGTCATAAGCCTGTATTTACGACACGACTAAACAACAGTTTCGATACACGCAACTGTTGTTAACATCGCGTTTCTAAACACGAAGCCTCGTTTCGATACTTGCTCTTTGTACGATCATATATATATGTGTGTAGGTATAAATATGCGGTGAACTTTATAAAGAAAAATAACATGTGAGTTTTGAACTTCCCACTTTGATATTTATTTCATTCCAAAAAGTTATTCCGTGAGAGATATAATAAGCATTGCATATGGATCCTTCATTATGTTTAACATATCTTCATCTCTCTGGGAATATTGTTTGGAATAGAAGGAGATTCATATTTCAAAATATAATCAATACTGGTACTATATTGAATCATAACATTCATTAGATTATAAGTACGTACAGTTATAGGAATAGCTAGTTAAAGGGGGGTTATTAAACGTCTTAACCAAGCAATCAAAGAAATTGTCATCTAGCATAGCTATAAGTAGATAGTATTATCAACTATTGATGAAAACTGTATCAGATAGTATATTTCAATCTATAGTGTGTTTTTGGATGAAATAATCCAATATATTTCAATCAAATATTTTCTTGTAGGCTTTATATCTGGAGAACTACATATAGTGTAGCCAAACCCAAACTATCACTTAATTCAGTATGATGTGCTTATTCCGTTAAAAAAAAAAAAAAAAAACACTCGATTTTGGGTACGTTCAAAAATTTTGTGGTCCCTGATTCAAAAACTAATCATTGGGCAACATAGCAATTTTTGATCCATTTTTTGGATCATTCGTAAAATTTTTGTTTAATCGTGGTTTTCTCGTTTCCTCCCACTTTCGTCATTCCACCATTGCATCAACTTGTCAACATCATCGTCTCTTTTAGCATAACTGTGGGCCATAAAACTTAAAGATTTCATTTCATTTTTTTTCAATTGTGAATGTCGTATTAAGTATGAAAAACAATAATTTACTTTATGAGATGTTAGTCCTATTGCACATTTCGCACAATAGAGATGTGTCGTACAACAGATGTTGGTATAACTTAGCTAATCTGTATTTATTTAGGAAATATGTGGAAAACTGTTCAAGCAATTTTGACAAATCTGTTCGGGTAAACTTATTTTCAAGAGTACATTACTCATTATACATTTTTGAAGAGAAATTACTTATTATATATTATAATTAATATGTGTGATTAATATTAACAAGAAAAACAAAAATGGACACACATAAATAAGTAAATAAATAATCTGTTACAGCAAAATAAAAATTATTTCTTACTGTCGGCAACAGGCGACAATACCTCTTAGCGCCATAAATGTTCATTTTTTCCTGATTTTGTCGAAAACTACGCATGACGATTTACCCACAAACATTCTATCTTGTTTAGCTTCGAAGCGATCTATCGGCTGACGGATGTTTTGTATTCGAACGATATTTTAGCCAATCAGAAATTAAAATGTAAGCATTAATGATAATTATAGACATTATCTTATACAATCACATGTTATCTTATAACCATAAGTACTGGAATGGGTCAGTTGGTCGTGGGTCATGTTTTGTGAGATGGGTCAGTGCGTCGTGGATCAACAGGACGTGACACACTGCGGCCTAAGGCCTACCACCCACTATGACCTACTCTGTTCAGTGCCAAGTGGACAGCATCTTCTGAACACTGGTGAATTTGTCTACGTTTTACTTTTAAGACCTTCATTTGTCATACCTTTTCATTTGTTTCTATTTACATACCTGGGATGAGTATATCTAATTGAAAAAAGAATTTTATCCATTTTTGGATATTGATAATTGTAATAATAACAATAGAACATACTACCTGGTTTTCGATACGCAGCCTGTGCGTTTTTAGAGGAGCTTACTACTGGGAAAAATGTGCTTTTGAATCGCCTCTATATATGAATTGCATATTATATAAAAAAAAAAATCCAGTGTAGCTATGTGTGCGTTATCATCACGGCCAAATGACAAAGCCAAATTAAATGACTTTTGGTATATAGTTAAGCCCTAATCTCAACTAGGATATTATCATATTGCTTTCATTATAATACATATCCTAAGGGGGGAATGGAAGTCCGAATTTCCCATCCCCCGAAAATTTAAATCTCATGAGTCATTCAACTTGGGGAGATGAAATTCAGTATATTTTACGGCCTTGTGTTATTACAAGTGCAAACTCAGTAAAGTCAGTGGAAAGGAGAGACTAGATCATGAGTCAGAATTGATTACGATGGGTTTTCTTGAGTGGTGGGTCAGAGTGATTCATGGTAGGTGGTGGGTCGTAGTGGGTCAGAGTGGGTTATGGTGTTTAGTGGGTCAAAGTGGGCCACGGTAGGTGGTGGTTCAGTGGCTCAAGGGTCAAGTATTCATTGATCCACTCCATCTCTGGTACTGCTGTCTTGCAATTGTCAGAATAAATAGATTAATGAATATATATGTCAGTATTAGTTACACGCCAATAAGTGGCATGGTTGTAGTACATCAATTATTTAGGTTTACAAGGGAATTTCTTTTTCTACATTTACTCTAAAATTACGTATGAGGTCTACCAGATTTTCAGTTTAAAAAGATATAATAATTAGTATGTGTTCAATATTTGGATACTTTTTAGTTAAACAACAAATAATAATAATAATAATAAACGGAAGAACAACCAAAAACTGCTTCTAAGATAATATTATTTTTTAAAAAAAATCTTTCGCCCTGTATTGCATTGGAACAGTTGACATGACCAAACATGTTTGCTTGAGCACTTTCAAGAAATACGGAACTTGAAATAAAAGCCATGTTGCATGCCAACGTTGTCTAGCGACTTCTAACCATTCACATACATGCACACACGCAAACTACCTCCCCCCTCTTCCTTCCCCTTTTCCTAGTTTTTTCTATAGATTAACATCAGACGATTAAGGGTACTATAAGCAATCTGAGACTTAAGGAAAAAATAACTTTGATAATACAAAATACAATATTTTTCATACACATACAGGGTGTGTCAAAAGTCTCCTCACATAGGGTAACTCTATTATTATTAAAGTTACAACAAAATGTAAGAGGGGGAAACTGTCTCCAAATATGATGTTTTCAATCTAAACTGAAGGATTTTTTTAAATCGGATGAGCCGTTTGGGCTGTACACTTTTTTATGCGCCCAATGTTAAATGAAAATGCAACGTTGCCATTTACCTGAACCTATAACTTAAAGTGATTGGTGGAATGTTTAAAATAGGGGCTGGATATCGACAGGCTAGCGTGAAAGACAGTAACTTCATTCACTTATGTAACTTTCTGTTTCAATGTTGACCCAAACAGAGAAAAATAGCTTGCAACTGTTTCTTGATAATGAAAGTGTCCTCAAAATATGTTGAATCTTGACTTTCATGTGTCTATTGAAACTGGAAATAGTAGAAATATAGTACTACTTCCGGTTGCATTAATGGTTCTTATTAGGAAGGTATTGAGAAATGATTTGATATGAATTTAGTGTAACAAGAATAGGTTCAGGATTGAAATTAGGATTTAGATTTCTAGGCTTTACGCATCTATGACCATGTTAGCCCGTCACGTACGAGGGATAACGTCCACACTATCCGGAGAAAGACAAAAAGGAAAGGGTTGAGGAAGGAAGAAAGCAGCCTGAGACCTATATATTAGGTATCACCCCGGCATTTTCCTGGTGTGAATCAGGAAAACCCAAGAAAACCTCATTCAGTATGGCTGGTCTGAAAGAGCTTTTTACACTTTTTCGACCGAGTGCTCCCACCGGGAATCGAATCCGGGACCGCTTGTACAGTTTGCAGCAAAAAACCTGCAGCATGAGCATATAAGTTTATTGTGAAACGACGAAGTCTTTTGCTCCAAAATGAGTGTGCAGGGGAAGACGCAGAGGCTTTTCTGGCGTGATTCGTGCCACTTAGACGTTATGTTGATTCCCTTCGCTGTTAGGCGTAGTTTCACAATAAACTTACATGCTCATGTTGCAGGTTTTTTGCTGCGGACTGTACCGAAGCAAGATCGTTAGGAACTACGCTATGCGGGGGCAAAGGAATAGGTTCAGTATCTACTTTAATTCCTTCAGCGAAACCCGAAGTTACGAAAATTTTTATGATTTCCAGTTTTTAAAATTGGTTTTCATAAAATAAAAATTTGGAAGAGATAGTAAGATAGTGTTTTTGGCTGTAGGCTCAGCATCCCAAAAGTAGATTTCTTCTCACTTATCGGACTGGCGTTGGAACTGGTAAATCGTTTCTTGCAAAAAAAAAAGAAGAAAAAAGAAAAGAAAAGAAAAAAAGAAAGAAAGAAAGAAAAAAGAAAAGAAAAGAGAAGAAAAGAAAAAGAAAAGAAAAGAAAAGAAAAATGAACCTTTTCAATTTAAAAGTCTAACAACATGAAATGAAAAGGACTTTTAAAGAATCAAAACTAATAGTGAGAGCAGCAACTGAGGACACTTTTGTTCCCCTGGGTCATTGGTCCAGGGGCAGAGTCCCCAGGGGGGAATAGGACCACCCTTAGGGTTGCATAGGATCACCCTCAGGTTCCTAGGACAACCCAGGGGTACACTCATGTCCAAAATTATTGTCGCATGTCTATAAATATGTTTTGTAGGAATATAATTTGATAATGAATTCGCCCGGTATTTCTTATAATGTTAATAGGTATATAATCGGCAAAGACATGTATGTGGCAAATTTCATGTCAAAAGAGCAGTAAATAAGAACAATAAAATGAAAATAAAACTTTCTTGTCCATTTAACAACATTTTGTTTTACTCATTCTAATTTTCATATTTATAATTCTTTTCCAATGAAATTTACTACAAATATACATTTCCCGATTATACACATAGTATCAGTATTAAAAGTACCCTGCAAAATCATTATCAAATTATATTCTTACAAGAAGACAGTTATAGATATGCGACAATAATTTTTTACATGAGTGTACATAGGATCACCTTGACCTATCTCAGGAGAGTCGTATAGGACCTAGTTCCATTTTAATGGGTATAAAATTATCAAAAATATGAATTTCGGAGGTTTTTTTAACCTACATTATTCTTTTTGTGAGGCCTCATTACCTTATTTTGAATGCATGGAAGATGAAATTTTGAATGCATTCATGTTTTGTTTCTCTGCAAAATCAATTGCAGCCCATTTTCGAACCAGATCTTCATCAGGCCATTATTCTAGTATAGTGAGGCTACATGATCAGTTCGTTTCTTCTGACATCATTCTAGTGGACAATATTTGTCAATATTCCCTCTGAAGTGTGTTGGGATGAAACGAGGACGAAAACAAAGTTATTTTCAAAAGACTAATAATATAACTGGAGCTAATTTTATCCTTCATGAATTTACATAAAATTAAAAATACAGTTGAACATGGATAATTCGAACCTCAATAAATCGAATTCTTTGGTAACTCGATTTTTTCACATTCCGTTGAACTCTCCATATCACTCAATGTTAAAGGAACTTCCATAAGTCGAATTTTAAGGGTTTCATAACATATCTAAAAAATCTCGGTAACTCGAACGTTTGTATCTGCGAACCTCTACAAGTCGAAGTTTGGCTCTATAATACGAATTTCTCTTGATCTCATCTCGATAACTCGAAGTTATAGCTCTATGCTTTTACGTAATTGTTGCTAGTCCTGTCATTGTTGCTAATGTGTACTGTAATTGGGTTTTACTAATGTCTAGAAATGAAAGCCCCATCCAAAACAATACATGTACAGTATTTTATTTTTACTAGCCATATTATTAATTTAAGGAACTTTTACAATTTCGAGTTATAGAAGTTAAACAAATAAATTTTTTTGAGATAAAGGTTATATTATAATCACTTTTCATGAGAAACGGGGAACCTCGGCATCTCGAATTTTTGTTGTGACCACTTTGATAACTCTAACCTTGATTAGTCAAAAAAAAAAAACTCGATAACTAGAACTTCTGGTTATTTACTTCAGCTTTGAGTTATCGAGATCCCACTGTATATATTTGTCCCTCCTCGCTAGTGTAGTGGCTATCGTTCTCGCCGTTTGGTTAATTTCCCGGTTGGTAAGGTCTAAATTTGTACGCAATATGGCATTTTGGATTCCTAAGTTCATGTCCATATAATGTTGGTGGTAATAATGGAATGCCATTCTTAATTAATCAGAAAAAACAAAATTTATATCTCGAGTATTGAGTCTCCTCTTCATCTTTATAATATACTGTAATTTTAGCTGTGTTCTATTATATTCAGAAGGTTGTTTCCTATTAATAGAATTCTTCACTGAAGTGTGACTAGTTGACTTGTACTTACGTCTTTTATCAGCAGCGAGGCTATATAAGACGAGATCTACAAAGATGATATCCTTAATTAAAGGTCCCATTGTTACCCCTTTATCTAAAACAGATGGCTAAAGGAAGTGATAATCAGGCTCGAAACCAGACACAGAAGTTTGGGAAGGACCATGAATATTTTAGGGGGAGCAAGTCATCAAAAATTCTCTTACAAATATCTAAATTGTGTTTTCTTTGTATTGAGGACTGGAGGGGCCAGACCCCTCTAGTCCTCCTTTAGTTGCGGGCCTGGTGATAATTAATAGGATGAGACTGTAAGAAGGAACGCTAGAACTTCTTACGGACCCACGGACACAATGTTATTATTCAAAAATTCACATTGTCTGGAATCCAGGGGTAAAAGTGAGGAGAAATGCGGGGAGACATAATTCCCCACTTCCAAAGAATATCTAAGGCGTTCCTTCACTTACTAAACAAGAATTTGAAGAATGATCCAAAAATGGATCAAACGATTCCGATCTTGGGCAAGAATTTTAAGAATGGATCCAAAAAAACACACGAAAAGATTGCGATCTTGTCCAATAACTAGTTTTTGGATCAGGGGCCGCCACAAAATTTTTGAACGGCCCCTAAATCGAGTTTTCCTATCTTTTACGGAATAAGCACATCGTAGTGAGTTAAGTGATATTTTGGGTTTGGCTACATTGTAACTTACGTAGTTCTCCAGATATAAGGCCTCAAGAAAAAAACAACATTGACTGAAATATAATGGATTTTTTTATCAAAAAATTATAATGAGTAAAGATAGACATTAGTGACAGCGTGACGTCATGCGTCCCCCTACCTTTTAAGATCCACTTTTACCCCTGCTGGAATCGAACCAAATATCCCCAAATGACATAGAGATGTGTGGTCTATCATTGTAACACCATGCCTCTCGATGAGACCTATAGTCAAAATCGAGAGATCTGCGTGTAGGTGTTTCCACCGGGAATAGGACTTGATGCGTCGTACACCAAAGTCATGCGCTTTTGCCACTAGATAAATGAGTAGTGAAGCACAGTATCTAGGATACTTCTTGAAACTTTCTTTTTGTTTGTTTGTTTGCTTTTCTCCGCTATGACATTAACATATTTCAGTTCTTTCCTATGAATGACAGGTCGCTTAGAGCAAAGTGTAAAGTTTTCACCCTCTGTTGTCGCTCTCCAGTCTTTAATACCACCAACTAATTGCACTCTTTTCTCTACGTCTTTTCTAAGATCACATTTTTAAAAATTTTACGCTTCCTTTAGCTTAATTTCTTCTTAAAGATTTTCTAATTAGATTTTCCTTCATTTGTAATTATCTTTAATCTTTTACTTTTTTCTCCAACGTTTCCTTATTGATTTTTCATGTAATGTTCCTAATTTTCTACAGTCTTCTCTAGAATAATCATCATTTGTCCTTTTCTTTATCACAGTTTAGTAGCGTTTATGTTGTCGGTCTATTGCCTAGAACACGCCACATAAAACAACAAAGATCACGTTTTCCATGTTCTTAAAATCGTTTTTCACATTATTACCCTTGTCCCAAATGTCCAGTGGCTAATAGGCATCTTGTCTATGTTTGTGGTTCCGTGTTCAATCTCGGTGGGGCTGTTTGTCTCAGATACAAGCCTGAGAATTGGTTTGTATATAATCCTAGTATTTTTTCATATTATGTGGAAATTAAAACAATAAGCGTTAATAATAACAAAGAAATTTCATTTAATCTACGAGGCACATCCAGAAAGTAAGTTTCCCACGCGCCCCATAGCTAGGAAACCGTATGTTGCGCGAAGCGACTGAGTGTACGTGAGAGAGTAAGGTCCTATCATGGCGCATGCGCCAGCAGAACTTCCCTAATTCTCTTAGTAGCGTCGTGGCAGTGATTGAAGATTGGCGTTCCTATTCCAGCTCCTGCCGCATGTGAAGTGCGAGCAGTGATAAAGTTTTTGAATGCACATAGGATAGCACCGTTTTCGTGGTCGCTAAGATAAACAGTGTCACTTCCGATACCGTTTAAGTCCAAATTCAACCCCACAATTTGACGAGGGGAGGGAAAATTATAGAAATAAGCGATATTATACTCTGCGTCACCCAAATTGACGTTTGGCATCAGCCAATAAGCTAGCAGTGCTACTTTCAGGGAGGAATCTAATTAATCATAATTGATTTTGTTCGTAATTGTGGACAATTATGAATGATTAGATTCGTCACTGGAAGTTTTGGTAAGAGCGCACTGCGAGCCTATTGGCTGAAACTATACACCAATTCGGGTAACGCGTAGTATAGAGCCGAATACATAGTTTTCGGGGTCGGCGAGATGAATAGAACCCCAGAACTTGGTGTACGGGAGGAGAAGATATATATATACAATTGATAGAAAATGACCGATATAGAGAGCGCTACAGTAATAGTAAAAATTGACTGACTAACATAACGTATTAGTAATTCTCCTTATTTTAACCCATCAAAGCAAGTAACCAGTAGCGGATCAGGCATGGGGCCGGGGAGGCAAAGGCTCCTAGTCCTTCGAGTGACAACAATAATTTAAGCTATTATTAATATATTTTTGAAAGATTATTATAAATTCATGGTGTGCCTATCATAATCTGGTTCTGGCTGTCCTCCCCCCAGCTTTTACCTTCTATATTCGCTACTGAGGATAAATGACGCTAGTTTAATTGTAACTACATTTTATTATACATTGAAGTTTCATACGAATTACTAAGAAAAGTACACTGGTCATCTAATCCTTGTAAGCTTTCTTTACAGCATTAAATACGAAAATTTGTTAGTTATGCTATTCGCTATATTGAATATTAAAGAAACATAAATATGTTTTTTAAAGATGGTATACATTCCATTCAATCTACCCAAGGATATTTATTGACCACAATGTTCCCTCTCTCTCCCTCCACTTCCTCACTTCGTATATACAATCTATAATATTTCGTGCTAGCACAAGGTTAATTATTTTTTCATGTCATGTATTCGTGGTGATTTTCACAAAAGCAAAAAAAAAAAAAAAAAAAAAAAAAAAACTTGAGCATTTCTTTGCATTGCGGAGATCTTACAAAAAGATATTTATAAATTCCTTTCAAAAAAGTTTTTTTTTAATTTCTGGCATTCAATACCTATATACATATTTTCATGTAGTAAGTATAACCTTGTCCTGGTATTTGCTTTACTTTCATCGGCTTAAAAATATGGATTCTCTTGTTCAGTATATTCTGACCATCTCTTTCTGCTTTAAAGACCGTTGGTATTCTAGTAACAGGATATCGGAAATTTTAATCCTTTGTCGAGAACATAGATTTCAATTGACCAAAGGAAATTTACAGTAGATAGATTGAATTCAGTGAATTTGCAACATAAATGCTTTTCTAAGACACAGTAGTTAAATGTTTGCATTTTTAAAAAACAAGATTGGATATAGCTGTCGCTTTTAGTAAACTAAAATTATTCCAGGATTTGTCTGTTTATTGACCCAAATATATCATCATTTGATTTGTATAAAACAAGCATAAAATTCAAGTTCTTGTTTCTCCTTTTAACCATAGGTTGGTGGACAACATGAAAATTTTAAAACTTTTCTCTTCCTTGAGAGAGCTGTTTTATACTTTGATAAGGTCTCTTCTTCGTAACCGCATCTAGATATTCTATCCTTGGTCTTCTTCTCCTAATTTTCCTTCTCCCTCTCGCTCTATCAGCACGGTAATCCAATCAGACTGCCAAATAAGATGGCCAGGCATGCTGTTTCTTCTTTTCCCTATTATCTTCATGATCTGTCGTTCTTCATTAGCTTCCTTTAGTACGTCTTCATTCCTTTTCCTTTCGGTCCACGATATGCGCAGCATTCTGCAAAAACACCACATTTCAAATGCTTCTAGCTTGGATATTTCAGTTTTTCTCAATTCCACGTCTCTGATCCGTAAAGACCACGCTCCATACCAGGGTCTTAATAAATTGTTTTCGAACGTCCAATGACACATTTCTTGATGTTAGTAGTCCTATTGAATGCATGTTTAGCCTGTGCTATTCTGGAACTTACGTCTTTTTCACTTCTTCCGTCCGAGGATATTAGACTTCCTAAATAGGGCAACGTCTTAACGTCTTCGATTTTCTCTCCATCTAGCCATATTTTGTTCCTTCCTATCCTGCTCTTGTGGACTTTATCACTTTCGTTTTCTTCTTATTTATCTTCATTTTGCATATTTTTTTGCAGTTGGTCGTTGGGCTTTGAAAGTGCTTATTGCAAATCCTCTTCTTTCTCCGCTAAAATTAAGGTTAATTATGGCAAATGTATGCTCCTAAGTCACAACGATAAAAGTTACAATTTTACTGATACGAGGAAATGAAAGAAAGTGCATGTAATGTACTAATTCTTACATATAAATATAGAAGTTAGAACATTAGGTATATTTTATTTCGTGCAGCGACAAAATCATAATTTTTACCAATGTGACTTTCCGTAACCTATTACTGTATGTGATTCTGAAAATCACATATTCACTATTGCTATTGAAAGAACAATAGCATTTGAAATGCATACATATTAAAGAAATCTCAATTTGTAGTCTGCAATTAAAAATGCGGCATTACTACTGTATCGCCTGACCACATGAAAATAATAATAATAAAAAGAGTATTATTTAGTGTGACCCCTGCTCAGTTGGTAGTGATTATTGTTCGAAATACACTGTGGACGTATAGCATAAGAATTACATTGCATAAAACACGAACTAATTTGTGCCAGGTGGTCACTAAGAAGCACGAATGCTATCTAACCGAGTCAGAGCAGGAGCGCAGCAGGGGAACCTAAGGCGGGAGCAAGGGGGTGCGTCCGGGGGAAGGGGAGGCGCGTCAGTGACGGTGAGAATACGCGTAAACGAGGAGAGTGGAAAAAACTTTATATATGTCATACAATACATGTCTTATGTGTTGCACAGCTTTGAGCAAGATACTAAATGCCATCCAAAAAGTAGAAAAATGTACTAAGTTAGGTTAGATTCGATTAGGTTTGATTAGATTCCTTTTTTCTGTAGTTTCAATTCATTTCGACACTTACGATAACCTGTTCGCCTTTTTAGTAGACCAAGCCTTTCACACAATTTGAACAACTGACACTAGTTATTTTAGTACAATCGGTAAAACTCAAACACAATATGTGATAATCTTGTAATTTACGCACCACTTCCACACTTTTTTTCATGAAATAAAATAGTCTCTTCCGCCTCCGCTTACAGCATCGAAAATAACTAACAACAACAAGTAGTTTCTTAACTTCAACTATTCCCCTCAACTGACTTTCACTCACTCTTCCTCACACTCAAAAATAAATTCTCCAATTCGCCTGGTAATTTTTCTAAAATTTATCCGGCGATACGGCAGTTAACCCAAAAGTGCTAACCAAAGTAACCAAGACTTAATTTTGTATGAAGAATAAAGTATTTTTCTGCAATCACTAAGCATCTCTCTACTAAAACCAGAAGTGGTAGGAATATACTACCAGATTATGATAGTTGAGATAATATAAAAACTTCTTCATTTCGTGAGCTCCTTCGTGGCTGAGCGGTTAGCGTACGCGCCTCTGGCGTGGGAGGCCCGGATTCGATTCCCGGTGGAAGCTAATGTGGTTCGGATTTCATGTTAATCAGTAGGTCCACGTCTCATATAGCCTCGCTGCAGAAAAGGGACGTTAAACTCAAATTCAACTTAACCCAACTGCTTCACTTCGTGTGCACGAGACACTGATACTTTTTAATACTGTATATTAGATTATATAACAAATTTGGTATATGTCACTTAGAGCATCCTAATTCACCAGTTTCTTTGGGAACAGATCATGAAACTAGTTTCTGTACCACTTAAAAGACTACGTCAACGTGCAGCTGCAGGAGTGACAAGAGAAGACCTCCGTGTAATGCAGAGAGCGTCCTTTGTCAGACATTGATCCTCTGTTTGTTTTCTTCTCTGCTTCCTCTGTATTGTTCGTGGCATATCTCGCAAAGGATGAACCACCTTTTGTTGCTGAGAAAGTATTTGTCTTCTGTCGTATACTTTTCATGCCATCGTCTGTTGCTCAAAACGATAGTTCTGCAAACACAGCATTACCAAACAAGCATCTCGCGGCAAGACCACTGAAAAAAGCCAGATTAAAGTGCGAAAAAAAATCTTACCCTCTTCTCTTACCCTGAAAAAACCTTTTTTCTTTCTAATCTTCTGTAAACAGATTACAGAGTTTCTCCTTTTCCATCGCAGAATTTCTATAATTTAGAGTAAGACACATTCATCGATGAGTTGAGGGACCTTATGCCTTTACTCCAAAATAACTTAAGGGGCAAAAAGAATTAATAGATTGAAATGAAATGTTTGACAATATAGTAAAATTTATGCAATAAGAGTCAAGATACAAAAATCTCCAAATTTTATAATTCATGTGTAACTAATACAAATGGACGTAAGAATATTCTCTAAATGCGGTGTATGTTACTGTATAGAACTCCTTAACATACAGCTCCTATTCTTGATGTCCTTATAGTTACATATAACTATATTAACGTATTATTATTATTATTATTATTATTATTATTATTATTATTATTATTATTATTATTATTAAGTATTCTGCCTTTTGGTAGGTCCTGAGACTAATGAGGTTTTTTTTTATTCTTAATTTTCAGTTTCTTCCATGTTTTTCTGGAAACGTTTCTTCCATGCTTCACGATTTTCAGCTTCCTATTTTAAATCCCAATATTATCTTCTATTTTTCAAATCATCGATCAATTGAGTTCTTCTTCTTCCTATTCTTCGCTTTCCTTCCATCTTTCCTTCTATGACGTTATGAAGAAGACAATTTGTGGACAAGATGTGTCCAATCCAACTGGCCTTTCTACGAAGGATGGTAGCTAGAAGCGTCCTCTTCTCTCCTATCCGTTTTATAACATCTTCGTTAACATATAATAATATAAATTTAGTGTTAATGGGTGAATTCTTGGGTAAATTTCTTCTCATTGGAGCATCATTATTAGACATGGCATTACTTGATAAGTATGAGTGTTCGAAAGCTTCTGTGGGTTAAAACAACACCATTTTGGGATGCTTTGCCTAGAATATGACAAAAATGGACCTACTTGGACTACAAACATGTCTGCGTTCACTTCTTCTGTATCGAAGATTTTTCTTAGAACATGTATAGTTAGAATTCGGGTGAAAGATCATACAATACTTGTAGAGTAACATGCATTCATAGTGCGCCATATCTTTACGGTCATAATGTTCCATTTGTTTCTAGTCATATTGTTGACAGATATCTCAAAGTGAATGTGTGCATGCTAATTCATTGCTGACAGCATCTTTCTTTTCAATAAAATAAGATGTATCATTGGCTAAGAAACATCCTGCCTAAGGAGAATAGATTTTTCTCATTCTTGAATGGGCAAGTTGTATGTCATGGGATTTGATCATGTACACTTATGTTCAAAATTATTGTCGCATGTCTTTAAATATGTTGTTGTAGGAATATAATTTGATAACGAATTCGCCTGGTATTTCTTATAATGTTAGTATGTGTATAATCGGCAAATACATGTATGTGACAAATTTCATGTCAAAAGAGTAGTAAATAAGAACAATAAAACGAAAATAAAACTTTCTTGTCCACTTAGCAACATATTGTTGTATTCACTCTAATTTTCGAATTTATAATTCTTTTCCTATGAAATTTACCATAAATATATATTTGCCGATTATACACATAGTATCAGCAATAAAAGTATCCTGCAAATTCATTATCAAATTATATTCTTACAAGAAGACAGTTATAGATATGCGACAATCATTTTGGACATGAGTGTACGTGGTGCCTCACTCGTAGTGTAAGAATTTCAGGATCGGGACTCGAACCTACGGAGCTCCAAGATTGGGTTTGATTCTCTCGGTCTAAGGTGAAACCATAGTATATAATAAATGGCAGAGAAAATGGATACACACACATTCAACCATTAGATCTGCCTTGTGAGTATATAGTTGCCTTACGCGTCTTTGGAGCGGAAGACCCAGTTTTGATTCCTGGATGGACCGCATGTGGTGTTTGTTCCACGTTAGGCTTTAAGTCTACGTCTCACATAATTTTGCTGCTGCAAGGAAAACAAAACTTAAACCCAATACAGTCCAAAACTTTCAATAAGAAAATTAATCTTAAAATTTGCATATGGAACAGTGGTTTATTTTTATACTTTTGATTTAATTAATCGGTACGTGGAAAGAAAAAAAAACTCTGCTGTATAAACTGGGGTCATCTTGAGAAGAGAAACATTCTTTGGTGATTATATATTTTATCTAATATCTTTTTATATCATAACTAATTCTTTTAATACTAAAAATAAATAAATTTCTAAAGAATTAAAGACGACAAAAATGCTTGATTTCAACGAATTAATAGAACTACTCAGATAAACTATTAGATAGAACGGTTAGAACTTTGATCAATTTGGTCTATTACCTATGTAAAATTAATTTGTTTCTTTCCATA
The DNA here is from genome assembly GCF_964235325.1 of Thermobia domestica. NCBI lineage: Eukaryota > Metazoa > Arthropoda > Insecta > Zygentoma > Lepismatidae > Thermobia > Thermobia domestica. The sequence goes on from NC_137463.1 coordinate 7,136,204, forward strand.
TGAACGATCGTCTTGCTTTCAGAAGAATCAGAGTGATAGTTATTCTTTGGGAAGAACAATAAATGATTGCCATACTCTGAGGTGGACTGTAAATGACTACTATACTTTGAGAAGGACCGTAAGCGATCGTCATACTTTGAGAAGGAAGCTAACAATTCACATACTTTATGAAAGGTAATGAAGAATCGTCATTTTTAAAGAAGTATCATGATCAATCATCATACTTTGAGAAGGACTTAAAGAATTCTTACTTGAGAAGGACCGCAAAGACTGTTATACTTTGAGGAGGATCTTGGACAATTGTTATATTTGGATAAAGATAATACTTTGCGAAGGACCACGGACATTCGCCATACTTTGAAACGAATCGTGAATGATTGTCATGCTTCGAGCAGGACTATGGACGATAACATTATTTATGAAGGGATAACAATTGTCACACATCGAGAAGGGTTAGTTCAATCTTCATAGTTTAAGAAGCATAATGAACAATACTTTGAGAAAGACCGTAAACAATTATCATGGTTTGAAAAATAAACTATAATCAATTTTCACACTCGACAAGAACCATGAAGATCGTGATACTTTGTGAAGGATCTTTAACAACCTTTATAATTTGATAAGGATTATACTTTGAGAAGGAACGTGGACTATCGCAACATTTTGAGAAAAAGCGGAACAATTGTCATACTTTGGGAAAAACCATGAGCCATCGTCGCTCTTTGAGAAAGATAAAAAATTGCCATACTTTGAAAAGGGTCAACAATCGTCAAACTTTGAAAAACAGTGAATGGTCTTCATACTTTTTGAAGGATGGAGAACGATAAATATATCTTAGGAAGAAGCGCAAATGATCGTTGTACTTTAAGAAGGATCGATCATAGTAATTTGAAAAAAAATTTGAACGATCGTCATAGTTTGAGAGAGAGAGAGAGAGAGAGAGAGAGAGTTTATTTGGAGTTTGAAGTCCCTTTCAAGAGCGACGCTATATGAGATGGGACCTACTGATTAACACAGAATCCGAAATTCATGAGTTCCTACCGGGAAACGAACCAGTGTCTTCCACAGCAAAGACGCGTACGCTAACCGTTTAGCCACGAAGGAGCTCTTTTGAGAGAGAGTGAGTAAGAGACCACCATACTTTGAGAAGGATACTGAAATGAAACGAAATGAAATATTTGAGTTTTACATTCCAACGTTTATGCCGGCTAGGCTAAAGAAGACGGTGATGCTGTGAAATGAATACAAAGGTGGAATGAATAAAGTGGGAGGAAACGGGAGAACTCCTAGAAAACCCACGAATATGATGTTGTCTACCACAAACTTACTTGGCCGCGGATCAAATCAGGGGTCTCACGCACCAAAGGTTAGCGGTGTTTGTCCACCACAAAACCCACTTAGCGCGAGCTGGGATCGAACCAGGGACCCCACGCACCGGAGGTGAACACTCTACCACTGACCCACCATGCCGCGAGAAAAATACTGAGTTTACTCTTATTTCTGTAAGCCATTCAGTGTAAAATATCTTCTTCGTTTGTGGGCATGCAATGTAATTCAAGGACACGCAATTGTGTCGCAGTTTAATAATTCAGAAACTGTAATACGAGTACCATGCTGTCCTAGTGTTTAGTTGGTGCTGTTCTGTTAGGAAAACAGACTTCACTTTCCTTAAATGAAAACTTTAGAAATTTGAACTAAATAAAAACATGGTGTATAAGTAATGTGAAAGTTTAAAACTGAAATATTGACTTTATGTTATTGGAATATTTTGCAAATCAACTTCTTGGTCTCTTTTTATGACAGATGCAGTGAAAGTAAGGCATATGAAAGATAAAGAGAATGTGAGAGAGATACAAGAACACATTCTCCATCACTTACCTTATCTCTTTTTTCTTACTTTTTCTTTTAGCTCACAAATGCAATAATGTCAGTCTATCTGTAAGGATGGAAATGGTTTTCCAATGTCAACTGTTCAATCTAACTTTTCAAAGAAGAAAGAAAGGAGAAGAAGAGAAATAGAAACGGTAGAAGGGGTTAGAAGGAAAAACAAAAAAAAAATCTACATAAACTCCCTACTGCCTATCTTTCTCTTCCACACAATTTTGTATATTCTTTCTTCGTTCTCCAAAGAGTGACCTCATTTTCGCATAATATTTGTTATTTGTTCTCTAACTTTCACAAAGAATCACGAAGTCATCTTTTTATTTACGTCTGATATACACCGTCATAAGGTTAAAGCTTTTGACATTTTCTCTTTTATGTTTACAAGTATAACTTCTATTTGTTCCTACTTTTGTTATAAAGCTGAATAATTTACTTTTACTCAAAATATATTTTTATTTGGCAGGCCTCAGATGTCGTTAAACATAGTCAGAGAAAGGAATTTAGAGCCCGTAGTGGCTCAGTGGTAGAGCGTTCACCACTGTTTATGAGGTCTTTCGTTCGATCCCAGCACACGCCAGGTGAAATCTGTGGTGGATAAACACGGTGCGTGGGTTTTCTTGGAATTCTTCCGTTTTCTCCCATTTTTTCATTCCACCATTTCACTAATTTCTCATCATCACCATCTCCTTTAGACTAATCTGCTTAATCGTGGGACGTAAACCTTAAAGATTTCATTTCATTTTTCTGTAATTAATATTAAAGTACAGGTAGGAAATGTCTAATTTTTTCCTATTTTTTAAGTGTGGGGTCCACATTAATGGTTTACATTTGAGTGCTTTAATGCTTTTTCTTGATTTTCATATAGTGTGGTAAGGAACATCAACTATCGCAGGTCGCCGTAGTTACCTTGCTGTTGCCTCTAGGTATCTGATAGATGTTTTGGTATGGTTTCTGTATTGCTATGAGTGTAGTGATTGCATCATTGGATATTGTTCTTGAAGATTGTTGTTCGCGAAGGTCTTTCAGAAATGGAATGTTACAATTTTATTGGATCTGGACTATCATTGTATCCATGGAATATCCATTCATTGTTCTCGCTTACTTGCTCTGGACCAGTTGTAGATGCCGTAACGTTAAGGTTGCAGCATGTTCACAGGCCGGATGTGTGTATACATCAAAATTGGACGCAGGCACATTTGATACACATGTAATCATTTTTCGTGAGTAATCTGTAAGCTAACGAGTGTCAGTGGAAGGGCTCGACGGGTTGTGTTACTTGTTTGGCGGTGAGACTAGTGCCAAAGGAAAGGCGGCAATTCAATGTGTCACCTAGGTATATGGTTTCTGGCCGTGATGAGAGAAGGACCCCTTAGATTATTAAGCTGATGGGTCGTTGTTTTCATGTTTGAGTAAAGTTGATCAGGTTGGCTTTGTTCGACTTCATCCTGATCTTTCATTTAGCAGTTCAGTTTACAAGGAATCTGATGTGTCGTTGCATGTAGAATTTAATATAGCAGCAATTTCAAGCAGTAAACAGGACAGTGATGTTTGTGAATGTTACTGCCATGTTATTGAAAATGGTGGAGAAATTGTAGGTAATATATTGTAGATTATTTGCGGATAGATATAAGCCGTGTGGTACTCCTGGGGTGGTGAGGAGCCTAGCAGCAAAAAGTAAGTAGCTAAAATAGCTATCTAACTTTGCACATAATTTATATTCGAGACTCTTGTCTAATAACTCTATTTATAACTTCTTGGCTTCAACACACACGATAATCCAATCAATTTCCTGAAATTATAAGATTTCTCATCTTCCGCCATCTAACGTCAATCACAACTAACTAACTAACTAACTAACTAACTAACTAACTAACTATGGCCTATGGAACCCGAAGGTTCAATGCCGCGTTCACAAAAGCTCTCCACTGACTTCTATCCTTAGCTAACTGCATCCAGTTTCTACTTTGTATTCCAATCTCTGCCAGATTCATCTTAATGTTGTCCTCCCATCTGCACCTAGGTCTTCCTAATGGTCGTTTTCCGATTGGTCTTCCAGCCAAGACTTTGAAAGCGTTTCTACTTTCTTCCATTCTAGCTACATGACCTGCCCACCTAAGCCTTCTAGACTTGACGACCCTAACAATGTTGGGTAAACCATATAAATTATGTAGTTCCTCGTTATGAAGTTTCCGCCATTCCCAATTCCCGTTCCTCTTTGGTCCGAATATTGGTCTCAGGATCTTGTTCTCAAATACTTTCAGTCTATGTTCTTCCCTCGGAGTAAGTGACCATGTTTCGCAGCCATACAGAACAACAGGCATGATTATCGTTTTGTATATTTTAAGCTTCAAATTCCTCGACAGAATTCGCGACGACAAGAGATTTTGAACCGAATAGTAACACGAATTCCCTGCTTTTAGTCGACATTTAATTTCTCCGTGAATATGATTTTCCTCTGTTAATATTGATCCTAGATATTTGAAACTATCCACTTTATCAAAAATATTTTAACGCATCCATAATTTGCTGTATTCCGGTCAATCACAACTACATCCAATCACAACTAACTACATTGTTTAACTATGTTACTATGGACCATATCTCTTTCAGTATTCCAATAACAGGTTCCATCTCCGATCATATCGCTCTCAGTATTCCAATAACAGGTTCCATCTCCAACCATATCTCTCTCAGTATTCCAATAACAGGTTCCGTCTCCGACCATGTCTCTTTATTAAAGCTTGAATTGGTAAAGATCCGATATTTCCAGTTTGAGTATATGAACCTCATAGTTTATAATCTAGCGCACTTCCACAATATTAGATTTGTTTGTGCTTCATTTAACTTCGAAGAAAATAAAGGGATATTTCTCTACCCAGTTTCATCAATTTATGTCCATATTTGAATTTACAGTAATATTGAAACACACTGCAGTAATATTGAATCATTTTTGCATATGAAAACAGACTGCTTAGTGTTAATATTTGCTTAAGAAACTGTTATATTGTGTCGATACTTTCTGCTCGTAAAATAAAGCCCTGGTGTACAAGATATCTTTATAATACTTTGAAGAAAATAATGCTTCCAAAATCGTTTTCAGGTAATCGATTCTCCTTGTGGTTTACGAGTTTTCAATTTTGGAAATAAATAAATAAAAAAAAAACATTTTTTAAAGAAGAATTTCCTATGTCTGTACTTCTCCTTTATATTCTTGCTATTCTTAAAACTTTCTAAAAACGAAAAAAAGCCAGCAAAAATATACGTTACGGTGCCTGGTTCTACCTGTTACAATATAATGGTTCAGTGGGTATTAAAAACAGACCTATACACATATTAGGGAAAAGTCAATAAAAACATTGATCTGGTATCGAACTCAAAATACCAATAGGAACATAATCTTTATCACAGAAACACCTTTACACATTCAATTAATGTGTGTTATATGTGTAAGTGTGTGTGTGTCTTTTATAATAGGGTGTTAGCCTGACGAAAAGGGAAAGTGTTTGATATTTGTAAAGTGAGAATCCCGACGGAATGATTGAATATGTAAATGTTCTTTATGGCTTCATGATTGCTGTGAGAGGTTATATATATATATATATATATATATATATATATATATATATATATATGTGTGTGTGTGTGCTGTTAGCAGTACCATGCAAACCTCTCATTTGTTATCGTTTGACCGAGCTACGTGATCGATAGGGTCCCACATTAAAGAGGTTCGCAGGTAAATAGTGGACGGAAATTCGTTAAGTTCTTTAATCGCTAATTCATTTCCTTTCAAAAATGTGCGACTGTAAATGCCTTCTTCATACCTAAGTTGTAACCTTCATCGTTTGAAGAGGCCATCAAAATTCAATCACAACAATTCAAAATTACTAATGCCTAGAATAATACGAGGGCAACATATCTGGTATATGACAAAATACGAACATAACTGATTGGAAGTGAATCCAGTATTTTGCTGTTGCGATTACATCTGTCCAATCATCTGACAGACTTTGTATGGCGCTGAGTACAACATTTTGTTACAGCGCTTCACGGGAGCCCCCATGAAACAGGAGCGGCTTTAGTGAGTATTCCGTGTAGGCACGGCCTACCCATAAATTTTGAAAAATATATAAACGCTAAAAGATACAATAAAGAGTAAGTATATTTTCCAATATTTATGTTAGCGGTAGATAATTATTTTACAAATAGCATCAACACTACTGTAAAAGTAGTTTCCTACTTCATTAATCAATCAAATGTGTATATGTATCCTCAAGCGAGGGAGTTTGCCTATCCAAAATTCAAATCCTAAAGCCGCTAAAATGTTAGGAACTGGCAGCGACATGTTTTTTTGTGTTCAGAATAACGTGTGATGTGATGTATTTCGTCACGGTATATTTGATATTTTCTTCATTTTTAAGTGTAAAAGAAAACATTGTAACATGCGTTTTTACTTGTACGAGGTACCATGCTGCTGACTCTCTTTAACACTTCGGACATCGCACCAAAGTATTCTGTGTTCACTGCTATCAAGACTTATCGTTTGCCTACTTTGGACCAATCATAAAATCAGAGCATATCTCAAAATTCGGTTGATGACATGTCTGGGAATTTCACCCTACAGGGAATACTCCGTACACCAATTGAACATTAATGAAATGTGCCTTTTTGGGCTGCGCATGCATGACTTCCTTTACGATGATAAGGACCAACATCCACAGTTTCTCGAATTCGAAATAGGGCCTCTTTAAATTGGCTTTTTCGCAATTTTGTACTGCAATTGCTGTGAAACTTTGCACTTTTCGATATAGGTCAATAGGAACTTTTTTTCTTATTTTGATGTGGGGAATCGCTACTTACAGTTTGTCGGTATAGTTCATTAACACCCTGTATATATATAGCTAGGCTAGTACAGGTCTCTTGCAATCTTGTGTGAACTTCTAAAGTGTTTCTTCCAATGTGCAACCAATGTATTTGTGAATACTTGCTGTCCTTACTTCATAAACATGATTCAGGGTAATGAAATACATATGGACTCCCTCCAAAATGGAATTTTTCCACGAAAGGGATTTGAACTTCAACATTTCATAGTTTTAGTTGCAATCTTAGAAAAAGTAAGCATTTTTCACGAGAACTTGTGGTTGCAAACATTTCACAAAATATCACAGCCTACGAATATATTGGGTACATCGCCCATTTGAAGAATGTGTACTTTGTGTAATACTGTCCAAATAAGAAGTAGTATATAAATATATTTGATGTACATACAAAACAATAATTTAGTATATAGAAGAAGAAATCTGTAAGTTGTAATTATATAGGGGGAAGGTGGGTAAAATGACCACCCTAAGGAATTTTAATTTTTTCAGTCCTATAGAAACATGCTAGCAAGTAAATAAAAGTTTTGTAATTTACTTCCATCCTTAAGTTTTAAGATATATTTAAATGAGCCTGTTTTGAAGAAGATTTACGGAGTAATTATTGATAATTTTAAGTCATACAAAATGTCCGCAAAGTGGATACGCTTCCCTACAATGACTGTTGCTTATGGAATGTCATTCGCGACGCTATGATCTGATGTGAGAATTTATGGATTAAATTGACTTGTTAATTTAGGGGGTTAAAGTTAATCTTTATATCCAATAGTCATCTATTAAGAGTCCACCTAATCTGAAAGACTGGCAGAAACTGTTATTAAAGTAGGTTACCTGTAGTCAAAAGAAAGTTAGCTAATACTAAATATAGAGAATTGGAATAGAAGTTACCAAAACTCCAGCTTTTAAAATAGTCAAATGCATTTATTTGTTAACAGAACAAACTAGCTTAATAACTTTTATATTATTTCGATCAAAAATATAGACCTAAGTCTATATGAGGGTACCTAGCATTGCAAATTTATAATAGGTGATCCGCTGTTTCAATATTAAAACATTAAGGCTAATTTATTACATAATTTAGCAATATTTGTCGTCGGGCAAAGTCGGGAATTGGAAGCGTCGGGCAAAGTGGCCACTGGCACAGTGAGAAGGGGAAGCAGTGGCTCAGTGGTAGAGCGTTCACCTCTGGTGCTTGGGGTCCCGGGTTCGATCCCAGCCCCCGACAAATGAACTTTGTGGTGGACAAACACCGTGTGCGTGGGTTTCCTCGAGGTTCTCCCGTTTCCTCCCACTTTCTTCATTCCACCATTTCATTCATTACTCATCATCACCGTCTCCTTTAGCCTAACCGACATAACAGTGGGACGTAAAACTCAAAGATTTCATTTAATTTTTCCTTCAATACATGTAAGCCTACATCTATTGTTCAATTTACAGTAATAAAATAAAATAAAATAAAAAATGTAGGTTTCCTGAAACCATTTTAAGGGGATTACTTTGAATATATCTTACATTTATATGTTCTGGTTACAGGGTACTATGAACTCTCTATTGGATAGCTTATGCCCCAGGTCAAATGATAGACCCGATTTCAAAAATGTATTCTGAGACATCTGATAAAAATATGTTATTGTGAAACACGTGCTAAGGAAGGTAAACTGTGAAAGGTTTCTTTAATCATGTCACAAGTGTTTTGTGTGAGCACCTAGCGTAATACGGCACAAATCAAGTCGATATTTTTTCTGCAGCCAAACCTATAGTAGCAAGTTTTGGTCAATATCAGGGATGACTGCTGTGATGCGGGCACGGAGATCATCCAATGTTGTTGGAAGTGATGGTACGTGAACAAGATCCTTTATAAAAATCCCACATGAAGAAATTACATGTAATCAAATCATGTGCACACTAATCACAGACTTGTTTACATTATAATCAAACACATAGAAAGATCTCTGTTCTCCAGTCAACGCCATTTTCCTTGAGAGTCTTCATCCCGGCGAAATTAAAATACCGCTAATTTTACAGTAATTATGTGATATCTTCAAATAGATAAAAGATAATTGAAATGTGGAACAAGAGCGCCCTAGACAATATTATTTTGCGTGAGCTACCGTTATCACAAGTCACCGTTTTCAGCTGTTTAGGAACGCGAAAATAAATGCTGATTTTCAAAATGGCTCGAAATCTAAAGCAGATAGGTTCCACATTTCGATTATCTTTTATCTATTTAAAGATATCACATAACTGTAAAATTAGCGGTATTTTAATTTCGCCGGGATGAAGACTCTTAACTGCTCGCTGCTGAATCTTAGCGGTAGAAAGCAGAAAACATTGAGTGAAAACTAAACTTTTAAAGTTAACTCTTTGTAATGAAATGAAATGAAATGAAATCTTTGAGTTTTACGTCCCACGTTTATGCCGGTTAGGCTAAAGAAGACGGAGATGATGAGAAAAATGGTGGAATGAATGAAATGGTGGAATGAAGAAAATAGGAGAAAACGGGAGAACCCCGAGAAAACCCACTCACACGGTGTTTGTCCACCACAAAGTTCACTTGGCGCGAGCTGGTATCGAACCAAGGACCCCGTGGACTAGAGGTGAACGCTCTAGCACTGATCTACACCGGCCCTCAATTAACCTTTCGAAGCGCATGTTTCAGAATAACATCTTCTTACTAGGTTTCTCAGAATAAATTTCTGGAATCAGGTCTATCATTTTGAGTTGCCCTTAACAAGAAGTAAAATTTATTTGCCATTCTGTTGATGCTCCAGCATGTACGAACCAACTCACGTTTTACGATTGTAGGTTTTAATCCTTTGTAGACGAACCTATTTGTATCAACAGACAGAGGAATTCTGGTACCATCTTAAAATTTGTAGAAAAAATCATTGAAATTGTTTTTATTTTAAAGACATTTGTGAAAACTCCTAATCTTGCTTTGTCAAACGATTTGTTATATTTTACAGTTCTTACTTTTTATAAATCTTTTACGTTAAACACAACGGATTGAGCTCGTACCTAATCCGGAATGTGTTAAATTTGATGTGCACATTTGATCCGCGTAAATACGATATTCAACATTAGTTTAGGTAAGATATGATAGTGGTTGAAATTAATAGTTTCTTTATACTATAATTAAAAAGTAACAAATGAATTTCTCTCCCAACTGGAACAAAGAGCTGGGAACAAGTTAGAATGAGTTACTGAAATCGAGACTTCTCTAACGCTTCCATTTGTATTTCCCTTTTACAGCCATTTTCTCCTTGCCTTTTTTTCCTAAGGTTTTCTTAACCCTTTCTAACGCCATCTATCTGTCTCAGGAATAATTATGCGAGAGACTCGGAGGATCCGTTTAACCTACCCTAAATTGCTGAGAAATTTATTCTGGACTAGGGAGAAACCACTCCCAGAATTCCTTGTAAGGGGTTTTGGTTCACGGAGCTGATTCCACTCGTAAAGTATTCCGTAGGAGATATTTCTTTTTCATTTTCTCTTTCGTAATATCTATCCTTTTTTAGTTAAAAACTTCCCGTTTCATTACTCACTATTTCTTTTTCATTATTTTTTCTTCAACTTTTTTCTTTAATGAGACGAAACGCATTATGTTTTTTTTCTGAAGATATAAGGTTTGATAAATTCATGTTTCAAGGAACAATATGTTTCAGAAATGGCAATTCTAGATTTAAAACAAGAAAAGCGTGCTCTACGCTATAAGAATTTTTCTAAATTTACGACATATATTTAACAAATTTGTTGTCAAGACATCATTCTAAAATTACAATTTAGTCAAGCGTAAGAATACGGATTATACTAAAGTATAGTTGAAATTAAAATTGCAACAAATCACAATATATTGTTAAAACGATATATTTAAAAAAATCAATTTCTTTCTGACAGATTTTAATTTACCATTCTCCGGTTTCATTGAACTATTTTCTATGAAAACGAATGACCTACAGACAGTGGCGGATCTAGTAGGTAAAAACTGGGGGACATCCAAAACCAAGTTCTGATAGGTATATCATGAGTTTACAATAAACTTCCAAAAATATATAAACAATAAAATATTTTTGTCATTCAAACAACTGGCGGGCCTAGGCCTCCTGGCCCCAGGCTAGGTCCGCCATTGCCCCCAGGCATTCTCATGAACGCACCTTGCGCCCTAAACTTCTCCCCTAGGGCCCTCCTGCTAGTATCCTTTCCTGAAGGCACGTATGCTAATTATTTCCACTGTAATATTTTACAATAAAAGTAAAGGTGACCCTACTTTGTAGTGGACAAACACCGTGTGTGTGTGGGTTTTCCCGGCGTTCTCCCGTTTCCTCCTACTTTCTTTACACCACGATTTCATTCATTTCTCATCAACACCGTCTTCTTTAGCCTATCTGGCATAACCGTGGGACTTAAAACTAAAAAGATTAAAGGTGCCCGAAGGATATGTATTGGCTGTTGGTAATTTCTAGGTAAAACTCCATTATTTTTTAGACTTCATACGCACATGTGTGATCAAGGAAGCTCGGTCCCTCTGAAGTTTGGTATGGCTTACGTACTTGTATTAAAATTTTCACTGATGTTTTGTTAAGATGTTATCTTAAAAACCTAAATGGAACTCCCCAATTGTTAATCAGAACACACGCATATAGGATGTAACATGATCTTGTGGACGCCCTGTAGAATGTAAATAAATCCTGCTACCAGGGATTGTAATTCCAGGCTCTATAGTTGGAAGGTGTACATCTAATTGACTAAGCCGCTGCGACTGTAGTGTCAAGCAATAAATACTCAGATCAAACGTTTATGAAACCCAAATAATGGCTGTTTTCATGGTGCATATAATAAGGATAAATTATAATAATAGTCCATATTTTTTAGACTTAAAATGTATGCTATACACAAATATTGGATGCATTATACATCACTTTTGGTCGTATCATTCTATTGTCTATCCATTGGTCAGAGTAAGGAACTGTTTTTTGATGCGGATATAGCAAACCGAGAAAAATTCTATTTCCGCCATTATTCCATTGTTAATTAAATTTGATTTGCAATTTGGTATCCCTTTCAGCTACAAGGCTATGTGAGAAGTTGACTTACAGCTTAACGTGAAATCTGAACCACATGAGCTCCCGCTGGGAATCGAACCTCGGTCTCATACACCAAAGGCACGTACGCTAATCGTTTAACCACAAGAAAGCTCTATTCCGTTCTTCAAATGAGAAGTATCCCTCTTTCTTAATCCAATGGCTAAAGTACTTACCCTAGTTACAAGAGGTTCTGAGTTCAACACCTGGGAGGATGGATCATCGATCCAACTACAGAGGTTCAGATTTCACTTTAAAACTGTAGGTTTGTTGTTGTATAGCCTTGCTGTTGAAAAGGAGTGCAAATGTAATTCTGTCACTGAACCAATGGAAAGCAGAAGAGGTGAACAGAGTTGTTTAAGAACTTCCGGTTTCGATAGAAAAATAACTATTGAAGGTGGATATGGACTCTTGGAATGTTAAATAAAGGGTATCCCATAAACAATACAACTTTTAAGTGCATAATAATATACACAGTTATTGATGATATTAAGAAATCTGCATATTACATATTTACATATTTTTGCAGTGTATGCTACCTGTGATTATGTATGAAATATGATATTACTCAAATGTCCTTCACGGCTCTGCAGCCATACTTTAGTTCTTTCAATTAAATTTTCCATTACTTTCCGGCATACTTGCACTTCTAGTTCTGAAATTACAAGCTGAATCTCAACCTTGAGCTCTGGAAGTAATTCGTTGGCGTACACATGAGATTTCAAATACCCTCACATAAAGAAATCACGTGGTGTCAAATTACAAGATGTGGGTGGTCAGTTTACATCACCGTTGTTTTAGAAATCGCCTGGCGAGGAAACCTCTCTCGTAACAAGTTCATACAGTTTCTACCTGTGCAGAAAACAGATGACGATCATGTCCTATTTGGCCCTTCGTGAGTGTTGTTAGTAGCGGATCGTGACTACTAGCCACAAAGATAACAAATGAAAATCGTGTAACGCTCAGTGTTGTCAACGTACTAGAACAGAAATTGCGGGCATTTCAAAAGTTGCATTGTTTATAACAAACCTTTTAATTCTTATCACAATAAATTTCTCACAATTTCATACTATTTATCTATTCATATTGAAACCAGAAGTGGAGTCAAGTATTGAAATAAAAGAATGCCACTTCCGACTTCAATACATGAATAAGGACAGAAATTGAACCTCTTCTAAAAGTCCTTGATTAACTCCAAAAATAATTGTCTTACTGTTTATCACGTTTTTGCTCTTATATCTGTCAAAAGACGGCCAGGCGCAGAGGCGCACCCAGAATTTTTGTTGGGAGAGGTTTAAGCTTTGTGGGAGGGTCCAATACTACAAGGGGGAGGGTCTATTATATCTATATAGTATTGAACGGGTATTATTCTGCACCTGAAACGACGACACATAATTGTAAAATATTTCCACCTTTATTTTCAGACAAAATGATAGAATTAGATTGTTTTTAAAAGAGAAAGAGTACAGATGAAGTGTAAGATTAAATTTTTGTGCTACATCAATCATTTTTCTGTTAAATAAGTAGACTTTTATCGAGAAAGTGTACACATTTACGTTGAGTTACGAAGTTTTCATGAGGTCTTGAACTGGTGGACCCCCTCTAGATGCACCCTTGGCCAGGCGGACAGACATAGTTTTCTGTAAGACTTCCCGCTGTCATGAATACTACAGTTTGGAAACCCCAAACCAGCAATTTTCCTAAAGTACATACAAAAGATATTGGCGTCATTGTTACCAGACGACACACTATAAACTCATCCGCTAATTTTTGGAGTTAAAGAAAAGAAGAAAAGAAAGGAAAAGAAAGATTGACATGTTTCTACATGCACACGTTTTAGAATTGGTTACAAGCCCTTTACTTTTCTCTATTACTCCGTACTTGCGTGTTACAGTCCGTGATGGTGTTAAGTGATTTTAATTATTATCATTAAATCTGCCACAAATCCTCGCAGAGTACGAAAACGTATGTAGTATTCATGGGAAAGCGTGCACACGCTGTTGTGTGATCTTTAATCATGCTTTTGTACTTGAAGATTTTCATTTTGTTTTTTATTTATTCTCTGGGAGCATGCAACTCTTTTTAACTATGCGTGATAACTGTCACCCCGTGTCACAGAAACTTTGTTTATTCTTCCGTCTGTCCGTCCGGCCGTCCTGACCACGGAAATTCTAACAAGATTCTTTGTACTGAAAATTTAGTTGCATGTTGGATCAGTATTTGAATAGGGCGAAGAAAAGGAACATTGTAATTAAATATGCTTTTGGTTGCATTTTTCGCAGCTCTATGATTTGAACTAAAAACGTTTGGACTTCAAGGTAAACATTTTCGTTTAACACGCGATTGTTTCTACAATACTCAATTTCTTTGCGCGTGTTAGGATTTAACCTTCTGGCACTGGGAAGCCTCTGATACAAACCAGAGAAGATTATACAGAATCTGGAGACGATAAGTGGTTAATCTTATGTGAGCTTGTAGTCAAGGGGTCGTAGGTTCTAGCCGCGCAACAAGAAATGTTTGTTCAGAAGGGTCAAAGCTTCTGGGGTAAAGGTTGAATACTACAAGTCCCCATGTCTATGTATTATTGAACGTGTATTATTTTTTACTCGTAAAGACGATAAGTAATTGTAAAATATTTCTACCTATATTTTCAGGAAAAATGAGGAAGTAGATTGTTTTTATAAGAGAAAGAGTACAGATGAACTATAAGATCAAATTTTCATGCTACATCAATCATATCCCTGTTAAATAAGTATATTTATATTTTGAAAGTCTACAAATGTATGCTGAGTTAGGAAGTTTTAGAGGTATAGGCCAGGTGGACATCCCCCAGTAGGTATGGTTCTGTTAGGTTCTAATTTCAGACCTTAATATCCTCATCGAGTTGCCTCCAAACCTTTATTTAATCACACCATACAAATGATTTAAGATTAAATCCAAGTGGATTTCTTCCAAACTTCTACTTCATGTTTCATCAAAAGTGGCCCCGCGTAGAGTAGTCGCTACGGCTCTCGTCTTCGGTGCGAACGGTCCCGGGTTCGGTTCCCGGTGGGGGCACTCAGTCGAAAAGATGTGAAATGCTTTTTCAGGCCAGCCTCCCTGAATGAGGTTTACCTAGGTTTTTCTCATTCACACCAGGCAAATGCCGAGGTAGTACCTAACTTATAGGTCCCAGGTAGCTTCCTTCCTTACAAAATCCTTTCTTCCTTCCCTTTCCCCGGATAGTGTGATCCCAAGAGACATCATACCTCAACCGTGACGGGCTAGATGGTCTTAGATGCCGAAAGCCCAAAAATCTAAAATCCTAAATCCTAATCAAATTCCGACAAGATGCCATACGTGAAATCATCCATAAATAGTGTGATTTTTTTAATAAATTTCGCTGATATATTGAAAATAAAATCTAGACAACAAGTCACACTTTAAATATTGCAGGTCCACTGAATTGCTAATAACCCTTAAAAATCTACTCTCGTTAATTATTCTGCAGTAGCACACGAAACAGGTTCTATTAGCAATAGCTACTGTCTCACTATTACCGGTACGTCATCAAAAGACGCTCAATTAGAGATCCTTTTCTTCTGCTTGACGTGGAAGGGAGAAAATTTCTATCCGCAGCAATATTATAAATATTCTGCTAAAACAAAAATTAAGTTTTTGACAATTGATCAACAGGCAAATAGAATCAAATATATCACACCAATCATGTCTATAAATCATTTTTAGACATTTTGGCGGAAGTTTTAGAGAATTGGCAGAGGGGAAAATGAATTGTGATGCCTCTTGTAACAGAAAGATGAATTTCGATTGAGCATTACTTTACCAGGTCTGTTATGATAAGGGTGAAAATACGTAATCTAAATAGAAATGTGGTCTTAGGAATAAAAATAGAGGGAAGTGTTTCTCACTACTTTACAAAGAGAAAGGTAACAAATTGTTTCTATTTCAAAGAGGTCATTGACCATGAATTTAAAGAGGCTTACAAAATACATAAAACAAAATACAAAAAACATTAAAACCAACAAAATAACATAAACATATAAGTGGTAATTTACTCTGAGGCAAGAACATAGACTGAACGTATTTGAGAACAAGATCCTGAGAGGAATATTCGGACCCAAGAGGAACGGGAATGGGGAATGGCGGAAACTTCATAACGAGGAACTACACAATTTATACGGTTTACCCAACATTGTTAGGGCCATCAAGTCTAGGAGGCTTAGGTGGGCAGGTCATGTAGCTAGGATGGAAGAAAGGAGAAATGCTTTCAAAGTCTTGACTGGAAGTCCAATCGGAAAACGACCATTAGGAAGACCTAATCAGAGATGGGAGGACAATATTAAGATGACAGAAGTCAATAGAGAGCTTTTGTGAACGCGGCATTGAACCTCCGGATTCCATAGGCCATAGAGTTAGTTAGTTTAGTTAGTAAGCTACCCTTATTTTGGAGGGCACGAAGAAAATTTTGAAAAAAAAAAAAAAAAAACAGAAAATGTTATAAAAACCTTTAGTTTGAAATTTGTTTGAAACCTTACGTTTAACAGTATGATAACTTATATACTTGACACGCACGGAAGAACAGACATCCAAAAATCCCTTTTCCGTCATGTAGGAATCATGAAAAGTGTAGATCCATTGAAATGTCGTATTTATTTATTCCAAGATTGCATTTGTTTCTTCTCCCCAGCAGTGGTCTTGCGTTGCGTAGTCTCTAACACTCTCGCCTTCGGTGCGAGCGGTACCGGGGAAGACTCCCGGTGGGGACACGCTGTCGAAAAAGTGTAAAAAGCTTTTCTAGGCCTGCCATCTTGAATGAGGTTTTCCTATTTCACATCAAGAAAATGCTGGTGTTGTACCTAACTAATAGGTCCCAGGCCAGTTCCTTCCTTCCCTTTCCCAGGATAGTGAACTCACCGAGTGACGTCATCCCTCACACGTGATCTTCAAAATGGCCATAGATGCTGAAAGCCCAGAAATCCAATTCCTAAATGCATCTCCTCACCTGAAAAACGTGTCCATCTGAATAATAATGTGTAGTTAGTTGGTTGTTTTGTGCTAGCTTTGCACCTGTAATTGACAGCTCGCAGTACCAATAGTTCTGCCTACATGTGTCGACATAGTTACTATTCGTTTCAAAATATTCTGAGGCACAAAAGAATAACACTAAATGAATTGCAGACTCTGTTACCACATTCCACGTCCCCTCTCTCCTATTCGAATATCTCTGCATAGTTCTAGTAGGCTATTCTATCCTTTGTACGCTCAATGATAGTGTAATGTCTCCAGAGATTCTGTAGAATGGACGTTCGCCAACGCAAACGTTGACTGTAGTAATAAAAATTTCAACCGTAATGATCTGATTACGGAACACAGAGCTCATCAGCTTTTATGCTTGTCCAATCCAATTGCAATAATTCAAACAAAGTGAGTGATTGTGGCGTCCAACGGGGAGAATAAAAACGACAAAGAATTCATAGAGATTGGAATCAGCCATTCATGAAAGATACATGACCCTACACCAGATACATTATAATTACCATGTGATATGACTGGCTGTGCTCCTGAACTGCGATAACATTCAGTTTCTCCGAAATTGATGAGTGATATGTATTGTACAGTATTGTCAGATTTTCAAATAAACAATCGTATTTCTTTTTCTAAAAAAAAATATTTTCAATTCGCATACACAACTAGATAATGAAGTCCATTAAAGATCTTAATATATTTTCATATTTGTTTGGGAGAAGCGAACGAGGTAGCTCAGTGATAGATATATATCCATTGATGTAAAGTGTATTTGATTCGATCTCAGGTCATGTGAGTTTTTTTGGGTGGACAGAATCGTGTTCATTGGTTTTCCAAGAGTCCTCTCTTTTCCTTCCACATTATCATCCCACCAATCATTTCAGCATCAATTTTATTAACCATCCGTCAACTTTAGTTTAAAGAATATAAACATAGGACGTAAAACTTCAAGATTCCTAACCCATTTTTGCTGCAAGCAATGTCACTGATCTTATGTGCAAACAAGCATTTTAATGTTCATATCTGTTCTCAAGATACCAATCAGTGTTGTATAGATTGTCCAAGGTTTCAAAAACAGACATTGTTTTTATGCACAGTCACCCACATAAGTACCTGGACCCCTGACCGTTATAATTCCATTACTTGGGGTCCAGGTACATATGTGGGTGACTGTAAAGTATGAGTATGAGGAACTAGATAGAAAAACTATGTGTATACAATAAATGATGCATATTGCAAGTTGTGACTGATTGGTAGCTTATCTAATCAGTTGTCGACACCTTTAGATTAGATCTGATTCATGGGTAGGCACTGTTGTTTCTGACTAGAGAAATTTACCCTTGCACCCTCTACCGCATATCGTATGATACGGTTTCTTTGTCTGCCATTCAGTGAAGTAGTGAAGTCGTCAGAACAGGAGTAGCGCAAGATGCCCGTAGTGCAAACACACACACCGACCTTTTCATCCAGCGAAGAAGCCAAGACGGCGGCCTACAATTTGACCAACACCCATGCCTATACCAACTTCCAATCAATATGATGTTCTTCTTCAAGTACCGAAGAATAAGAAATTCAGATGGAAACCACCGCCTCCTATTTCAAAAAGTGGATTTATGGATATAAGTGTCTCCATAATCAGAATTACGAACTCAAATTGATAATTTCTTGGAAATCACAGAAGCTCCTTTCTTTCTTTTCATGAAAGGTTACTTGAAAATCAAGTGTACTATTCAACAAGATTTTGCTATCGTGCAAGACATATGTGTTGAACATACATCCCAGTTCTCCACGGAAAACAAAAGAAAGGTGGAAACTATCAACGCCGTCATCAAAAACGTACCTATTGATATCAACATTCAGGATCACACTACAGGACTTGAGGGTAAGAACTGCTGGCCTTCTCTGTGTCACAGATGTCGTATCTCAACTGAAACAGGAAAAGGGAATATATCTTTCTCCTTATTTTTTTTATCGTTCTCATGAAGCTGCTTCGATCCGCGGATATATTCAAGGAATACCTCCTATTACATATGAAATTTCATGTTGAATCTCTCAAACGCATAATATACGTGCAGCTCTTTAAGTGTTAACGCTTTGGCCACTCGCAAGCTACATGCCAAGCATAGCCCCCGTGTGTTAAATTTCATTGGCATTACTAAACTTACGAGTGTCCCAAAGAATACAAAAACTGTACCAGTCAAGTGTGTGAACTACAAGAATGACCATCCTGCCGACTTTTCCAGATGTCCTTTCATCCAGAATAACTCTAAACACCAAGCACAAGAAAATATGGAACAATGTTCAACCATACTCAGCGACAACTTATCAAAAGATATCTAACTTTTCTGGAAATAAAGAAAGGAACACTTACACCAACAACGCAAAGTCCAGTGAGCAACCGGTGAAACCACATCTACAAAAAATGCCATAAATCCGCCCAAGAAACTGTTCAACTTTTAAAGGACTTTAATAGTTCAAGAATGCTGCCAACGCTTCGCACCCACATTTCGAAGTTGAAAGCAGCCCCAGACGTATTTACGAAGTTCATTGCCTTTATCGACATGCTGGATGAACTTTTTCGATAAAAAGTCAAGCAGTGAATCCTCAGGGACACTTTTGTATGGGTGACAGTTCAACTAGACCTACACCGGGTTATTACTGATTGGCCATGGAATAGGAACATGATATCAACATCTACACAAGAGAAGCAGCTTACTACCAACTTCAGGGAAATGTCAAACTTGTCAAATGTCAAATCTGCAGCTATTACAGGAGTTTGCTTTTACAGATAAAGTGCCGAAACCTCTTTATCAAATGCTCAAGACTTCACGTGCTTCCATTTCATTCAAAGCTAAGGCTCCCACCGAACTCTAAAACTCAAGTCAACGTCAATGTGCCAGATACGTTAGAACTTCAATTCTAGCAACCTTATACTGATTCTGAAGAAGATAACAATATATGCTGTCGAAATATTTGATAATATGCACAACACCTGGTTCAAACCCCGTAAGTAGTTTTTGTGTGTGTGTGTGTGTAATGTTCAACCCCCACAATCAATTCTGACAAAATAAATAGAGTAGTCATAGCTGAAATCCGAAGCGTCCCTTTGAATAACATCAGAAAATCAACTTTTGCAGAGTTCAGTAGAAAGTGAAAATTACGTTTACCTTTGATAATAATGGAATAGAAATTTTGATATGTAGAAAACAAGAGAAAAGTCTGTTTCATTACTTCTGTGTAAATACAGGGGTTGTCGAAAAGATTTAATTATCACCATGAACTAATCAAGACATAGCATTGAGATTTATGTCCTTTCTTAAAATGTCTCTACATAGTCTCTGTACAGAATTACACGTTTTCCCATGTCGAAGGCCTTCATTGTAGAACATGTATATATTTTAATCACGCTCGACTCTAGCAATAAGAACTAAATACACGGTTCTGACTGGTTGGAGTTATCTGTTTCCCGCAACGTAGCCTATATATAGAACAAATCAAACGCCAGATGCTGTCGGTCATCCTAGCCGAGCATGCTAGTAATGAAAACCACTTTTGGCGTGGGTTCAAACCCGGCCCAAGGAAAGCTTTTTTTTTAAATTTTCATAACGCTTTTATCATTA
The DNA here is from genome assembly GCF_964235325.1 of Thermobia domestica. Taxonomy (NCBI): domain Eukaryota; kingdom Metazoa; phylum Arthropoda; class Insecta; order Zygentoma; family Lepismatidae; genus Thermobia; species Thermobia domestica. The sequence continues at coordinate 7,156,688 of NC_137463.1, forward strand.
AAATAAGATGAAAATAATACTCAATTGCCCTTGTACGTAGTGCTCTCAACGGATCGGGTCGGGTCGGGTTGAAGACCGACCCGACCCGACCCGACCCGACTGACCCGAACCGTGATCCGACCTGATTGACCTGGCCCGACAACCCGACTCGAGCTGACCCGGTTGACCAGACCCGAGCTGACCCGATTGACCCGACCCGTTTGAGAGCACTACTTGTACGTAACACTAATGCATAAATTGTGCTTTTTCCACCATTCTATTTAGAGATTTCTGATAGCCCTTATAAACTATAACTTTATAAACTAACAATAGGGAAGAAATGGCGCCCTCGCGAAGCGAGAGGATGTAGGGATAGTGGGGATTGTAGAGGGGGAGATGCCGGAGGCACTATCAGGGTGAAAGGTAGGCATAGTCTTCCTTGACTTCCTTGGGATGTAGTTAAATTTAGGGAGCTAGCTTGTTTACCAGCAGGGGATGAGGTAAAGAGGGAAAAATTTCAACAATTTTTCTGCCTGACTCTTGCAATACTCCCTTACCCTCCTCTATATGTCAGCGTTGCCAGGGTTAAATAATTGTCACATGAATGTTATTCTGAAGAGTTAGTGTGAGTTGGTTATTTGTTCTTTGCTGTGGTGGTTGCGGTTTGGTTGCTTATTATTAATTTGACAATGGCTTCACAGCGTAAGAGAGGGCAAACTATACACAGCGAAGCTAGAGAAGTAATAAGGAAGGCCATAGTGCAGTGCGATGAAGAAGCGAGAGAGAGAAAAAAAACTAAAGCATTTGTTATCAGAGCCTAATTAGTGTGTGTCTACGTATACAGAGATTTTCGATAGGGATTGCATAATTGCATAAACTCTTTGAATTAAGTGAGTATTAGTTTAATTTTTTGACAATGCACTGGCAACCCTGCCCAGAACCGTCGAGTGACCGTTCCTTGGTGACGGGGTGGGGCACCTGTCAATCAACTCTAAATTCGTCTGCCTCGCATTAAAGCCAGCTCCCTATAATACAATGAATTTGCACCATCCGGTCGTGACATAATTAGTCCACTTTGCATACACAACTTTATTGATAAAAAGAGTGATTTACTTACGTTATGAAACATAGCTTAGCGAGCGTCAGCGAGCGAAGGAGGGTTAGAAGCCCTGCATGGCTAGTTTAATTCCATACCTTTGCACTCATGATAATACCACGTGACATTACGTCACACTCGGGTGGTGCAACTTCGATTAATATGTGTACTACAGGGGCGGGCCAACAGATAACTCCAACCAATCAGAAACGTGTATTTAGCTCCTATGGGTAGGGTCGAGCGCGGAAATAAATATGTGTAGAGCTTTGCTGATTCCATGGAAATCATTGTTTTATCTTTATTATGGTATCGTCTGTGTTGTTAAAATGTTGACCCTGAAGCGAATTGTTCACTTGTGAGAACACAAAGAAGACAATTGGTATCCTCGTTACATCAGATCCGTCAATAACGTTATTTAAAATCAGTTTCCACATACACTACTAGAGATACATGAGCGGATGCATTGTTCAAAAAGAGACAGATCTCTTTAGTGAGGATACAACGACGTTTTCGCTTAACAGCAACAGCTTTCTCAGAATTGAGTAGTAGAGCCACTTTTCTTAAGACAGTCCCAAACAATTGAGAGTACGACCTAATTGACAGAGTTTTACACCCTTGTTCATCTGTTTTGTCCCAGGATCATATAGATAGATTCAAAATTTGTTCATAGTTATCAGACAGGCAAAAAATTTCATTTTGCTCCAAAAGATTCAAGAAGGAACTGGACATATCATGCTATGTTTGTCTCTGACGATTAATCAGCGAACACGGAATCTAACGCGGAATCTAACTTGTGCAATTCTTCATTAATAATTTTTTACACACTACCATAACTGAATCCACTTTGCTGCATGATGTTATCGATTCAGCTTCCAAGATGAGCTCTTCGATTGTTTTCACATTGACAGAGTCATCCGTGACTGATGGACCTCCAGGTTTTGGTTTATCTGTAAACGACATGTGACCTGTCTGGAGATCCCTCTTTCACTCACTATAATATCTTAGGATGGGGAATCACTACCAGACACCAACTTCTTTTCACCAGTGTTCGCCTGGTGCTGCAACCCGTCAAACGCAGATACTAAATCACACTATATGTTTCTATCTTTTCCATGTTGCATCCTACTGAAAACTAGAGCCACCTGTAAAGAAAGTAAATGACGTACATGAGTAATTTTCACTAAATCACACCTGTAAGGTTTAGTGCCCACACAGACCAAGTTACAAAAGAACCAAGAAAGATCTGTCGCTTTTTGTGGAGGTCTGTGTTCAATTGGAGCTTATACCGTGAGTTGAATGCGAATGGTGATAAGGCGAAGGTCAGTTGTTGATGTGGATATATCCAACATACTCACTATTGTGGAAGTTCAGTTACGCCGTGTACTTGCGTGAGGTCAGAGTGAACATGGGACCTCCACAGAACGTACTCAAAGACGCACCACGTGCCGGAAGACTAACAAATGTACCAAATGAAGAACTTGAAGCAGCGACTGAGGCGAACAGTGACCAGAAATGTGAGGAACTAGACTATAATTCAGTGCGAATGGACAAACCATTCGGCACCACCTCCATCAACTTGGGAAGCACTACAAGTTGGATCGATGGCTCCCACATGATTTGACTGAGGACCAGAGACACCTCGTCCAAATGGGTTCTCGTGTTACAGGACAACACTAAGCCTCGCATGGCTATGATGAACCGGGACACCATTCTACGCCTAGCACTATTGCATCTGCCATACTCCACTCACATTGCACCGTCCGATTATCACCTGTTCCATTCTTGGGCAATCACCTTAGAGGACACCAGTTCAAATACCTAGTAGAGGTGCAAAACGCACTTGATAACGTTTTCACTTCACAGCCCACCAAGGTCTACCATAATGGAATCCATGGCCTTCCAGAACGTTGACAGAGGGTCGTCAATGCTGATGGAGACTATTTTTGATCTTCCAGGTACAGTACGTCTTAGGTGACATATCGATGTTCGAAAATGACGAGTGAAAAAGCGACAGAATTTTCTTTGTTACTGTTATACATAAAAGATGCTCAATAACTTCTGGATATAACTAAAATTCTCCCTCGTAGACGTTTTCCAATATAAACATGTTAGATATGTCTAATTATGATGATCTTTTACCTGGACACGTTTCACATAATTCTAGTATGCCAAATATAATATTCACGTTGAAAACTAATAGAGGTTATCATTTTTGTTTTCACGTTGAATACTAATAGAAGTTATCATTTTTGTTTTCACGTTGAATACTAATAGAAGTTATCATTTTTGTTTTCAAGTTGAATACTAATTGAAGTTATCATTTTTGTTTTCACGTTGAATACTAATAGAAATTATCATTTTTGTTTTTATGTTGAAAACTAATAGAAATTATCATTTTTGTTTTCACGTCGAAAACTAATAGAAGTTATCACTTTTGTTTTCATGTTGAAAACTAATAGAAGTTATCATTTTTTACGTTGAAACCTGATAGAAGTTATCACTTTTGTTTCCCTATGTTGGATGTGTTCTCCAATACAACGTATTGATTATTATCAACGAACCCTTTGTTCATTTGTGTTCACAAACTGAACTGAACGCAGGAACTCATCGCTTTCTTCCAACTTCGTTTTTCTCAAACCTATCTAGAAAGGTTCCCGTATTTTACAAAATATCATGGTTCTTGTACGGAATTTGAATGCGTATTTACTGTGTTTTAAAAAGGCGCTGTCGAATCTTACTGTATAAATCAGTAACAAAATGAGTTTTTACTAGGATTACTTGCAGGGCGCGTGTCTTTTTTTATTTTTGTTAAAACCACACCACTTTTTTTTTGTAACTACTCACACAGAGGGAGTGAATAATAATCGCGTGTGTTAAGCACGGAAGAATTTTGGTCGAGCGGTTTGTTTCTTTGTGTAGCGTGTTCTCGTGACGAACCGTCATTTCATTCTCTGTGCACGATCTCTCTCTATGTGTGTGTGTGTGTTCTCTTGCAATGAAAGGAAAGGAAAATTTCAAAATTAATAAACCGAAGGTGGCGTGTTTCAATGTCCCAATATTTCTCACTAGATTTTAATATTTTTTGTTGAAAATATATAACGGTACTTCCTCAGCAATATACTTCAACAGAATCTACTAAATTTACTTCTGATTCTCTTCCGTTTATGCAAGTACCAGAAGGGAGAAACACTATGTTATTTAGGTGTTTCATTTCCAACAATACGATCATTCTTACTAAAGCAAACTCAATTTTTGAGAAAATACAGTGCATGTTTACTTTAAGCTTCCAAAAATTACTGACTCTACGGTTCAAATTCGTTACTGCAAATATTTTTTTAAAAATAATAAACAAATATTTCTTATTACAAAAAAGTAATAAAAGAGAAAAATGTTATTGCAAATGAAAGAAAAATATTGTAATCATTATCATCTAAATAGGTATTCTGCCATTATTGGCAGGTCACTTGCCGCAACTGAGAAGCTTCCATGCCCCACGGTAGAGACCTGCACGGGCCGAATGTTTCGGCCAGAGCCCAATCCAGCCCGAATGTACATATATACTTAGGCCTGGCCCAGCCCTTGCCCGAAAAGTTTTGAAGATTTTCGGCCCGAGCCTGATAAGTTTTTTAAAAATTCTTGGCCCAAGCCCGGCCCGGGCCCGATAAATTTTAAAACTTTCATTTTGTAACATTTTTCACGGGCACACTTCTTCAACGTTTGCCTTTATTCTAATTATCGTGTAACGAAAGTCAATAATGATTGAAGAATTGCAATTAATCGGCCCCAGCCCGGCCCGACCTGAAGATAAATCAGTGTCGGCCCGCCCAAGCCCGGTCCGTGCAGGTCTCTACTCCACGGTCTTCCGCTAACCTCTTCGTCTCCACGTACGGTTTATCTGCTTTGATATCATGCATTAATTGAAGTCTCCTTTTCCCCTCCCACTCTTACCTGCCACCATACCCTCTAGCATATCTCTCATGATACAGTTCCTTGTTAGACAATGTTCCAACCAGTATCTCTTCCTCTTCTTAATCTAGAATCTAAAATTGAAAGTGACTATGTTTGTGATTAAGAGTCACTTTCAATTTTATAATATATTTTAAGATACGCACGCTGCCAATTAGACTATTTGGAACGACTAAAGAGTAAACCGTTGTAGTAGTTTTAGTTATGTTCCATCAATGCAGAGATAAAGATAACAGTTCGACTACCTGCAGAATTAAAATACAATTTGTAAAAGGCATACTTACTTCACTTTCCGTCATATCTCGCAATGTACGAGCCTCGCTCCGAAAGTAATTCCTTCTATCTTTTTCATGGAAACTAATGGAGGTACATAAATAGCAACAGCACAGCTAAACAGAGCAATATTTAGCTACATACTATCATTTTTCCACATAGTTCCCACCATTCGTTATGCTTTTTTGCCAACGATGAACCAGAGGAAGGTTCAAGCATTAACACTACACCGACATCTGGCACGGACATACAAACTCAACACAAAACAGGAGGCATTAATTTCGGAACGCCCCTCGTAATAACACAGAATGAGACTTTTTTTCTGCTTCATTTATCTTTCCTGCTATATGAAGTGACAGCGTAAAAGTTCATTCTATCCTACTCCAATATAACTTTGCATGTGTAAAAGAAGATTATATATATATGTATGAAAACTGTGTGTGTGTGTGTGTGTATTTGTGCTCATCTTCATCTCTCTAGTGTGTCATAACTCAACATCAAGATAAATTATGACGAACTGCGGTGAATATGCGCTTATATGTCTATAATCATGGAGAGAGTATACAAGTTTTTTTTCTTCATCTTACAGCATTCTTGGTTTCTTTTCTCTTCTTCAATTTTCTTAAAGCAACCATTTTTCTAACTCTCTTTTATATGAGACCTTCAGTCAAGGCTAAGAAAGCAGTTGGTGGTTTTGTTGAACAAGAAAATTTCTTTCTAAAAAAACTTTTAAAAAAACTTTCATTCAAATATGGGTTTCACAGAACATTTTGTACAACTAATTTTAATTCCAATACATATTTCCGATTTCCTTCTGGTACGTTGTGACATAATTGCAATGAAAGCTAGATAGAATAAGACAGCTCTTCATTGTGGAATTACCAATTGATTAATTGATTTGAATTTTCTTAATTGAGTGCAGTTGATTTTCAGTTTATTGTTTCTTTCAGCAGCGAGGCTATATGAGACGTGGACCTACCGATTTACGTGTAATCCGAAGTCGCCGGGAATCGAACCCGGGTCTCCCACATCAAAAGGCGCGTACGCTAACCTGCTTTGCCACGAACGAGCTTGGAATTTTTATTAAGTTTCAAGGCTAAGAGAGACGGTGATAATCAGATATAACGAAATGATGGAGTTAAGAAAGTTGGAGGAAACAGAAGAAACTTGAGAAAACTGATGTATACGATGTTTGTTCAGCACGAAGTCTATTCGGCGGGATCGAATTAGGGGCCGCACAACCAAAGGGGGGAGATCTACCACTGAGTTATCGTGCCACCGATTGGAGTTTAACATCACTCTTCTGTAAGGGGTTAATATACATTGTGGTTAAGTGCTTACAGTACGCTCCTTTGGCGTGGGAGACCCAGGTTCGATTCCTGGCGACATCTCATGTGGTTCGGATTTCACGTTATATAGGCGATAAGAAAAACTGTACATATAGGCGATCAGGATCTCACATACAGATTACGTATGTAATATATGGAAGACTGTTAGATGTCAGACATCCCGCACCGGTATGATGTAGCATATAAACGGGGAAAGGCTGAATGTATGTGACATATGGATAACGTATGCTCCGCACTGGCACAAATCCCGGGTCGGATGAAGGGGACATGTCCCCTCCAATCTTGGAACTGGTGGGACTGTCTCTCCATTAATCCGATTTGAAATGTGCTTTTTTGGGAGAAATGTGATGATTCGTGTCCGATTGCCATAAAGGAAATGAGATGAAATTGATGACTTCCCCGCCCAGAATAAGCCTGAAATCTGTCCTCCCCTATGTTGAAGACAACTCGGATCCCCTGATCCTCCATAGCATTGTTTTCAACTCCATAAACACATATTTTGAACATCACTATAACAAAAAGAACGGTCTCACCCATCCCCCCAATGTTGAAGACAGATTTTTGCCACTGATGCTCCGTACATATTTTCGTAGTAAACATAAGAAATCCGTATATTGGCACCATATACCGCTGTCCGAATAATGGATTTCTCTGTGTTAACACCTTTTTATTGTGATTTTAACATAAACATAACTTTAAAAATATATGAATGCTATATTACATATTTCTATATTAGTATAATACATTACACAATGCAACAAATTGCAATATCACATTTTTCTCGAAAATGTCGGCATTCTTTATGTATTTTGACCTCCTGAATTCGAAAATGATACTCAAAATATCGTATCACTTACAGTTTTGGCACAAATCTCTTACATTTGCAATTGATGACAATGCAATACAATGATATAATATATGCGAGAACACCGTACGGAGCTCAGAAGCGGCGCATCGCATTCAATTGTTCAACAGTTGAGCCCTTAGCGGCTAGCAGCGAACTGTCACATTGCAAATGGCGCTTCCTGTTCGTTACTGTGTTGCTTGAGGAAGGAAGTATGTATTAGTGTTAGTGTACAATGTCTATCCGAGGATGTGTAAACTCTCCCAACAGTTTTTGTAATATTTGTGGTGAAAAGAAACGAAGAAACATTACTGATTTCGTCAAAAAGGTCTACCATGCTATTTCGGAGAGAAACTATGCGGTATCAAGAAACCATGGGCTCCACAGGTCGTGTGTGCTGTGTGTGTAGATGATTTACATCAGGAAAGAATAAATTACGATTCGTCATCCCTATGATCTGATGGTAGCAACAGAATCATACCGATGACAGCTACTTCTGCTCTTATAAGATTACTTATTCCAACAAGAGAAACAAAAAGACTATTGAGTATCCGAACAACATTCGCTCAGCGATTCGTCCTGTTCCATTTGCCCGGACATACCTATACCACAGCCTCTGCAGACATTATATACAGACGACAGTGATGACATAGATACCGTGCAGCAGACGGATGATATTGAGTTTGAAGTAGGCATAGATGAGGGCCCTATTCTGTTCATTCAGTCAGATCTAAATGATTTAATCCGTGATCTGGGACTGACAATGGACATAGGGACTTGATATTCACATAATATTTTGTTCAAAAGGACTTGTTAGTGTACTGCAGTGATGTGCAAGGTTTGATGGGTCAGTTGAACATTCCGTACGCGCCAGGTGACTGGAGATTGTTTATTGACACATCTAAAAGAAGCCTGAAGACAGTTCTGATGCACAATGGTAATATGTATGCCTAAATACCTGTCGGCGATTCTATGCACCTGAAGGAAACATATGACATGAAAGTGCTCTTACTATCACAATTAGAAGATCACAATTAGATGGTGTGTGGTGATTTGAAAGTGTTGGGTATGCTTCTAGGACAACAATCAGGATATACCAAGTTCCCTTGTTTTACCTGTGAATGGGACAGTCGGGCTCGTGACAAGCACTGGGAGTAAAAACAATGGCCCCAATTACAGTGTTTCTTCCAGACATGTTTTTTTAATGGCACTGCCCCACCCGGAGCTCTAAGAGTGCCCCCTGGAGGAGTCTAAAATAATACGTCTATAATATAATAATAAATAGAATAGTACCAGCAGTCCCCCTCCCCGGAACGTTCTTTGAAAGAATGACTGGCCCCGAAGGTTGTAATTGGTTCCAGGGGACAAAAATGTCAAGTGTGACCCTCTAGTGGAAAAAGACGAGAATACTCTTGGCACCTCTGCACATCAAATTAGGCATTGTGAAGCAGTTTGTTAAGGAATTACCTAAGTGTGGCAATTGTTTCAAATATCTATGTAACAAGTTCCCCAATCTGTCAGATGCTAAGTTGAAAGAAGGTGTGTTTACTGGTCCCGATATTCGGAAACTAAGGCAGAATGAAGGTTTTCTTCATTCAATGAATGCCGTGGATCGAGAAACTTGGACTGCCTTTAAGTGTGTGGTTCAAAACTTCCTGAGAAACAATAATAGCCCAGATTATAGCGACATAGTTGAGAATATGCTGCCGAAATTTAACTGGGATGCTCAATGAATTTGAAGTTACATTTCTTACATTCACATCTTGACCTTTTCCCTCCAAATCTGAGTGTTGTAAGTGAGGAACAGGATAAAACATTCCATCAGGATATCAAGGACATGGAACGAAGATAACAGAGCACTTGGGATATTCGGATGATGGGCGACTACGTCTGAATGCTTCAGCGTGGGCAGCCGGAAATGCTACATAAGAGGAAAAGCAGGCGCCACGCCATAACCACTAAGAAAACACGGAATGAATGAGCTTAATGCATGTTTTGTACCACATTCTCTGTATGCATCTGTTCACTGTGTGCATATTTCAATATTTTATTGTTTTAAACTTATATTCTACTTCAGCATGATTCGTGTTCCATATATATATATATATATATATATATATATATATATATATATATATGTAATACTTCAATATGTATTATGGGCCACGGTGGCTCAGTGGTAGAGCGTTCACCTCTGGTGCTTGGGGTCCCGGGGGTTCGATCCCAGCCCCCGCCAAGTGATTGTGGTGGACAAACATCGTGTGCGTGGGTTTCCTCGGGGTTCTCCCGTTTCCTCCCACTTTCTTCATTCCACCATTTCATTCATTACTCATCATCACCGTCTCCTTTAGCCTAACCGGCATAACCGTGGGACGTGAAACTCAAAGATTTCATTTCATTTTTCAATATGTGTTATCAATGTTGGCAAAGAATACAATTTGTGCCAAAACAGTGGGTGATAGGATGTTTTGAGTGTCAATTTCGAATTCAGGAGGTCAAAATACATAAAGAACACCTATTTTTGCGAAAAAATAGGCCAATTTATGCTCACAAATACAACTATTTTAGCTTTATGGGTGACGAGAACTTGTAGGTCAAATTTAAGTATCAATTCTTTCTTTGATGGGAAATTACATTTTGGGCCAATCCCTCTATTTGTTTTTGCAGTAACAATGATAAGGAGAAAATGAATTTGGCGGATATTGCCTAACAACGAGAGACACAATTAAAAGCTTTTTGAACTGTATGGATGAAAGAATTCATTTTGTGTAAGTGTCGCCCTTTTTCCTCTATAAACCCCTATCAAGAAAAAAATATAATAGCAATTTTTAGTTTCGAAAGCTTCTAAGCTGCGCTATAACACTCTCTTTTATTCACAACACAAGTGATTTGATTCTGCGATATGTGACATGGAACGCACCATATATATCACTTACCATGACCCCACACGGAGCAAATTATCGGAAAATCTGTTTGCTGTTTATCCAAAGCTTTTTTCCTGTCTTTTTTATACGTTGTTCAGCTTGTGATACGAAAAGGTCCATTGATTTACTTTTTCCCTACATGGCTGCATGGCTGTTAGGTTGTAGGCTTTTCCCTATATATATATATATATATATATATATATATATATATATATATATATATATATATATATATATATATATATATACGGGACAATGTCAAGTTTATTTTGAATGCGTGCAAGTGGTTAGTTCCCTTCAGTAAATTCAATGAAATCAACCAACCAATGGTCCTTCACGTGCTATCACACGAAACTATCCAGAGTTCCGACGTGTGTTTTGTGACCGACTATAGACATGCAACATCAAGAAAAATATTGATAGAAATATTATAAGACAGGTGCAGAAATGTAATATCATTTGGAAAAGGAAGGTAATGGGCTTAACTACACTAAATTTGGTAACACTAAAAATAATTCCAACAGAGGTTGTTGAGCTTTCTATACTAGCTCAAATCTAGTAGATTGTGGGAAATATAAAGCATAGGAACTTAAAACTAAACTAAAGTTGAAAAGTTAAGTATGATAAAGGAAATAAAATAAGGAGAAAATGCATTTATCAATCTATATATTAACATGTTAGGTTTATATGTTTGTGGACGTTTATATGTTTGTAGCCAATTATTTTAACAATGATATCTCGGAACCACAAGTGCTAGAAAGATGCCGTTTTCACTAATCGATTGCAAATTTTGTGTAGGTTGTTTAGTTCTAATTGAATATTTAAAAAAAAAACACGACTGTTATTTTTATTACATTTTTATGGGTACACTGGAAGTATTGAAATTTTAAAAAGTAAAGCATCATATCCTACGAGTTATACCTTGCAACAACACATTTGTATACGGGGTTAGTATATCTCTCTAGCGTTTGTTCCATGGTCAAACGATAACGAAGGGTAACCATTTCTCCAGTCTAAGATGAATCTTTATTGTTTGGAGTGTTTTTTTCCCAATGAACACCATATATCACTGACATTATAATTAATTGCGTATGTAATCTATTTGCTTATTACATATGGCATGAAAAAAGAAAGAAAACACTGACCATACATGAATTAGAAACTCCAACCGGAAGTAGGCTCAAATCTAGCAAACGGTGCAAGATATTGCAAAACAAATAATCGAAAAATCTCCCCTTTATGATACCTCTTGCCGATTTATATCAAGACGTCTTTCTCTTGTGTCTGTAAAGGGACATGTACAGATGTGAGGAACAACAAGGAGATTCATGCTCATATGTGAAAGATGCACTGCTTAGAGAGCGCAGGTTTAGCTGGTATTATTGAATCTTGAATGTGAAAAGTGATTATGTGAAATGAACCGAGTGCTTTTAGAGATAAAAGTCAAAGGCAGAAACGATACCAACTTTAATATTTTAGGAGGAGCAGGGGAAGGGGAAGATATTTTGGGAAGGCAGATATATTTTCTTTTTTGTATACCGAAAATTATAGTTCTTATATTATTTGAGCTACAGTACAAGTTTGAGAGGTACATCCAAGAGAGCAGTCTTAGTCCCTGAGAACTCGCCCCTTTCACCCCCCTAGGTCGTTATTACTGGTCAGGGATGTGTGGTTAAGTATATAACTGTAACTCCATATTGTAAAATTCTAGTGGATTAGATAGATCGAAATACTCACCAATTAATAGAGATATACGGTACATAAAATTTCTGTCAGCGTACTTCCAGTGTATTTCTACATTGACTCTATGGGTCACAGGACGATGTCCAGTCAACACTCAATTTCACGCCATGTTGCTTGTAGAATGTTTTGACTATCTCAGTGGCTACTGTGGTTCTTTCACGATGTGAGTCCGTAGCAGAGGCTAACGGACGAGGGACCATTGGGTCCGGACACCGCCTAAGACTTTCTTCTCTAACACTACATACATTTGCACACTTTGTCAATAAAACTATCCTTGTTTAACAGGGAAATGATTGATGTAGCATGAAAATTTGATCTTACACTTCATCTGTACTCTTTTTCTTATAAAAACAATCTAGTTCTATCATTATTTCCTAAAAATATAGATGGAAGTATAACCTATACTATAATACTATAATAAAACTATACTTGTTTAACAAGGAAATGATTGATGTAGCATGAAAATTTGATCTTACACTTCATCTGTACTCTTTCTCTTATAAAAACAATCTAGTTCTATCATTATTTCCTAAAAATATAGATGGAAGTATAACCTATACTATAATACTATAATAAAACTATACTTGTTTAACAAGGAAATGATTGATGTAGCATGAAAATTTGATCTTACACTTCATCTGTACTCTTTCTCTTATAAAAACAATCTAGTTCTATCACTATTTCCTAAAAATATAGATGGAAGTATAACCTATACTATAATACTATAATAAAACTATACTTGTTTAACAGGGAAATGATTGATGTAGCATGAAAATTTGATCTTACACTTTATCTGTACTCTTTCTCTTATAAAAACAATCTAGTTCTATCATTATTTCCTAAAAATATAGATGGAAGTATAACCTATACTATAATACTATAATAAAACTATACTTGTTTAACAAGGAAATGATTGATGTAGCATGAAAATTTGATCTTACACTTTATCTGTACTCTTTCTCTTATAAAAACAATCTAGTTCTATCATTATTTCCTAAAAATATAGATGGAAGTATAACCTATACTATAATACTATAATAAAACTCTACTTGTTTAACAGGGAAATGATTGATGTAGCATGAAAATTTGATCTTACACTTCATCTGTACTCTTTCTCTTATAAAAACAATCTAGTTCTATCATTATTTCCTAAAAATATAGATGGAAGTATAACCTATACTATAATACTATAATAAAACTATACTTGTTTAACAAGGAAATGATTGATGTAGCATGAAAATTTGATCTTACACTTTATCTGTACTCTTTCTCTTATAAAAACAACCCAGTTGTAACATTTTTTTCTGAAAACATAGTTGGAAGTATTTTACAATTACTTATCGTCTTTTCGGATTCAGAATAATAAACGTTCAATATTACATAGACGTAGTGGTCCGTAATATTGTACCCTCAAAGGTTGGACCCCCCTGAACAAAAATTTCTGGGTGCGCCCCTGATCGATTGTTATCACTTTGCTTGAATAAACCATGTCCTTGATATACTTCATAGGAAATAATCAAGAAGGCTACTGTTAGGCGATCAGGATGGCCAAAGGAATTGGATAAACCTCTTCCAATCAATCAGCTTGGAAAATAATTATACAATCTAGCCTGAACTAAACTATCTTGTAACTAATTAAAACTAATTAAAATCCCATCAACCATCTAGTATGGTCTCATAATTTACTATAAACGTGTCAAATTAAGGCGTACATTTGTTATTCAATTCGTTTACATACAGGAGATTATTTTTTTAAAAAAATCTCTTTTGCGCAGTATTTTAGCTTGAATGTTTCTGATTTTGCGTACATCAACGTCTCGCAGAACCCCAAAATTTTTTTTTTAGCGTACGGGAAGCTGCCTTGAGGAATATTTTTTCAGGACTTTATTTTCTCTCTTTTTGATTAAAGAAACTCGCAACTTATGAAACGTTACATTTAGTAAGTTTGCAGGTTCAATCTATAAAGTTCTCAATGAAGTTCCGCTCCACAAGAAATGAGCACTTTGGTGGTATCGCTGCAGAAGAGAAAGAGGGAAAAAAATCGAAAGAGAGAGAGAGGATCTCCAACTTGTTCTCTTGTAATAACAGTGTCGAAATGAGCTCCTCGTCTTGTCTAAACTGTGTAAGATAGCTGCCTGGCGGAGACTTGAGCGGTGCAAGAGCTTCAATTTATCATAGGACACTGCAAGCGGTTGTAGTCGCTTAATTTCAGAGCGGGAGAAGGTGAAGTTGTGTCGTAGAAGAGTTTAGAAAGGGAATTTGGAGGTGGGGAGAGAGAATATAAAAAAAACTTGTGTCTCTCTCTATCCCTCCTTCTAAGCGCCTTCTTGACACAGTCCTGGTGAAGATAATACCTTTCTAAAGAAGGCGGACAGTATCGACCTTTCTCTGCTCTGCTTTCTTACATTATCAAAGCCAAGAGAATTCTAAATAGCTTCTTTTGCTGTTGGGTGCAACTTTTATACGCATGCTGATTCAAATTAAAACCCTTTTAATTCCTTTTTTCTTTTAATCATAGTCTTTGTGTTAAGAAACCAGTTGCTAATCCCCCTATTAGCTTGTTCATTGACCTAGTTAATGCAGTTACAAGGCAAGGTAATCTTTTAATACCAGACCAGCAATAAGAAGCTTTATGTTTGTCGAATTTCTAACATTTGTGGAATCTTATACATGCAATTTGTGCATTTCTCGAGTGAAATATTTAACGACTAAATCATAGAACACCTGCTATGTTACACGCAGTAATGAGTTCAAGCAGGTGACCTGAGAATAAAGTCCACTCTGAGAAAAAAAAAAAAATGCTCAAAAAAGATCAAACTCCGTTTTATATATATTCTGTAAATCTAATTTTTAAACACTATTTTACTTTAGATACCTGGTAAATCACTCGTCTTTGAAAAGTCATGTTTTGCTCGATCGTAGATGGAAATAACCCTAACAAACGTAAATCTCAATTTGGTCAATCAAAAGCTTTGTTTTAGCTACAGGCATGAAACTGCTTGTTTATGACTGTCAGAAAATTGAAATCATTCGGTTTCACGTTCCTGACTTATGATTCATTGTAGATTAAACTATACGAGTGATTAATTAAAGTAAATGATCGGTGAAATAATAATGTGGAAGGAAACGGGAGAGCTGTGACAAAATCCATGGACTTGATGTTGTCCACCACAAATTCTCATGGCCTGAGAACGAACCAGTAGTTACTCGCATCAGAGGTGAGTGACCTATATAACTGAGCCACATTGTCCATTAAGAATTGAGAAGATATCATCTTATGAAGAAGTTGGTAGCCAAGTTTTTTTAAACAAGAATATACCTTATATCAAAAACAGCAAAAAAAAAAAAAGTTTTGCATTGTGAGTGAATTCGTTTCCTGTAGATTGATTATTAGAGAAGGGGGACTCAGTGGTCCAGTGGTAGAGCTGTTACCTCTGGTGTGTGAAGTCCCTGATTCAATCCACGGCTAAGTAAATTTGTAGTGGACAACAACGTGCCAGTGAGTTTTCTCGGGATACTCCCGTTTCCTTCCACTTTCTCATTCCACCAATTCTTTCATCAACATTCATTTGTCTTAATCATCGTCCCCCTTAGCCTAAGGAGCATAATAATGGGACATTAAATTTAAACATTCACTTCATTCTTTTTATTATTAGGGAATAGTGAGCCATGGTTCTTTTTGATGGCGTTTAAGTCTTTTTAAGTGTAAAGTTTAAATACCAAATTTCAGATTCTTAAACTTAAGTAGTTTCGAGATATGAACATTTTGTTATAATAATTTGAACCCCTATCACTTTTTCTCCCCATCTCATTTCTCCCCTTCTACATTGAGAAAAATCCGTTCTCCGGACAGCGGTATATTGTACAAATATACGGAATCCTCTTGCTTACTACAGAAATCAGTATGAAGCATACGTTACCCGTATGCTACATAGACACTGCCCTTAAATGTTACATCATTCCGTTGCAGGATGTCTGATATCTAACAGTCTTCCTTATATTACATACATATATGTATGTTACCTTCGTTAGCTATATGTTATATATGTCCATTTGTATGTGAGATCCTGACCGCCTATATTGTTTCATACGGAAAGTATGTATAGATGGAACACTTACACTGAAAGTATTATAAAACATGCATTTTCAGTTATACGTTTGCTGTACGTTAAGTCCAAAAACTACAGGATTTACAAATGTAACATGCGATTTTACGTACGCCACATACAATTTTTTCTTAGTGTAGGTTAATTTTTTTAATGAATTAATATGTGTTTAATTCTTTTAAATAAAAAGTTACAATGTTGTCGAATTCCATATCTGTAACTTCAACGAATTCCATGAATGAACATCATTATTATAATAATTTATCTCCTTCTACGTCGAATTTCCAAAAATACTTACTTATTGTTATGTTACTTTGTGCCGTCTAAATTTCAAGTTTGTAGCATAAGTATTGTAGTTTGGTCTGAGTGTTGATCAGTCAGTGATTACTTCTTTTATTTTCCATATTTAAGGCTTTACTTTTACAAAGATATAGTTTTATAATTAGTTTTATCTATACCTTCATATAAACAAAAACATGTTCATCGTAGCAACTATATATCTCAAGTGTTGTTGTGCTTCTTGTAGTTTTGAATTGGTCTATAAATTATTATAAATAAATAAATATTGAAGTAACAGTATTCGGCTGTGCGAAGATGGATCTACTTTTCATGTCCAACGATTCTACATAACTACACTTCGGTGTCTAAAAAGGTGTAATCTTCCAATTGCTGGCCATTTTTTTTTTTTTTTTTGGAGAGGAATTAAATGCCTTCAGGGTTGGTTCATGTGGCTTGGTTCATTCTGTATATCTCTGCACAGTGTAGTATCACCTCACTGACAACGGTAGAGGGGCAGCAAGGGCGCGGTTGCCCCGGTTTCATTGTCCCTCCTCCCGACTACCGACCAGATATGATGTGTCATGCGGTAAATCAGGTTAAATAATATAAAACAAATACTTTCAGTATTAAAAAAAATTGTTACCCCACCCAAAATGAATCTGCTCCTCCGCTTATCTAACCCCAAGCAGAGATATAAACTTTTCGTTGCCTGTCGTTAGAGGAATCACCCACTTAAGTGTGGACATAAATTAGCGAACTTCTATTAATATTCTTTTATCGTTTTATATCATAAGAGATACTAATATGTAGTAGTCTGGCAGCATCGTGAAGTGATCAGAAGCTACTTGAATCAAAATACAGAGAACAGCGGAACGGTAAATAACCAGAAATAAGGAGAATAAAGCCAGATAAGCAGATCACGCATCCATCAACTGAAAACTCGCTGGCTGCCAGTAGATTTTTGTGGATGGTAACGACAGGTGATTTTGTTTCTAAATTTGTGTTGCGAAGTTATGAAATAGGTAAAATAACTACTATTTTCTGTAGATAGAAAATAATTTATACAGGATGTTTCAAAACAAACAGCTACAATATTTGGGAGGTGATTCCTGATACCAAGATAAGACAAAACGTATAAACCAACCTGTTGCACAAATGCTTCTTTCGGAGTTATAGGGTGCCGCAAACATGAACTTTAAAGGCCCATAGCTGGAAAACTATGGGACCTAAGGCAGTCCGGTCAAGACTTCACTCTGGAATCAATATATGAGCTTTCAGAATCCTAACGTTCTCACCTAACCATTTTTATAGAGAGAGTTTGGATACGGGCATATAATCTCAAGTACTTACCAACACCCTCTATAAAAATTGCTTCTTGAGTAGCACAGGATTTTGAAACTTGAATATTTGGATTGGATACATACTAGTTCCTAAGCTATAAACAAAACTTTAGTCTTTGACCCTACTACGATAAGTTCCATAGTTTTGGAACAATGTAGATTTAAAATTCATATTTTCATATTTTTGGTAGTTTATAACTCCAAAAAGAAGCATTTGTACACCCAGGTAGGTCTATACTTTTTGTCTTATCTTAGTGTCAGGAATCACCTCTCAAAAATTGTCGATGTTATTTACTAACACTCTGTACATTAACAATGTATTCGTGACACTTTTTTGTACGTAATTGGATAATTATTAATAATTTGTCTTCTTTTTTTCTAGGTAAGTACCAGATGAAAGTGATGCCATTGCAGTAACACAGGATTCACTTGGTAACGTTAAATGTTCTCTTAAATTAAATTATGCCACAAATTTCACTCTTATACATGCTTGGCATGACGCTACATTTATTTCATACCTTTCTGTACAGTTCATCTACAATATTATCTTTTGGTCCAGCCACATTTTAAAAGGTGTTTCTTAGAATGAAAACACAATAAAAATAAGATTATTGGAAGATGATTACTATGTTAAAACGTGGTTTTGTTTTGAAAATGAGGATCTGCAAATGTTTCCACGAACAAAGATTTTGCAGTAGTAAAAGGCAGGAACGTACACTCATGTCCAAAATGATTGTCGCATGTCTATAACTGTCTTCTTGTAAGAATATAATTTGATAATGATTTTGCAGAATACTATTAATACTGATACTTTGTGTATAATAGGGAAATGTATATTTGTGGCAAATTTCATAGGAAAATAATTATAAATACGAAAATTAGAATGAGTAAAGCAAAATGTTGCTAAGTGGACAAGAAAGTTTTATTTTCGTTTCATTGTTCGTATTTACTGCTCTTTTGACATGAAATTTGCCACATAAGTAACATACATACTGCTCGTATCTTTGTCAATTGTATACATACTAACATTGTGAGAAATACTGGGCGAATTCGTTATCAAATTGTATTCCTACAACAACATATTTATAGATATGCGACAATAATTTTGGACATGAGTGTACATAAGCTAAGTACAAACGACTCGTGTAGAAAATTCATTAAAGATATTTTGACTTGACGTTGCTAAGCTCTTGTAAATAGATGTTACAGAATAACTTCTGTTTTAGTATTAATTTGTTTTAAGCCGGTTTTGCTATTGACAAAAGTAAATACGGTTTTCATACATATAAAATCTGACAATTTATTTTGTTTATTTTGTCTATGGGTGAACGAACGAAATCTTATGTTACCAGGATGGAAAATGAACCGCTTCTTGTGAAAACGCTCCGGACTGGTTAGTGGCAGGTTCTGGGTTGTGGCTATTGTTCAGGAACCAGTTCAGGAACCGTTCTGTTTATTCAGGAAGTGGTTCTTAAACCGGTTCTGAGATGTTAAGGGCAGATAGGAGCGGTTCTTGAACCGGTTCTGAAACATGAAAAAAATGAAGAACCAATTCTGAGACCGGTTTTCAGTCGTTAGGAAAAAGTTCGAACCGGCTCTGAGAGCGGTTCTGAGTTTCGGATGTTGTTCAAGGACCGGTTCACGAACCGTTTTCATACGAAGTGGTTCTCGGGCCAGTTCTGTATGTTACTTATATGGGGTTATGTTCTGCATATGAGGGGAGGAAGTTGATAGAAATTTGGCAGTAACGATTACGAGATTAATATATTTTTACCAATAAATATTTTTGTTCCTTTTCTTCCTTATTCCGTTTTTCTGTTACTCTATGGTTATTTTTAGGTTTTCTTTTATTCTAACAAATTACACATCCAACAATTTCGTATTACTACCCAAAGACAGCCGTGTATGATATATAATAACATAGTATCTTGACCATTCATGCATCTACGATTTAGTCCGCTAGATCACTGGATCAAAATTCGTACGAAATTTAGTCGGGCATGCTTTCATTAATTCGTATGAATTAAACAAATTAATTAATACTTATGAACGTGCTTTCATTTTTTCCGTTCTTTTGGTATGAGTAAGTGTCTATAGAAATCAATTAATTTTGTTCAATTCACAAGAATTTTGCGACAGTTCTCACAACCAAATTTTGCACTAATTTTGATCCTGTATGACTTCTACTGTATTTTCACTAATATCTTTTAATAGTTAATTCTAACTACTATCCCTTTTATATTCTATCACTTTTATATTCGTTCACTTTTATTATCCTTTTACACTTTTATATTCTATCACTTTTATAAACCTTTTACACTTTTATATTCTATCACTTTTATAATCCTTTTACACTTTTATATTCCATCACTTTTATTATACTTTTTCACTTTTATATTCTATCACTCATATTATCCTTTTACATTTTTATATTCTATCACTTTTATCATCCTTTTACACTTTTATTTTACTTTTCGTTTTCACCAAATCAATTTCTTCTTACATTCATAACTATGAGATTAATTTCAAATATTTCGCCGCTAGATGTCTCGAGGTACATGTAGTAGCTACTGGACCACAAAGTTGCATCATATTTGGTGCATTCAATTGTGAGTGTCAGGATGTGTCTCAGTGCTTCTGGCATTCGATTTTTCAAATGGTTTACATGAAGAAGCAATGGGATTTGCATCAAGTTCTGTGTTAAGTTGAAGAAAATTGCAGCCGAAACTCACCCAATGCTGAAAGAGGCATTTGGTGAGAGTGCACTGAGTCAAGTAAGAACATTTGATTGGTTCAAATGTTTCAAAGAAGATCGCGAATCTGTGGAGGAAGATAACAGACATTCTGGTCGACCGTCAACATGCACAACACCGGAAGTTATCATAGAAGTGGTGATATGATTCGCGAAAACCGAAGGCAGACAATTCACAATGTTTGTAAGAGACTTGGACTGTTGTACGGTACATGTCAACGAATTTTATCCGATGAACTGAACATGAAACGCATGTACTTACAAACAACTTTATTTGGAAAGCAACTTTATTAATATTTAAATTCTATGTTCAATCATAAAATTGAAGTAGTTGTGTTACGGTAAAAGAAAATATAAAGTATGTGACATAAAAAGGACATGCTGTAATCTTGATATTAGGAAAAAAATTACAAAAGAGATATTCCTGTTATTATCTGTCATATTAGGGTCACGCTATTTGTGCCTTATATGTTATGTTAATACGTGTACGTAAATTGCTCTACACAATAACTCTTAAACGGATGCAATTTTTTAAAATTCTCTTTTCTGCAATAAACAGCTACAGCGACTATCTAGGCCAAGTTCCTTAATGGAGCCAATCCGTTAATATTTTCACTTGTAACGGTGAATATCCTTATCCCTTTTAAAATTCATAACGTTTCCTAGCTTCTATGCAATCTGCACAGTAGTAAAGAAATCTACAAGAATAAGTAGTTTTTTAATTGCAATTATCTCGGCCGAGTTCGTTAATGGAGTCAATCCGTTAATATCTTCACGGGTAACGGTGAATATCCTTATCCCTTTTAAAATTCATAACGTTTCCTAGCTTCTATGCAACCTGCACAGTAGCAAAGAAATATTGGTTGCCTATAATACAAGGATAAGTAACTTTTCTTATTGCAATTATCTCGGCCGAGTTCGTTAATAGAGTCAATCCGTTAATATCTTCACGGGTAACGGTGAATATCCTTATCCCATTTAAAATCCATAACATTCCCTAGCTTCTATGCAACCTCCTTAGTACCAAAGAAATCTTGGTTGCCTATAATACAAGGATAAGTAGCTGTTCTTATTGCAATTATCTCGGTCGAATTCGTTAATGGAGTCAATCCGTTAATATCTTCACGGGTAACGGTAAATATCCTTATCCCATTTAAAATCCATAACATTACCTAGATTCTATGCAACCTGCACAGTAGCAAAGAAATAATGGTTGCCTATAATACAAGGATAAGTAGTTTTTCTTATTGCAATTATCTCGGTCGAATTCGTTAATAGAGTCAATCCGTTAATATTTTAAAGGGTAAAGGTGACTTTTACCTGCGGCTATCCATACGTCAGACATACGAGGTGTGTTTAAGCAGTATCGAACCTTATTTTTTTTCCCACGTAAAGCAATGAAACACGGGAGGCTTTCTTCAGTGTAGAGTAGAGGGAACACTCATGAGCAGTCACGAATTTTTCTTCGCCCATAGAAAGCATCAGTGGCTGGCAGTCAGCCAACAAATGAAAATGTGTAGTGAGTTGTCGTCGGATTTCAATTCTTTGTAAAATGACAGAGAAAGTTGAGTAGGAACATTGCATTAAATTTTGCCAAAATCTTTTGCGATATGCAAGCGGAAACCATTTAATCGGATCGGTACATTCAATTTTCAATGAGAATTTGGGCATAAGGAGAGTGTCCGTGAAATTTGATTCTTGCTTTCATCGTCAAACACAACATTTCTATGTGCCGTCAGGTTCCTTACTCACTCGGCATAGCCCCGTGCGACTTCTGGTTATTTCCCGAGCTGAAAATGCTACTAAAAGGGGCCCGATTTGAGCCATGAGAAGACATCATGCGGAATGTGACTGTACGGTTGCTCACAATTAAGAAGAAAACGTTTCAGAAGTGTTTCCAACAATGGTGGGAGCGCTGGGTGAAGTACAGTATATGAAATGAAAATGAAATCTTTGAGTTTTACGTCCCACGGTTATGCCGGTTAGGCTAAAGGAGACGGTGATTATGAGAAATGAAAAAAATGTTGGAATGAAGAAAGTGGGAGAAAACGGGAGAATCCTGAGAAAACCCACGGTGTTTGTCCACCACAAAGTCCACACGACGCGAGCTGTGATCGAATCAGGGACCCCAAGCATCGGAGGTGAACGCTCTACCACTGAGCCACCGCGCCCCCACTGGAAGAAGTGAGTGAACTACCAAGAAGACTACTTTGAAGGAGAATAGTGTTTCGGATTTCCAAATTAATAAATATAAGTTTTGCCAACGAAAGTTTCTATACTTTTTGAACATGTCTCGTATATTTCGCTTGATCTATCTTCTGTATACACAAAGTGTATTATTATTTACAGACTGTTGAATCTTACTTGATACGATGCACACAAAAATTTAGTATTGAATCTAACCTTTATTTTATTTATAGAAGAAAAAGAAAGCATCCTCTTGGCCTACCTAATTTCGCGGGCTACTTTTTACGCCCTCTTGATTTTCTTCAATTCAAATATTTACCTTTCTTTATAACTAAACGATGTAAATATTCATTTGCTATAATAGTCTAACTAAATTCCCGTTATGTTGATATCCGTGCACATTAGTGTCGAACACCAGTTTCGCTTATCGCCTCCTCTTAGTTTTGGTGTTACTGACGATGGATCACAACTAACAACGGTGAGAAACGAAAGACGGCAAAAACTAAGAAAAAGAAACAGAAGAGTATAATGGACGAAAGAAGGAAAAAAGAACACAGTTCTTAAATGGAATGAAATTTGAAAAATACAGTATTATTTCTGAACAAAGATCATAAGAAAATGGAAAGTCAATAACATTCTTACAAATGGTAAGAAAGATTATTGTTGTGCGTGGAATGCGAAAAACTAACAAGTTTATTTCCGGGAGCGGTGGTCCAAGTGAGACGGTATGCGGTGGTATGCCATATCGTCTCTGGTTTTTCAGTAACGAAGGCATACCACCCCTGGTTTTCCTGTGATAAAGAAATATCGTCACTGGAGTAAATGCATAATCCATTTTTATACAGAGTAATTAACGAATAGCTCTGCACGTAAGGATTTTATTTCTTATATATTTCTAAGTTGACAACATCGACATTTTTATCTTTTTCCTATCTTTTGTTTTTAAAATGATGTGTCTTCAAAGAAATTCATCTAGTTTATATTTTGATGTGCCATATTGATTTTTTTTTTAAATTTGTGTGTGTCTTCTTGCCTTAATGCATATAAATGTCGTATTTTGAGCATGGGTTAATTTATGAGTTATCTGCTTTGCAGGGCGGGTCTTCCGGGATTTTGGGATACCATTCAGTCGAGTAGGGGGCCGGGAGTTTTCCCGCAGGAAATTGGTAATATAAAAAGGCGGGTTTTGAGCATTTTCGTGTATAATTCTCCATAATACAACATAAGGGGATATTTTTAAAAATAAAATTTCAGAAAATTGTTGGCGAGAGATCAAGGTCTCTCCATATCCTCCCTTCCCGTAAATATAGAGAAGCTTTCCAGTGGTTTTCAGTCTTTATGAAATAGAAATGCAATATTTTAGGCAACATACCCTCACTGTATTTCAACAGTTAGATAGCCGGTATATCGAGTCAAAATGGTAATAAAACATATCGCCTCTGCTTTTTTTTTTCAACTTCGAACCCTGAATGGGAGGCTTGAGCCCTGTAGCCCCCTAAATACTCTACTGCCTAGGGGTACAAATACCTTAAAATGATCCTGATTCTTGGATATTAGGTTAATGTTTCGCATAGTCCTGATGATACGATGAAACTTCACACATATGGTACACAATTATACGTCAAATGATTTTGTTTTCTGATAGAATCAGAACCATAGATGACAGGATGGAACAGTTATAAATTATCAATCTATGTAACATTTCCTGCTTATTTGTTTTATGGAGCAAGGATACAATTTATTGCCAATGTCAAAGGTTTTCATTTAAGGGAAGATAATAAAGACGAAGTTGCAGTCGATAATGGAAGGTAAAAAGAAGAGCTCAAGTGTTCCCAGAAGGAAAAGCTATTCTAGAAAGAATAGCAACACCTTAGTTGAATTATGTATTAAACAAATTATGTTTTTCAGAACCTATAGTTTTTCACAAACGTTTAAAGTTAATTTCTAAATCACGCTGTTGATACTTAAAATGATTCATTTAGATGAAACGATTCATTTATTTAGATTCACGAAATTTATTCGATCATTTCATTTGTTCATATGAATCACTGAAACATATATACCTCTTTCGGTGCAGATAAATCATTTCAATCATAAGAGTTGTTTCGAAATGATTCGACCATGTGAATCGTTTGGTCTTTTGCATTTTCTTTCACGCAGATGTGATAACAAGAACTAGACGAATTAGACCGTTGTTGTTTATGCCTCGCTATGTTTATGATCAGAAGGGAATTTAGGTTTAGTCGGGCCCCAAGCTGTTGAAGGTAATGGGACCCTTCATGTGTCCAGATGAACATAGGCACCCTACATACAGAAATGAAGAAACTAGAGATAATTTTGGAAACAGACTAGCAGAAGGAGCCCCATTAATTACAACAAGGTAGCCTACACAGCAGGAAGCACTGTTGCTACGTATATATAAATTTTATTTTGCTTTTTATTAATTTTCTTATACTTTGGAAATGTATATCCAGTTTTCTTTTAGATTTTGGGGCCCCCAAGAGAGCGGGTCCCTAAGCTATAGCTTGTTTAGTTTAAATCCGGCACTGTTAATGATGTTTGTTGTATGTTGTATGTTTCGTACCAGCCTTCAATTCAAATGGTATTATGGGAGCACGGTTGTTCAGTGGTAGAGTGCTTACTTCTGGTATGTGGGATCCCTGCCTTGATCCCCTTGCCAAGTAAGTTTGTGATGGACAACCTTGTGCCCGTGGATTTTCTTTGGACTCTTCCACATTCTCATCCCACCTATCCTTCCATCATCATTCAGTTGTCTTAATCATCTGTATTCCGTAGCTTAAACAGCGTAATCGTGGGACGTTAAACTGAAAGATTTCATTTTATTTTTACATAATACAGTTAAGCAAAAAACAAAATTTCTTTCTTCTGGAATACAGGGTGTCCCCAAAGATCTTCTAAGAAAACTTTGTGGGAATGCCCCATTCACCACAAACTATGGCTCAATAATCATAATGTGTGCATTCATGTCGCTACTGTCTTAATGATAAGGTCAATGAGGATATATTTTAGTATCGATTTTATATTAATAGTCCGACTGCTTCGTCATTAATTTTTAAGTTTACAAAATAATTAGTTTTCTCAATTTTTCCCATAATGCACTCCCCGATATAATTGTGTTAGATTTGATGAGATATTACGATTGATGTATGTATTATTTTTCTAGTTTTTTTTTTTTTTAAATTGTGCTCAAAATGATGCAATCGACTTCAGAAATTATCTTATAAACATATATTATTCTGAAGACATGTGCTAAAAAAAGATAAACTGCAGTGGCGGATCTAGAAGGTAAAAACTGGGGATTCAGCCCAGGGGCGTCATTTAGGGGGCAGGGAGGGGCGTTTGCCCCCCCTGAGTTTGAGATGTATATAGATGTTATCAATAGAATAATAGTAAATCAGTGAGAAACGCAAAATTTTACTAATATCAAGGGGTCTTGCCCCCCCCAAGCAAAATCTGAAATGACGCTCCTGATTCAGCCAGTACCCAGATTATGATAGGTATATATAAACTTTCAAAAATGTATAAATAATAGCTTAAATTATTTTGTCACGGAAAAGAACTGGGGGGACCTAGGCTCCCCGGCCCTGGCCTAGATCCGCCACTGGTAAACTGTCAAAATTTTGTTCAAACATATCGCAAGTGTCCTATGTGAGCAACTCGTGTGATGCGACACACATCAAGCTGATAGACTATCTCCTGCCAAACCTTTGTATAAATAGCATGTTGTCTGGCAAACTTTTGTATAAATAGCATATTGTCTGGCAAACCTTTGTATGAATAGCATGTTGTCTGGCAAACCTTTGTATAAATAGCATGTTGTCTGGCAAATCTTTGTATAAATAGCACGTTGTCTAGCAAACCTTTGTATAAATAACATGTTGTCTGGCAAATCTTTGTATAAATAGCATGTTGTCTGCCAAACCTTTGTATAAATAGCATGTTGTGGCCAATATCAGCAATGGCTGCTGTAGCGTGCATGATTCAAATCTCTGAGATATTCATACCACTTACGAATGGCCTTCCCTGTAGATGAATTTCTCCAATGTTTGGTACGGAAATGCAGTTACATACTAATCACTGACTTGTTTACACGATAATCAAGCACACAGATAGATCTCTTGTCCTCCAGTCAACGCCATTTGCCTTAACTGCTCGACTCTGACCCCTAGCGGTAGAAAATGGAAGCACTGCATGGAAACTAAACTTTGAGTCAATCTTTAAAAGCTCACATCTCACAAGAACATATGTTTATTAGATTTAACAGAAATGAAATGAAATCTTCAAGTTTTACGTCCCACGCTTATTCCGGCTAGGCTAAAGGAGACGGTGATGATGAGAAACGAATGAAATGGTGAAATGAAGAAAGTGTTAGGAAACGGGAGAACCCCGAGAAAACCCAAGCACGCGGTGTTCGTCCACCACAAAACTCACTTGAGCCGAGCTGGGACAGAACCAGGGACCCAATGCACCAGATGTGAACGCTCTTCTGAGCCATCGGGTCCCTAGATTTCACAGAATAAATTTCTGAAATCGGGCCCCTTCATTTTGAGTTGCTCTGTATGATACTTAAAAGTGGTGCATGTTTCCGCATTCTAGATATCGAAATAAGAAATTTTTCCAACGCAGACTTCTGTAAAAGCACTGAAACAATAAAACTGCGATATCCGTATTGCAATTGATTTGTCATAAAATTGATTTTACTTATTTAAAAAAGCACTGAACGTGCCTTTAAGGTTGGACCAATGCAATGTTTTAATTCGATTTTGAAAGTATATTTTTCTCCTATTATTTCAAACTGAATGAATTAGCAGAGTTTATTTTTTGTGGTTAACCTTTACGTGTTCTTTGTGATATAGACCATGAAATGAAAGAAAGAGAGAAATAAAAAAATGGGCAAACTCCACCTCAAACAGTTACAGGTCAAAGGCATGGCAAAGAAATGAAGAAAGTGGAAGTAAAAAGCAAAGGCATGGTATAGAGGAACAAGAATGCCGCGTGCATTGTCGAAGGAAATTACATAATGAACATTTTAACACGCAAGAGGAAACGACGGATAAAAATTCAATGCGAAGGTCTATTCCCTCTCTTTCTTTGCATAAAGATTTTATTTTCACTTTTCTCTCTTTTACGCGAGACAGGAAGGATTGATATCCCGCCACTACTGTATAATGTGGATAGTATATAGAAAGGCAAAGCAATGGAAACAACCAAGATATATGACTAACCGTTAATCGATCGACTCATTCTGTCACGAAGTGTACTCCCACCTGTCATGCTGATGGATAAACTGTAATAATCACATTCACAGTACAGAGCAGTGGTTCTCAACCTAGTACCTATCACGACCCCCCATTTCATCACTTCCTCTTGCCAGCGAAATTCTTATAATTTCTGGTTTATAGTAAGCTTGTATGGGATTTTTAATATACCTATTGCGAAGCAGGCCCGTATCCACGGGGTGTCTAGGGGCCGACCTAAAATTTACACGGTAGGCTTGCAAATGAACTATAATATAGTGATGAACTACAGTATGGTTGGATCGGGTCCCCCCTAACTTCTACCGGCCCCTCCTACTTTTTCAGGCTGGCTACTGGCCTTTGCGGAGATATTACGTTATCCATCTATTTCTATAATAGTAGAATCCATTTCTTGTATATAGTGAACACAGTAGTTTCCCCAAAAGCAAACGGATTAAAACTAAATTTGGTCACTTCATTCATATTACAAATATGGAATTCGATCTTTTCATGCTGTTTCAAAATGGAGGCCGTTTGAAAATTTTAAAACTTCATAAGTCCTTTAACTTTGGATCATATGATAAAAGGTGGTTTCTAATTTTGGTTTTAAAAACTTGGACAGTTGTTAGAAAGGGTATTGAGTACTTTAAATGACTTGATAATGTGCGTCACGAAGATTAAACCAGATATTGCCGCACTAGTGAAATCATACCATGCTCATATACCTTTCAATTTTAATTGTATTTGAATATGCAGGTTTTGTTGCATTTGCAGTTTTGTGATATTTCAATATTCAGTTCTCATTAGTTTCATATCGTACCTCTTTCGTTCAAACTTATTTTTAAAAAACTCTGCACCTGTCGAAAATATTTAGTAGACTTTTTGTTGTTCTTAAAGATACGTATAAAAATAAAAGTATGCTTATTAGAGCGAATTTCAATATAATATTTAAAAAAGAATTTTCCGATATTAGATTCTAATTATATTTGTCTCTTTTGCTTATGTTTGCGCCCCAATGAAACCCTCTCGCGACCTTCAGCTTGAGAAACCGTGCTACAGAGTGACAGAAAATATGTAACCAACTTTTGCTTTCAGTTTATAGTCCTACGACTATGCTCCGAGGACGCTATGATGATAATAATGAATGAAATTGTGGAATAAAGAAAGTGGAAGAAACAGTAGAGTTGTGGAAAAACCAACGCACAAGGTGTTTGTCCACCACGAAGCCCACTTGGCCCGAGCTGGAAGCGAATTCTTGAGTTCTGTTTCTTGCAGGACGATTATGTTGTCCGCGTTCTTTAATGGAGTCAATGCGATACTAATTTAACGAGCCACTATGGCTATCTATATACTATTTCCACATAGGTAAGCAAATGTTTGAAATCTGTGTTTTGTAATAGAATAACAACGGTCGAGTTCTTTGATAGAGTCAATCTTTTAACATTTTAACGGGTAACGACGATTAAAACGGTGGCTCAGTGGTAGAGCTGTTGCCTCTGGTGCATGGGGTCCTTGGTTAGATCTCCAGTCAAGTAACTTTGTAGTGGACAACATCGTGTCCGTGGTTTGTTTTGGGGGGCGTCCTTATTTCCTCCTACTTTGTCATTCCACAAGTTCTTTCATTATCGTTCACTTGCCTTAATCATTGTCTTCCTTGGGGGGGGCAGTGGCTCAGTGGTAGAGCGTTCACCTCTTGTGCTTGGGATCCCTGGTTCGATTCCAGCTCGCGCCGTGTGGACTTTGTGGTGGACAAACATCTGCTCGTGGGTTTTCTCGGGGTCAGGCACGTAGCCAAGGGGTGGGTCCGGGGGGTCCGGACCCCCCCCTTCGGATCCAGAAATGAAAAATTTTAACGAAGTATGAAACAAAAAGAAAAGAGAAAAAGATGAATCACCGCCAGAAATATAAAGCTACGCCAAGCGTTTGGTTACTCTTTCTTATGAGGAGCTTTGTGTGGAAGCAACGGAGTCAAATTAAAAATTAATATTATTGTAATGGACATTCCGAATTCCATCTATCTCCATGCTAATCCTATGAACTACAAATGACGATCGACAAACCAATTGGATAAGATAGACTATCAGGTAGAACTTAAGAAATGCCCCGAATCACCAATAATATGAGCCATTATAATTTCGCAGCAACACTAATCCATTTTATAGGATGTCTTTACTCTCGAAAGAGATCTCGTTACTATCCTTGACGGCATTAAACGAGGATAAGAAAAAGAAGAAAGAAGACAAAAAGAACCGAGTTCGAATGACCTGGGTAGACTATATCTTTTTCAATATTTTTTATATTTTCTTACTCAAGATTTCTTCATAGTTTTTATTAAAATAATTACTAACATATCCTCATTTTATTATCCTAACAAACCAATATGGATATGTTGCCAGTAAAATAGTTTAGATTGATTGACCTCCTGGTGTGTAACCACAATATTTCATGTCATTCCCCCCCATTACGAAATCCTGCTAAACGAACGAATATATGTTGCCAGTAAAATAGTTTAAAATGATCGAGCCCCTAGTGTGATAACCACAGTATTTCGTCACGGACCCCCCCTATTGCGAAATCCTGGCTACGTGCCTGTCGGGGTTCTCCCACTTTCTTCATTCCACCATTTCACTCATCTCTCATCATCACCGTCTCCTTTGGCCTAACCGGCGTAATCGTGGGACGTAAAACTTACAGATTTCATTTTATTTTTTCATTGTCTTCCTTAGCCT
Source organism: Thermobia domestica (assembly GCF_964235325.1). Taxonomy (NCBI): domain Eukaryota; kingdom Metazoa; phylum Arthropoda; class Insecta; order Zygentoma; family Lepismatidae; genus Thermobia; species Thermobia domestica. The sequence goes on from NC_137463.1 coordinate 7,187,513, forward strand.
AAAGGGCATAATCGTGGTGCTTTAAACTGAAAGAGACATTAACATTTTATGGGAGCGCTTATATTTAAGTAAACACGGTATATATATTTTGATAGATACACTTTTAAATGAAACTGATCCTGAGGTGTACTTTCTTCAGGCAATTCATTGTAACAATAACAAGAGAACTATACACAATATGGTTGTTTAAGATAGGCCCAAAGTTTTGATTAAATTTTAAACTTAAATTTTTATCCGACTATAATATTGTCCAAATGATAGATCAGATCGAGCTAAACAACATGAGATGCTTGGGGTTAATTATCATGCGTAGTTTTCGAGAAAATCTTTTTTAAAAAATCTAATTTTATGCAGCTAAAAATTATGTCGTTGATTTGACAATAATCATACTTTATAGTGTTTACTGTGCTGAAACAAATTTATTTCTTTATGTATTTGATATCTGTATAAAACACTTTAGTAGCAGATGGTATTTCTTTTTATTTTTGTCTTCTAATAGCGACATATTTATTAATAAATTAAAAAAATCGAATTGCACTACGATACTATTATTACAGTTGTTATACTATTATCCTATTTGTTATAAACTTCAACAGTGACAAGGGGCGGCGGTGGCTCAGTGGTAGAGCGTTCATCTCTGGTGCTAGGGGTCACGGGTTCGATCCCAGCCTCCCGCCAAGTGGACTTTGTAGTGGACAAATACCGTGCGCGTGGGTTTTCTCGGGGTTCTCCCGTTTCCTCCCACTTTCTTCATTCCACCATTTCATTCATTACTCATCAACACCGTCTCCTTTAGCATAATCGTGGGACGTAAAACTCAAAGATTTCATTTCATTTTATTTCAACAGTGACAAAAGTCTCTCAAACATCTAAAGTATTTGTAAAGGAAACTTGAATACTATATCTGGTCTGAAATTACTAAATAATAAAATTAATTATTCTTTTATTCTTCCTACAAAATTAACTTTTATGTATTTATTTTCTCTATTTATTGTTTCTCCTGTTGATCAGAACTTCACACCTTTAAACACAGAGAAAACGATAGAAGAAGAAGAATACAGAAAACGCTTTAATATATCATACTGAATACAACTTTTCAAGCGATGGCTAGTTTCCCCCTCGAGTTTTATAGATATAAAAAATAGAATTGATATCCTTTTGTGTTGGTGGTATGTTCATTTTTGGAGAGAACAATAGACAACAATATTTTATGAACATTTTTGTGGAAAATAATACAATATGCGAGTGGGAATAATAAAAAAGAAACCATTGAGAATTAAAAAAAAAAAACAGAAAAAAAAGGACTTTCGTCCGATTATTGTTTTCTGCTGGAATTTATTTTTTCCCTTTTTTTTAAACTTAAAATTTACTGGAAAAACGAAGCTACAGCATCGAACAATACCAAAATTTTCATGCATTCAGCGGACAAAGAAAAGAAAGATTATTCCCACCATACATTAACTTTTTTTTTAACACATACATACACATACGCGGGCAGAAAGAAGAAAAAAGCTACGCCAATTTGCATTAAACTTTCCGTTCGGTATCCAAAACGAGAGGTACTAACATCATCTCCCTCTAATAAACTATGAAAATAAAAGACCATTTTTCTCTTTCTGTACTTTTATCGCCCTCCCTTTCCCACTAATACAAGTATGTACCAATAAAACATAGAAGTGGAAATAAAAAAAAGTATTAGAATTAGGTATTAGGGAAATTTCATGGTAATTGACTACCCTGAATTCTATCGTGTATCCAAACTATCTTATTTTATTATGTATAAAGAAAATGTAGTCCAAATGAAAATTGAAGGTAAGAACATTAATACATTTAAATATTTAAATATTAAGAACATTAATACATTATGGTAATTTAACAAGATTTTTTAGGAATATTATTTATTTATTTATTTATTTTATTTTATTTAACAATCACCAGATACAGCTTAGAGGCCATTTTACACTGGATATCTAACAAACAACAATGGAAAGGATTTTGGGAAGGTATCGGCCAGGGCCTGTTTTAGTAGGTACCATCCCGGTATTTGCCTGGTAGGACTGAGGAAAACCCTGGAAAACCCCAGTCAGGATGGTCGGAATCGAATCCGCAACCACCCGAATGCGAAGCCAACGCTCTACCACTTCAGCTACTTCGCTCGGTAAAATGGCTTGGTAAAAAATTATTCCAAAACATGGATCAAAAGATTGCGATCTTGGCCAAGAATTTTAGGAATGATCCAAAAAATGCATCGAAATATTGCGATCTTAGTCAAGAATTATTTTTTTCTGGCGTAAAGGGCTACAACATTTTTGAAAGACCCTTAAATCAAGTTTTCGTATTTTTTTTAAAGGAATAAGCACATCATACTGATAAGGAACGTACATGAAGGTGTCATCCCGACGTCCGAATCAAACTTAGTCCATTCGATAAATATAACAAAGATATGTTTACGCACAGACAAATTAGGTGAAAAGGACAACGGAGCAAATCCCTGGGACCCATTAATCCTGTTAGTATAAAGAAAATCGTAGACTCGCAGTGAAATAGCTATTGCATCAACATTGTTCATTGGAAAGTCATGGTTTATAGTTCATTCTCTTTAGCATGAAACAAGCTTTCCAGAGGTGTTATGTATTGGGGCCCACAACGTACTTGAACAGGGAAAATTGGTAGAATGTCGGGAAAATTCCCTCCAGAAATCCCTATCATCAACTTTGGACCCTTCTGGAGTGGTCCCGGGTAAAACCACGCGATCTAAGTGTATCTCAGAAAATACTATAGGAGATAAGAAATGCATGTACCAAGTTTTGTATAGGTATGAGGGGAAAGCGTGCATTGGTATACAAGTTATTCCTTCATATCTATTCCGTTTATCAATACAAAACTTGGTACACACATTTCTTATTCCCTATAGTATATTTTTTGAGAAACATTTGGAGTGTGTGGTTTTACCCAGAGCTACTCCAGAGGGATCCAAAATTGATGGGAGGGATTTTTGGAGGGAATTTTCCAGACATTCTCCCAATTTTCCCTGTTCAATTACATTGTGCGCTCCAATACATAGCGCCTCTAGAAAGCTTGTTTCATGCCCAAGAGAATGAATTATAAATCATGACTTTTCGATGAACAATGTTGATGCAATAGCTATTTCACTGCGAGAGTACGATTTTCTTTATACTAACAGGGTTAATGGGTTCCTGGTACTTACTGCGTTGTCCATGGCACCTAGTTTTTTGTGCATGAACATATCTTTGTTTTGTTTATCGAATGGACTAAGTTTAATTCGGATGTCCGGATGACAGGTTCATGCCCGTTCCTTGTGAATTAAGTGATATTTTAGGTTTGGCTTCACGATATGTAGTTTTCCAGACATAAGGCCTACAGGAAATTTTTTTATTGAAATATATTGGATCTTTTGATGCATTTTCGGATCAACGTTCACAAAATTTTTGAATGTCCCTAAATCGAGTTTCCGTATTTTTTTACGGAATAAGCACATCATACTGAGTTAAGTAATAGTTGGCTACACCATATGTAGTCCTCCAGATGTAAGGTGTACAAGAAAATTTTTGTCTGAAATATATTGGCTCTTTTGGTGCAAAAAGAGGCAAAATTATAGGAAAGTAGTTAGTACTCTGGCATTGGGATGAAGCAGATTGAAATCCAGGACGGACTAATTCTGACTGAAGCTTTTACATACTTTTCACTCAGGGGCAGTAGTAGAATTTCGCAATAGCAATTCTAAAAATTTTTTAAAAATAAACTTACACTCCTTTCGCATTATTTTTGCTATCGTTATTTGTAGAAATTTAAGGTCCGTTTTCAGTTCTGGGAGAAGCTATATAAAATACAAGAATATACATAGCCACCAATGTGTAGTGAAAAGCCACGCTCTAATGATTTATCTTCTCAAAGACTTCGAGAACTCAAGATTTGACTCCGATTATTGCATCATATACGAGTCGCAAATTGTACGTAAATGCATAATTTTTTAAAATTTTAATTTGGCGTACTAGCTGAAATGGCACTTTGTATGATTCAAGAAGTCCTTATGCTACAGACCCGAAAAATGCTTGGTTGTTTCATAGATCAAACATGGAGTTGCCAATTGTTATATAATAAAGTATATATAATAAAGTGACCTCGTTATATAATAAAGTGACCTCGGCTAGCGTAGTCTCTAATACTCTTGTCTTTGGTGCGAACGGTCCCGGGTTCGATTCCTGGTGGGAACACTCAGTCGAAAAAGTGTAAAAGCATTTTCAAGCCAATCACCCTGAATGTTTTTTTTCCTGGACTTTCGTCATTCGTACAAGGTAAATGCCAAGATGGTACCTAACGTATAGGTCCCAGGCCGCTTCCTTCCTTCCCTTTTCCCGGATAGTATGATCGCCGAGGGAGTCATCTCTCATATGTGATGGGCTAACATGGCCGTAGATGCCAAAAGCCCAGAAATCTAATTCCTAAATCCATAACATAATAACCAAGCTTTGAATTTTAAACCTTTATTTAAGTATGGTTAATTGATGTATATATGTTAATTTTTGCAACCCGCTTTCATAATTTTCCATCGTATTGTGTAACCTTTAAACATTTTACAAATAAAATAGTTGATTTGGAATTTAACATCCAGTTCAGCACCAAGGCTATATAAGATGTGGACCTACAGCTTTACGTGGAATCCTAGCCACATGAGCTCCCATTGGGAATCTACAAACAGGGAACCTACTAAATTTGTTATTTTATTTAAAGAAGAATGCAACAGGTTTTATCTAATTACAGTATTCTGGGTTACAGCAATAACATTCATGATTCTTTCTAATTAATACAAGAGAGTATCATAATACAATTAAGGTTATTCATTTACGTTATTAGTATATAATATATACACAAGTACTGATTATAACATATCTAAACGTAATTTATTAAATTATATTTTTAATTTATTCTCACTATCACTAAGAATAACTGTTGTCGATCCAAAGTTGAGAACCCTGTTGTAGGAAGCAGACTATGTATTGTATTTGAAATGAAATGAAATCTTTGAGTTTTACGTCCCACGGTTATGCTGGTTAGGCTAAAGGAGACGGTGATGATTAGTAATGAATTAAAAGGGTGGAATGAAGAAAATGGGAGGAAACGGGAGAACCCCGAGAAAACCCACGCACACGGTGTTTGTCCACCACAAAGTTCACTGGACGGGGGCATGTATGGTATTTGAATATGTGTAATTGAAATTATTCCTGATACTTTATGCAACTTGCTATTCACAACTCTCCTTCGAGTTGCATAACTTTCAAACCACAGACGAACAAAGTTGTGAAGTAAATGTATAGTATATGGATAATCGAATATACTCCTGACATTTTATGCAATTGGCTGTTCGTAACTGTCTTTCGAGCTGCATAACTTTTAGACGCAGACAAACAAAATAGTGAAGTATATGTATAGTAAGAGCTCCCTCATGGCTAAGCGGTTAGTGTACGCGCCTTTGGAGTGGGAGACCAGAATTCGACTGCTGGTGGGAGCTTATGTGGTTCTTATCCCACGTTAAGCTATAAGCCTACGTTGGATATAGCCTCACTGCTAAAAAGAACTCTAAACTCAAAATCAAATCAACATATAGTATATTGATAATTATCAATGTAATGCCTGATACTTTATGCAATTCGCTCTTCAATAACTCTCTTTCGTATTGCATAATTTTAAATCACACACAAACAAGATAGTGAATTACGTGTATAGTATACGGATAATTGAATGTACTTCTGTTTCTATATGCAAGTCACTACTCATAATTTTCTTTCAGGTTGCATAATGTTTAGAGCAGAAATAAATAAATCAGGCAATTCTAAACATATTTTATGGGTATGGAGAGTACTTGAGAGGCCTAATCACTGCGAAATTAAAATACCGCTTATTTTACAGGAATTATGTGATATCTTCAAATAGATAAAGATAATCGAAAAGTGGAACAAGAGCACACTAGACAATATTATTTTACATGAGGTACCATTATCATAAGTCACCTAATAGATTTCCGTTTGCAGCCATTTGGAAACGCGAAAATAAATGCAAATTTTCTAAAGGCTGGAAATCGAAAGCAGATAAGTGAGTCGTGATAACGGTATGTCATGTAAAATATTACCGTCTAGCGAGCTCTTGTTCCACTTTTCGATTATCTTTTATCTATTTGAAGATACCACATAATTACTGTAAAATTAGCGGTATTTTAATTTCGCCGCGATGGGGCTCTTAATTCTCATCGGTACGGATTTTCGTTAGAATTAGATTTTGTCAGAATCTGTAAAGGAAGAAAATGGCAACACAGCCTTCATTTAAATCGTACCTATGATATTCCTTCTGCTTTTCAAACGTATCCTTCCGTCAGATTTTTCGATCGTTGAACACCACAATTTGGAAAATATTACAACAAAACTTAACCAAGGTGAGAAGAGAAAGTGCCAACACATTTCTTTCCGTTTTTCTTTTCTTCTTTTTCTTTGTACTGTTGTTTCAATTATAGTGAGAATTTTTTTTGCCTACCTAAAGCATCTCGTGGAAAAAGGCGAATTGAATGAGAATGCTAACTTGTCCACCTGCTAACCTCATGCAATATTAAAAAGAACAGAGAAAGGTTTTTCGCCTCGTGTTACAAGATGAGGTTACACGTTTACATACGGCCGTTCCCTGCCATAAAACGAAGAGTTAATTGTACAAATGAAATAATAAAAAAAGAAGCAAAGTAACATAAGAAGGTAGAAAGAGAAGTAGAACAACATTATGTCCTAACCAGAGAAGGGCAAACAGCAAGAATAATAATATCTGAGGTTAAATTGTTTCGCAGTGCAGACGTTAAGATATTGTGTAAATGAAAGTTTGCGGTGCTGCAATGCAGGTATCTAAAGTCAAAATTAAAGATAACAACATATATATATATATATATATATATATATATATATATATATATATATATATATATATATATCACTTGTCCTTCTATACTAGAACATGACAACCAATGCCAACATTCATACATACATGCAAAACCACTCTCTCCAAACAGTCAGTTTGTATTTGCATTCTAGCTTTGATTACCTTTATGTTAGAGTCCAAAGCTATTGTGTTGGAAATAATCATATATGCAAAGACATAGTACTGGATTTTTGAAGGAATACTTTGAACTTCCCGTGAAAAGATTTGCATTAAGTTTTGAAGCAGTGCAACGCATATATGAACATCGGATTGCATTTGTAGCATGAAAGGTGGTAAACACTTTTTGTATTCCTTTTGTGATCTGCTAATCCTTTATGACATGTACCATACTGTTTTGTTTAACCTTGAACATATTGGTGGTTGTGCTATGATTATCAAATAAGAGAGTTACACTTTTCATGTTCTAGAAATCATGCACAGACAAAAAGATACATATGTGGCGTACGTGCAAAAACGTAGCTTACATGAGTAAATTCTGTAGTTTTTGAACTTAACCTACGACCCTATTTAATATACTGCAGCAAACTTATAACTGAAAATGTATGTTTTTTAATACATTCCGTATAAATATTCCATCTATACGTACTTTCCGTGCGAAAGGAAGAAATGTATATAGGCAGTCAGGATGACGCCTATAGCTGACATATGTAACATACGTATACGTATGTAATATAGGGAAGACTGTTGTTAGATGTCAGACTTCCTGCAGCAGCATGATGTAACATCTAAGGGAGAAAGGGGCAGTACGTATGTAACATATGGATAACGTATGCTCCGTACAGATTTCCGTAGTGAAGATATGGAATCCATTTGTTTGTACAATATACCACTGTTCGCATAACGTGTTTTTCGCAGTGTGATAGTCTTACAAAATATGGATTACCATATTGAAACCAGAGGTTGCACTTTTACCATTTTTGATTTCAATAAAGGAATGAAGGAGAGTAAGAGTTTATTCTTAGAACATTGAATACATATTAAAACAAAAAAACATTTCATGCTTTTTCCTTCCTTTTATTCTTTTATGTGGATCTAATATTGAGAGTGGTTTTAATAGAAAGATACCTGCACATATATAACATACCGTACTCTTCTGACTCTAAATCCATATCAAGAAAACATTTCTTACTGTATATCATTGCATTTGCCTTAATGTTTGTTAACAGAAACACGAATAGACTGATTTTGTAATGTTTCCCAGGTGCATCTAGTCTTTCCTGCAGCAGTCGCGAGTCTAGAAGGTAAAAATTGGGGTGGACGGGGAGCTAGAATCACACTATGATAAATATATCATGAATTTATGATAAAGTTCCAAAAATATATAAATAATAGTATAAATTATTTTTGTGTTCTTAAAACTGGGAATCTAGATCCCCGGGCTCCGGACTACATCCACCACTGTCCCCTACACCCTGTATGAAGGGATGAACAGTAAAATTAACACCCTTATACAAAATCTATTAAGCACTTTCTTTTGGAAGAGTGATGCGATTTAGAATTTCCAACTATTGTCAAACAGAACAGTCGTTTAACTTTCTGAATTTTATGGTGATAATAATGTTAAAATTTTGGTTTAAGAAATGAAATGAAATGAAATCTTTGAATTTATCATCTCACGATTATGACCGTTGGGTTAAGGTAGACGATAATTAAAGCAAGTGGATGATGATGGAAGAATTGGTGGAATGAAAAGTGGGAGGAAACAGGAGTATTCCGATAAAACCCACCGACTTGATGTTGTACACATCAAACTTACTTAGACAGAAAACGAACCAGCGACCCCACGTGAGCCCCCAGCACTCTATTACTACGCCACCGTGCCTTCTTGATTTAAGAAAGAATTTGAATTCATACAGCCATTTTTGAACGGTTTTCCCCAGCAGAATAGTTAACTGTCAGCAGGCCGGTAGCCAGCCCAAAAGTGTAGGGTGGCCGGTAGAAGTTACGGGGGGCCGATGCAACCATATTATAGTACAGCACCATATTATAGTTCATTTGCAAGGCTGCCTTTAAAATTTTAGGAGGTCCAGCCAAAATTTAGGATGGACTGCCCCCCTAGACCCCCGTGGATAGGGCCTGACTCTCAGAATTAACGGTCCAGTGGGAGATCATGTGGTTCGGATACCACATTAAGCTGTACGTTAACGTCTCACATACCCTGGCTGCTGAAAGGGACATTATACTGAAAAACAAATCAAATCAAACTACATTAGCAGAGAGACCCGGAACGTTAATGTACGGTGATGGAACCACTGGAGGGATGTGTCAACGCCAACTTTAACTTCTTAGTCGCACAAAAGGAGAAGCAAAGCAATTTTTAGGGAGCAGCTATTTTTGTTTTTGATGTAATGAAAAAGTATACTTTTATACAATACAATATACACTGAGAAAAGAAAACTTATGTGGCGTACGTAAAAGCGTAGGTTACATGTGTAAATCCTGTTGTTTTTGGACTTATCATACAGTAAACGTATAATTGAAAAGTATATTTTATACGTACTTCCTGTATAAGTGTTCCAAATAAATGTATTTTCCGTACAGACAAAAGAGAACTGTATATAGGCGATCAGGATCTCATATACAGATACACGTATGTAACATATAACTGAATATGTCCGTATATGTATGTAAATACGTATACATATGTAATATACGGAAGTAACGGAATGATGTAACATCTAAGCGGGAAAAATGGTAGTACATATGTAGCATATGGATAACGTATACACCGTACCGATTTCAGTAGCAAACATAAGGATTACGTATGTTTGTACAATATACCGCTGTCCGGACAACAGATTTTTCTCGTTGTATCGGGAGAGCAAGCCTAGCGACATCTTTAGGACATCTGAAAAAACACTGGTTTTTCAGGAAATGGACAAAATAATTTCAGCAGCAGTATTTCTTCCAGACATGTTTTTTTTGGGGGGGGGGAGCTGCCGACCTGGAGCTCTGATAGTACCACCGGAGGACACTATAATAATAATATTACTCCGAATACTAAGTGTACCTCTCGAAGCATTTTTTTAATGAAAAACAGAAAAAACTGTACATCTTTCCAGAGAGTCATTTAAACCACTTTTGTCGAACTTTCTTATTTTAAAAAGTTAAAATAATAATAATAATAATAATAATAATAATAATAATAATAATTATTATTATTATTATTATTATTATTATTATTATTATTATTATTATTATTATTATTATTATTATTATCGCTCAAGGTTGCTAGTTGCATGGAGAAAATAACCGAATCATCACAGTTATTTTGTTTTCTATATTTTTTACTAATTGAAAATTCCTACATAACCTGACATTAACTATTTTCATTGTAGTATTTTTCGAGACTCTTCCTCTATTAGGTGGGTCCTCTATTGTTATAAAAGAAAAGTATTACAGTTACTGAAATAATCATACTTGATTTAAGTAATTCTTCAAAATCAAAGTTTATTATGAAATTAGAGGATAAGAAATCATAACAGAATAAACAGTATATGCAAAAGTTTGTTAACACAATTGTTTAACAATCTTACTACAGATAGTACAAATGATTCTCTGGTAAACATAGCAACCAGTACAAAAATAATATTTGCATAACTTTCATTTTCAGTAGCTGAAATTATTTCAAACTAAAAGATATTCAGTACAACCTGAACAATTTCTTTTAGTAAGTAAAAAATAAACGAGATTGTAACAAAATCAACATTATTATTTGCACAAATCAATATATATAAGGAAAATTACCAGAAATTGCATGTATAGATAGATATGCTTTGCACTTTCGCAATTATCATTTTATTAAACAAATAATGATCTAGTAGTAAATCGAATTAAATAACTACCTAATTCTTACGGTGTATATTCAATATTTACTTTACGTATTCATCACATCAGATATTTCATTTAGACCAATAGTTGTGGGTAAATAAAGATTTTATAGCGATTTTAAAGTTTCGGTACTAAGTTCACGCAAAACCGAAAATCTTAAAATGTGTATATTTTTTTAGAGTTCTGAGTAGCACTCGAAGAGTTCTAAAGTTGCTCATGAAAATTTAGAAGAGTTCTCGCAAAATAAGGGAGTAAACGGGAAATAAATGTTTCCTCATAATCTACTGACCACATAGGCAATCGGTGCAAATCATTAACAAATATATAACACTTGTCTAATAAAAATCAACCAATGTTACACAAAACATTATAGAAATCGACAAGTGCTACTCTAAACTCTCATCAGAACTATATTTCATAACGAAATAAAAGAGTTCTATCACCTTGTTCACAGACGGTTCGCGAATAGCCCATAAATTGTTGATTAAAATTGTTATAAATAAATATTTAACCATTCTACGACCAGAACTTGAAAGAACTTGACGAGTATTATTAAGAATTCTGACCAAAACTCTATTTCATTACGAAATAAAAGAGTTCTATCACCTTCTTCACAGTCGGTTTGCGAGCGGCCCATAAATAGTTGATTTAAATTGTTATAAATAAAAATATAACCTTTTTACGAACAGAACGTTAGAGAACTTGACGAGTGTTAGTTACAACTCTCATCAGAACTCTATTTCATTACGAAATAAAAGAGTTCTATCACATTGTTCACAGACGGTTCGCAAATAACCCATGCTTTTCAGAACTCTTACCAGAACGCAATTTTATTACAAAATAAAAGAATTCTATCACATGCCTTACAATCGGTTCGCGAGTGGCACATAAATTATTAATTTAAATTGTTATAAACAATGATTTTACCATTCTACGAACCGAACTTAATAGAACTTCACGAATGCTACTAAGAACTTTATCAGAACTCTATTTCATTGCGAAATAAAAGATTTCTATCAACTTGTTCACAGTCGGTTCGCTAATGGTCCGTAAATTGTTAATTTAAATTGTTATAGTTAAAGATTTAACCATTCTACGATCAGAATTTTATAGAACTTGACGAGTGCTACTCAGAACTCTTATAAGAACTCTATTTCATTGCGCAATAAAAGAGTTATTTCACCTTATTAAGAGCCGGATTGCAAATGGTCGATAAATTGATAATTTAAATTGTTATAAATAAAGATTTAACCATTCTACGAACAGAACAATATAGAACATGACGCGTGCTACTCAGAACTCTATTTCGTTGCGAAATAAAAGAGTTCTGTCCCCTTGTTCACAGTCGGCTTGCAATTGGCCCATAATTTGTTAATTTAAATTGTTATAAATAAAGATTTAATCATTTACGAACAGAGCGTAATAGATCTTGAAGAATGCTACTCATAAGTCTCATCAGAACTCTATTTCATTGCGAAATAAAACAGTTCTAAAGGCACTCGTCAAGGTCTATAAAGTTCTGTTCGTAGATTATTAGCGAACCGACTGTGAACAAAATGATAGAACTCTTTTTTTTTTTTTTTTTTGTAATGAAATATAGTTCTGATGAGAGTTTAGAGTAGCACTTGTCGATTTCTATAATGTTTTGTGTAACATTGGTTGATTTTTATTAGGCAAGTGTTATATATTTGTTAATGATTTGCATCGATTGCCTGTGTGGTCAGTAGATTATGAGGAAACATTTATTTCCCGTTTACTCCCTTATTTTGCGAGAACTCTTCTGAATTTTCATGAGGAACTTTAGAACTCTTCGAGTGCTACTCAGAACTCTAAAAAGTATAGACATTTTTAGATTTTTGTTTTTGCGTGAACTTAGTACCGAAACTTTAAAGTCGCTATAAAATCTTTATTTACCCACAAATATTGGTCTACCTAGCAGGAACTTTGGAACTCTTTGAGTGCTACTCAGAACTCTAAAAATATATCCATATTTTAAACTTTTGGTCGCTAACTACACGGGGGTAAGTTCTTACATTGTCAGTAATTTGCGCCTATTTACCATTCTAAGAACGTTCCCGGTTCATCTTAAATTCGGGTTACACCTGTTCCGAATAGTCGGGATATCCCGAATTTTATTAAAATTTTCAGAGTCCCGAATTATACTTAAGGTGGGTGCATTATATGAAGGGACAACAAATTATCAAGAAAATGTACAAAATTTATGACAGAAATTACCAGTGACATTTGTAAATCTTGATCCACGATATGTAGAAAATACATATGACCAGGGCCGTTCGGAGGGGTGGGTTCTGGGTATCCAGAACCCCGAAATCTGTGGAATTAGACTAATTTTAGGGATGGTTCGACATATTTTAATATAATTTATTCTCATATTGAATTTAGACTCCCCTAAGAATGTTTCGGACCCCTTCTAAAATAAATTTATTCTATCTATGTATGTGCCTACCTATATCTGTCGAGACATCTATTAGTTCTCTTGTTAATATTCTTCGTGTTGGCACGAGTGTAATCACCGCCAATGGTGTAATTCTTTAACTAGTTCAATGAATCAAATCGCCAATAATATCATTCTTTAACTAGTTCAATGAATAAAACCGCCAATAATATCATTCTTTAACTAGTTCACTGAATCAAATCGCCAATAATGTCATTCTTTAACTAGTTCAATTAATGAAACCGCCAATGGTGTTATTCTTTAAATAGTTCAATGAATCAAACCGCCAATGGTGTAATTCTTTAACTGGTTCACTGAATCAAATCGCCAATAATGTCATTCTTTAACTAGTTTACTGAATCAAATCGCCAATAATGTCATTCTTTAACTAGTTTACTGAATCAAATCGCCAATAATGTCATTCTTTAACTAGTTCAATTAATGAAACCGCCAATGGTGTTATTCTTTAACTAGTTCAGTGAATCAAAACTTCTGTTCAAGTAACCGCCAAACGCACTGACGCTCTGATTCGTGTGTTTTTGGTTTAAATATTCATTGCAATAGTTATTTCCTTCCGTTATTCTTAATAAATTGCTCCATGTACAAATTTGGGAAGAGAAACCAATGATCCGTAAATGTTCGATAAGCATGTCTCGCTTCAGGCTTATCGAAAAAAGGTGGTAACCCTATCTCAAAACGTGTCAATATAATGATCTATGCTATATTCAGTAATAAGTCAATATTGAGACGTTTGTGTACAATATTCCTCCCTGCTTCTAGAAAAATTGACACAAAAACATTTTAAGAATTTCATATTCTTATGATTCCTCTATTGTGGAGTTCTGCATTGCATAACATTATGTATTCACCAGTTAGTTAGTCCTTTTGTGTTCCATCATTTTCTCAAGAAAGAAGAGAACAGAGGACAAAAAAACTTTCATTGTCATATAAATTGGATATCTCTCGCAGGTTCTTTTCCACGGAGCTCTCATGTAGCCTATCTCTGGCTATATTAAAACCCTAGAGGCTAAGAAACCATCTTTTCTTTATTAATAAGTCCTGCTGCTAAATCCCGAGACGTCTGTTGGCTCAAGCGCAAGTTTTCAGTTGTTTTTGAAAATATTGTAATCCGCCAGAATGGTTTCAGATAAAAGCAAATTCCATTTTGCACAGGTCTATTCCAAGCACATGCTTGTTTTCCCCTTGGCCACTTTAGAAAAAAAAAATGATGCAGCTTCTAAGAGTTTATAAATAGATACGGTTGACGGCAAAACCACGAATGAGACGTGACAAAAAACGTTCTTCATTTCCCCAAGAATAGCTTCCGCTATGCTTAACCTCCAATTCTAATATTGTTGCGTAACACATTGCGAGTCGCATCTATATATTGTACAAAGGCTGTGGAACTGTGTTTTCTATTACTGTATATCGACAATCGTTATTATTATTATTATTATTATTATTATTATTATTACTATTATTATTATTATTATTATTATTATTACTATTATTACAAGCTTATATTAATTCGGTTTCTCAATGGTCCATTTTGAATGCACTACCTTTGAACATGAGTAAAACTAAAGTTATATCGTTTTCTAGGGAAACGAATGTGTCTTTTTTCATGTTTAATCAATCATCATACAATACAAGCTGTTTTTACTAATAAAAATTCAAGAGTTATGATAGATAATACGTTATTATTTAATCAACATATTTCTACTATGGTATCTAAAGCCAGAAGAAATCTTGAGCTTATTAAATGAGTTGCTAAAGACTTTAAAGATATTGTAATCTGTAAAATTTTATACTGTGCATATGTTCGATCTCATCCGGAATATGCAACTTTAATATGGAACCAAAATCTTGCTAGTTCTTAAGACAATTCAAATTTCTTTCTTGGCCTGGCTTATATTTAAATTTAAACTGAACGAGATGACTATTGGGGAGATTCTCGCTAGGCTTGATTTGCTCTCTCTTGATGTTAGGAAAAACTTGAGGCAAATCAGGTATATTCATGATGCAATATATGTCAGGGTTGACCTAATTGAACATCTGTATATTAGAGTTCCTTTTCACGATCATACGGTCTATCGATCTATCTTATGTAATCACAAATTAATTGGTACTCCACTATTTAATAGTGTAGAGCAGTGGTTCTCAAGCTTTTCGATAACGCAGACCCCCTGTTCAGTCGCAAAGTGATCTGCGGACCCCCGTGCAACGCTATCTGAAATTTCACATGGTCTTAATAATACTAAGTAGAGTTACCACTGACAAGAAAAACATCAAGAAAGTAATTAATTCTAAAGATACATGATTGTTTCCTAGTGAACGAAATTCTAATTACAGTAACTTTCAATACAGATTTTTTCCCCTAAAGAAAGTCAACTTGATAAACAATACTCTCAAATGTGGGGTCACTAATGTGAGGAATGCAATTTTTGGTGTTTTTCCATAATTATATTGAAATCTGGAATAAGTTTTGTCACCATCAATCTTAGGTTCAATTCCACATTAAGGTGATTTTGCTTTCGGGTTTTAATACTGCAAAGAGCAGAAAAAGATCTGCTCACATAAGTAAGTGGTAGAGAAAGGCATCAAATGTGGCAATACCATTTTAGATAACTTTTCATACTCACAACGCACACGCAACCCAAACTACTATCGCAGAGTAGTTCCAATAACTGATCTTGTTTTGTGTTAGAGAGATTCATACCTTGTACGTCATAGATTTCTACATTATTGAGAGGGTTGTCAATCCAACCATTACCAGGTTGTGGAACAGGGAAATATTCTCGAAAACTTGCTGCTAATGCTCTCAAGTGACCTACGAGTGTTTTGTGTATTTCAGGAGATAGCTTTTCATCTGAAGAATCAATTAATTCCTTGAGCACTGGAAATGATGAATAGTTATTGTTTTGTACTCGTACTGCCCACAGCTACAGTTTCTTAATCTTAAAAATGCACCTTCCATAAGAGCTGTCAATTCCATTTTATTACAACACTTTCCAATTTTTAGGTGTCGCGGACCCCACCTTGAGAACCATCGGTGTAGAGAATATATACAAAAATCTGTAAAAAAATTGATCTATTTAATGAAATTTTTGCTTTACTTAAAAAGGCAATATTTAGAATGTTTTACTTAAAAAGGAAATATTATCAAGTAAATACGTAATTTCACGTTGTCTTGTCTAATATATCGTCTATGAAATTCTAATTGTCCCTTGTTTTATGTATGTTTATTTTTATCTAATCGTGTACTTTTGTTATATAATTTATACCTTTGTCTAATTTTATTAGAGTCTATTATATTTTATTCTTTATATATATTACATTAGAGTTTTCACTTAATGTAATAGATATGTCAAGGCAGGCCTGTAGTCAGCCCAAAAATGTAGGGGGTGCCCTGCTGAAGTTAGGGGGCCCGATTCAACCATATTATAGTTCATCACCTTATTATAGTACATTTGCCAGTCTACCGTGAAAATTTTAGGGGGGCAGCCAAAATTTAGGGGGGGGGCGGCCCCTAGCCCCCCCTGGACACGGACCTGTGTCAAGGTAATCTTGAAATTTTACTTTGAAAATATAACTTTTATTATTTATACGTAAAGTTATTGTATGATATATGATATTGAATCTATTGAATTATTTTGATGTACTATTTTTTTAATTTGCTTATTTTGTTTCATTTTGTATTAACCATGATGTAATCTTTCATTGTACGTTGTATATTCGTGACCAATTATGGTTGAGGTTATGGTTACTGCTATCAATAAATTATTATTATTATTATTATTATTATTATTATTATTATTATTATTATTAAAGGATAAGAAACCTTACAATTTAATTATAGATGTCTATCAAAGTTACCATGTTTCTAATGTAAAAGAAGATAAAAACGTTTAGCATCTATCTAGATTTCTAGATTTGCGGAAATGAAACTATATTTGTTTCTTTGGATGGAATTTTTCCACGTGTACTCCTTGCAATTTTGAGTGGTATAAAAGATCCAATATTATTAAAATATGTATTTGCAATTCTATAATAGGTTAATATATTCCAAGCTAAAAAATCTGCGTATTATTTAAATATCGTTCGATACGGTTTAATTGGGTATAGTGTGTTCCAGATTCAACGGACTGAAAAAAAGGCGTTTCTGAATTCTCTGTGTCTGTCTGTTGTTTGCGATTTTTTTTAAAATTTTGAGCTGTCCATTCGGTAGAGCACCAAAAACTATCTGAGCGAGTGATCGAATTTTTCGAGTTACTCTTACCGTTCCCGAGATATTGGCCGAAAAGTGTCCAATTTCCAGAGATTTAAGGTGTCATATCTCGGGAACCATACCTTATAAAGAGATGATATTGATGTTGATCAATATCTAAGAGGATGCTGAATATTTTGGTACCAAACAGTAACCGGTGGCCACTGGTTTGGCCAGTGGCCACCAATCAATATCGGTACCAAAATGTATACCATTCTTTTAGCTACTGATTAACACCACCGTTCCCGTGATATTGGCCATAAAATAGTTCCGATTTCGGGAGATTTAAGGAGCCATATCTCGGGAAATGTAAGTCATAGAGAGATGATATTTTGCGAATTTTTGCGACAAAAGAAGGTGCGGATAAAACAATTTACTTTTACATATAGGAACAATCACAGTTATCCTTCCCGCTCCGTCTCTTCATTCTTTTCAAGTTCGGGGTCGCGGTGGATCAGTTGTAGAACGTTCACCTCTGGTGTTTGGGGTCCCGGGTTTGATCCCAGCCCCCGCCAAGTGAACTTTGTGGTGGACAAACATAATGTGCGTGAGTTTCCTCGTAGTTCTCCCGTTTCCTTCCACTTTCTTCATTCCACCACTTCATTTATTACTCATTATCACCGTCTCCTTTAGCCTAACATAATCGTGGGACGTAAAACTCAAAGATTTCATTTGTTTCTTTTCAAGTTTGTTCTGGCAATGTCCTTGGAGCATTCTCGATTGCATTTTTAATTACTTTTCTCTTTTTGTTTGTAATTGTATTGAACTTCTGAGGTGCTTCTGTAGTTTTGGCGTACCACATGTTGGGAGATTTACAGGTAAAATTACAATACTTTGCATGAAAAGACATATTTATGAGGAACAAATTTCTGCAGGCGACAGAATTAAATACAAAGTAATACAGCTGTATTTTCGGTTTACAAGTGTACTAGTGTAAAATCATTAGAAGCACTTTATGACGGATAAAATAAATGAGTGCATACGAAAGATGACTGTATTACATACTATTTTCCGCCGATGGTGTATTTCTGCACAGTGTACAGAAGTTGTATTTTTTGTTTACAAGTGGAGCGTTACTAGTATGAAACGTGACAAGTGCTATTGAAAAATGTTCCATTGCCAAAACCAACACTTCTTTTCGCTATCCTCACTTTTGTGTATACTCAGCATCATAGACGCGTGCTCTTTTCGGACGCACCCCCACCTTGCCTCGGGGGACCACCAGCTTCATCCTGCCCTGAATCGGTTAGATACAATTCATGCTTGTTAGTGGCAACCTAGCATAGGTTGATTTGTGTGTTTTACACAGTATTTTTTATGCCTTACATGCAGACGCCGTATTGATACGCAAATCGTAAAAGGATTGTAAATTTTCAACAATTTCTTTTGGTGGCCCCCTTGAATTTTATCTATGCCATGTGGGATATTTTCATGTTGCCCACCGCAAATCTTCTAGGGAACAATAAGAAGAAAATTAGTTAAAGAATTTTATTGCTTCAATAATTATTGCCGTTGTTGCACCAAAAGTAAACCTGAACGAATTTTGGTTATGCTACCTATAACATTACTCTTTGCTAGCAACGCCTACAGGATTTTTCTAACGGAGAAGAGGTAGTAAAGATACACAAGCAAAGACGAAGTCGCGAATGCACAGACCTCGATTCACTTATTATTTTTTGTAAAACAATTATTATTAACGCACACTGCGTAACTTTATTAACTACAGTAAATACTATATTAAGTACTGTAATGTGTGATTAGGAAAATCTATGTTTTGACATGTATTTCGAAGAACGCAATCCCTTTCGAAACTTAATGTGACAATTGGACCCCTCGCATGTTGCGGACGGCCATGTTTTTCACTACCATTTGTTTAGTGGTCACTACCTAATGCAATTCTGTAACATAAGGGCGTTAGTTTTTCTTAGTTTCCTGACAAAATTGAAAAATGGAGTTAGCAGGTTTTGCTTCTATACCTCTGAATTATCATGTCAAGGGAGAAGTATGATTAAGGCAAGTGAATGATGATAAAAGAAGTAGTGGGATATGAATGTGGGAGGAAATGACAGTATCTAAGAGAAAAACTACGGACAAGATGTCTACCACGAACCTACTCGGTTGGGGATCTAACCAGGGACCATACACACCAAAGGTAAGCGATATACTAATGAGCCACCATGCCCTTTTGTTTGGAGTCTTTGGTGCAGGAAGTCCTGGGTTCAATTCATGGTGAGACAGCATTGAAATTTGAACACGTTTCAAATCTTCTGATTCCACATTAAATTGTAGATCCAATTATAGATTCCATCTAACTTCGATATTGAAAAAAGAACTTAAATCCAATCCAAGTAACCGAAACCTTTTCTTCTAGAATCACCCTATTGGTCTCTTATAGGGTTGTAATGTTGGTAAGCCTGTCCATCCGTTACTCCACACGATAAATGTTGAAAATACAGCGAGTTTTTGAACTCTGTTTTCTTTCGTGATAGACAGCTAGAGCGATTGTCCTGGCTGAGGTTATTACCGAAATAGACCCGTTATAAGGCGATTATCCTACCTGAGTT
This sequence comes from Thermobia domestica, assembly GCF_964235325.1. NCBI lineage: Eukaryota > Metazoa > Arthropoda > Insecta > Zygentoma > Lepismatidae > Thermobia > Thermobia domestica. The sequence goes on from NC_137463.1 coordinate 7,207,626, forward strand.
GATTGACGGAGTAAATCCGTTATAGGGTGATTAACCTGGCACAGTAGATGAAGGTCAATCCGTTGTAGGGTGGTTATTATGGCTGAGTTGATTAACGGATTCAAAATGTTATAGGCTGAGTTGATTAACGAAGTCAATTCTTTCTAGACCAAGTATTCGGGCGGAACTGATTAAAGAAGTCAATTTGTTAACGTCCCTGGTAGTGGTGATTTTAACGGTGGTCATAACTCATATTCCATAATTGGAAATATGATCTGAATTTAGATTTTTTTAGGTTAAAAGGTAAAACTTTATGAGTTTAAACGTCTTTTCAGATTGCAAGTGTTGTTGTGGTTAACATGCTTATTTCTTGGTTAAATCACAAAGATATTGGTGAGGGTATAATCTTACATACTTGGAGTATGAGAGGGGATATAGTACTGACTACCAGCATACATTCGCAAGTATAAGTTTCCCTTGGTCCTTTTTACTGTATCTAATAGAGTTTATTCAGAATAATTAGTACGAGAATGATTCAGAAAGTACAGCCGATGGAGTACCGCCACACGTTCTCTCCTCCGCCAAAAAAAAAAAATCAAAGTTGTTCCCTCTGCTAGCAAAATGTTGTTGACATCCTGCCTCATCCTCCCTATAGCCCAGATCTTGTGTTGTGCAACTGCTTGCTCTTCCCCAAACTTAAAGATCATCTTAAGAGCCAACGCTACAGTTGGGACGCGGAGGTGGAAGCTACAGCGCTTCAATGGTGTCGCCAGCAGTCATCAAAATTCTTCGCCGACGGCATGGAAAACCTTGTTTCGCGTTGGCGCAAACTCGTTGCTTGTAATAAGGACTATGTTGAAAAATGATGCCACCATTTGTATCACCGTGGACTCATTACTTTCTGAAGCATCCTCGTACATATACTAAAATTGTCACTTATATTTGGAGCATAACTGTAAATTTACCTTTCTATTCACAGCATGCTTATCAAATTACTGTCAATCTTTTGTTTAAACATTTAAAGGATATGAACTGGAAAACGGTAGCAGATTGAAAGACAAACAGATATAAAGAAAGAAATAGCAAAATTTAGTTTTCTTCATTTGTGTCTCTCTAATGTGCAACAAACCTTAGCTCTTACTTTCACTTAAAATTCTCCTCTCTTCGTTTTTTGCCTTTTGTTTCCATTTACGCTTCCGTTCTTCTTAGCCCTTTCTACATCGCAGCCCAGGGGCGGGGGCCCTTAGAGAAATCTCCTTTAGTAAGAATGAGAACAGGGTATTTTACGAGCCAGCAGAAATTGTTAGATCAATGTTCCACACCGCCTGGTGGGATATATTTTACAACGCTTCAAATATGGAAGAAGAAGAGCTCTTGTGGAGCTCGAATCTCTTTACCATCTCTCTCTACTCCCTTTTCCTCCCCCCTTCCCCTCAGTAACTCTCCCGTGTACGGTTACTTATTCCTTTAAACTAGCAGTTCGTTTAATGCAAGGATTCAGTGTAACATGGTGAAAGAGTTGCCATATTGTGCTTAGAAGGGGTTTTGATGGAAAATATATGTTATTTTCGAAAGCCTTCGGTGTACCTGCGTTGAAACTAGCTGAGGGAAAAAAGCAGGAAAATATACATATGTGATGTTAGCGGTAGTGTTAAAAAAATAGACCACAAGAGGGTAGGATATAAATGTTGAACGTAATGTATATAAAACAAATTTTCCCATGTCTGCTGCTAAAATGGATCGTTTAATGTCAACGTTGTAGCATAGGAAAAGTTGTTACGACATTTACGATATATTACGATGTATACTACAAAAGACAAAAAGAATAAATCGACTGTTGGTATAAAAGTATAGAATATATAAAATATATATAATTCGCAAGTTTAATAACTCCCATCTATAATTGTTAATCTTAACTCTAATATACAGTTTAGTCATAGACCCTTCAAACCGACAATACATGCAATTTAATGATTTTATATCACATGTAGTGGCGTATTTAGGATTTTGTTTCGGGAGGCTATGCACAACACGTGAATATGCATTTATATTTTTCCTTTTCACCCTTTAAGACCCAAACACACAAGGGGCGTCATTGGGGAAGCAATAGGGGCAATTGCCAACCTGAGTTTGAGAATTAAATATATTTTAATCGATTTTCTACTAATATAGTGCTAATAGAAAAAAACGTGAAACTCGTATGTTGGTGGAGGATCTTACCTCCTTCCAGGGCAAATTTGAAATGGCGTTCCTGCAAACACATACTGAATATTTGTAATCTCATTTCAACTTAACTGATTTCATTTTGAAAAAAAAAAATAAAATAAAATATTCAGTTTTATCCATGTACCTTTCTACCTGAAAGAAAATGTTGAGACAAGTTGAAGCTGAAATATACTGATATATATCATCCACACAAAAATTTAGCAGTGAATGTAACCTTTATTCTATTCATAGAAGAAAAAGGAAGTATCCTCTTGGACTACCTAATTTCCTGTCTACTTATTCCCCCCCCTCTTGATTTTCTTTAATTCAAACATTTACCTTTGTTTATAACTAAACGATGTAAATATTCTTTTGCTATAATAACTAAAAGTCCGTTGTGTTGATATCCGTGCAAGTTGGTGTGGAAGACCAGTTTCGCTTATTAGCTCTTCTTAGTTTTGATGTTACTGACGACGGCCAACTTGAATCACAACTAACAACGGTCGAAAGTACGATAGGAGAAACGAAAGAAAGTAACAACTAAGAAAAAGAAACAGAAGAGTAGAATGGACGAAAGAAAGAAAAAGAAGAACGCAGTACTTACATGGAATGAAATTTGACAAATACAGTATTATATCTGAACAAAGAGCATAAGAAAATGGAAAGTCAATGAAATTCTTAGAAATGGTAAAAAGGATTATTGTTGTACGTGGACTATGAAAAAATAATAAATTTATTTTGGGGCGAGGCTTGAGCCCGATAGCCCTCTACATACGCCACTGATCATATTTATATTCATATCGGAAATCGATTTAAGACAATTTACACCACTCTGTAGTATAAATCGACGATTTGAAATTTTAAACAACAGATAGCGAGAAGCTTTGTTTTTCAATGAATTCAACGTCAGAAGAACAGGTTATGCTGTAGCGGCGTCCTTTGTGTCTTTAAGGAAGCACCTGACCTTTCTCTGAGCTCGAAATATTTATACATTTTCATCAGTAATATATAGATATACTAATGAAAAACATGGAAACCTACTTACGTCGGTGATTTTTTTTCTCGCCCCTGAATAAAACCTGAATTGACGTTACTGTTCTTTTCTTTCCTTACACATTAAGAAATCTGCAGTACCTTTCGCACAATCTAAAGCATGTGCTGGTTTACTGTGTATTTCTGCTGTGTATTTCTGCATAGTGTAGAGAAGTTGTATTTTACTTTTACAAGTGGAGCGCCACTAGTATGTGATCATAAGTGCCATTGAAACTCGTATCATTCCAGAAACATACTTGCTTTCACTACTTTCCCTTCCCTTAACACTATATCCACCGTCGCTGATCCCTGCTCCCTTCAGACGCACCCGGCCCACCAGCTTTGCCCTGCCCTGACTCGGTTAGATGGCATTCGTGTTTTTCAGTGGCGACCCTGCACAAATTAATTTGTGTTTTTTTGCACTATAGTTTTTATGCATTTCATCCGGGCGCCGTGTTTACCTTGTATACAGAAATCGTAAAAGAATTTTATTTTTCTGATGGCTCCTTTAAATTTTATCTATGCCACGTGAGATATTTTCTTTCCTCCCAGCCCAATTCATTTACAAGGAAATTTAGTGGAATGATTGTGATTCTTGAATAATTGTTGCGAGTAGTGTGTGCCAAAAGTAAATCCGCACGTTGAAGCATAACTCAATTGTTCATATTCATATAATTTGAGCATTGGGAGATGAGAATGAAAATTCTGTATATCATATATTACATAATCTAGAGATTACACGCATACAAAAGGTTACAAAAAAAATCAGGGATAATTTTGGAACTGGGGGCCAAAATCAGGTAAAATCACCATGTTTACAGGAGAGATGAGTTGATGTTACGCATGTGTAATTACTAAGTACTAACATAACCTAATCTAAATTAAACTAAACTAACTAACCGAACCTAGCCTAAACCATCAAAACAGAGAAAATATAGGAAGAAAGTTATAGGAAGAAAGTTCGAATTTTAAGCAAAGAATTCTAGCCTCCCAAATCCAAATATCCTAATCTAACCTAAACGAAACTAACCCAAACTAACCTAAACTAACCTAATCTACCTAAACCAACAACAAATACAGAAAATATAGCGAGAAAACACGAAATTTAAAAAACAATATTCTGGTCCTTCAGTTGCAAAAATATGCCAAAAATCAAATAAAAAATAGTGGACGTTTTATAGGATCGAGAGCCGCATCTTTCATGTATATTAGCGGTCACTTTATTGTTCTTCTTGATGTTCAACTGGAAAGTTCTGTCATTAAAATTATGGGATGGAACTTTTGTGAATAAATTCTCAAATGCCTTTTATTTTACTTTGGAACTTTGTGTGTTTTTTAAGAAGCAAACAAAACGATTAAGTGGCATTAACTAGATGGAAGTAATACTTTAAATATAACTTCAACTCAAAAACTAAACAAATCTCTCCAATTAATATTTTCTAGAGTCAAAAGAATGAAACTTTTGAAAGAAATTAATGAGCTAAATCTACAATTAAGAGAGAAAGCTCCTCTCTAGAAAGTTCCAGCGGAATCAGACTAGCTTTTACATGAAACTGCGTTGGTTTTGTTAATAATAATATGAAAAAATAATTTTGAATGGAATAATATGATTTCATATTGTTTCCGTTAGGCTGTATTTGGCAAAATTAATTGTTAAACTTATTCAGTGATACAAATCCATGGGAAAATCCCGAAAGAGAGTAAGGAAAGTTTCATCGAACTTGAGGGCAAAATGGGATTGTGTACGAGGCATATCCGGTAAGTAATTTTCCCAAAGGCCTTGAGCAGAAACAAAACACAATTGAATGGAAACAATTATTGTACCGAGATTTAGGATATCTTCAGATATTTTTCAGCATATTCACCACCGGAATTCAACCATATTCACCACCGAATACCGTGGGACCAACATGTCTACACCTGTCATTGAATTCGGCCGCCACAGGTTGGAACCAGTGTTTGACGAGCTCTTCCGACCCTCCGTCATTCTGAAAATACTGATGCTGACCTGCCAGGAACCACTTGAGGTGTAAGAACATATCATAATCGCTCGGATCGAGGTTCGGGCTACACTGTGGAGGCTCCAAAATGTTCCATCCGAACTGTTTCAGAAGATCTGTTGTCTGGCGAGCTGTGTGGGGCAGACATTACCGTACAGTAGGACAACAACAGCATTAAGCATCCCACGCCGTTTGTTCTGAATGGTCTGTCTCAATTTCCGCAGGATTTCAAAAACTTGATCACTTTTCTAGCACTTTACAAGCTGCGGTAGCCGGAATAGGAACGTCCATTCTCAACCACTGTTACGATGCTACTGAGAGCACTAGGAAAGTTCCACTGGGCAGTGTTGCCAGACCAGTCAGTTGGAAAAGCAGGAGATTCGAAGATAAAAAAACAGGAGAAAGCAGTAGACACATACAGTGGTGGCGTTTGAATGTAAATCGGGGGGGGGGGGGAGCAATAAAATTTGCCATTGTTAAGAGAGCAGTAGTCAAAACAAGCAATCCAGACTTCATTTTCGATGAACTACGTTGAGCAAATGAAAGTGAAAAGTCCCGATTTAGATTAATATTATTTGATACAAACATGTGTGAAGTAAAACGTAGTGAAAGAGCAAAGTGGAGTGGGAAAATGTCTTTTTATGCACGTCGCGATAACAATGTGACCGTGGCGTAAGACGATTTCTTGCTGACGATCGTGGAGAAATGATCTAAGCCTCTCTTCCAGCCCAAGTCCCAATTTAAACAACACTTACTTGTAAATCTTACAGAAAGTCATAAAAACGCTAACCATAATGCATATAGAGAATGACGTACAGTTGTATTCTTTGGATTCATATTATATACAGTAAAGCTCTATAACTATATGCTCTACAGAGCTTTGTGTATTATGACAGAGAAATTTCGTCTTTTTATGTGAGGAAACATTGAAAATTCAATATTAATAATAATAATATTTCTTCAACTTCTCGAAGTAAGGAAAAAGCAGGAGATTGTTCACTTTTCATTTTCTTTCGCAATAGATCAGTAAAACGTAGAAAAAGCAGGAGATCTCCTGCAAAATCAGTAGATCTGGCAACACTGCCACTGGGGCATGTGCCATGATAGGACCTTGCTTTCGCACGTGCACACAGACGCTTCGCGCAACATACGGTTTCCTAGCTATGGAACGCGCGGGAAAGTTACTTTCTAGATGCGCCTCGTATATAAAACTCAAGCCAACAAAACCCTCTAGAGGAGAAAAATAGATATAATGAGTGATGAAAGAGTGTGAGATTAGTGTTGGCTCTCAAATTTTAATCAGAATATTTTTATTTCGAAAGTTCATGCTACTGGAGTGAAGCGAGTGAAAGTCAAAACTCAAATGCAAAAAGTGGAAATTGTGCTTTGATAAAATAAAATAATAAACAAACGAAAAAATGAAATAAAGGAACAAGAAATATGAAACGAGAAACAAATGAAAGAAAGAAAGTAAAATATCAAAACGAGGAACACTAAACGTCCAGAATTTTCCACACAAAAGTGTAGAAAGCGAAGTTTTCCTAGTATCATCAGGCTCAGCATAACCTGATGACACAAAGGCGTGATGGACGCACTTCATTTCTGACCATAAATAATACTTGTTTACTTTCAGGGAATACTTATACACATGCTATTTTATATTGGTGGGAGATCGAATCGTTAAATTTTACATATAATAATAATAATTATAAGTTTCATTCTATTAAGATATTAATAATATAGGTATGAAGAGAAAATATTGTGCAATGTTCGGAAATACAGCCATTTTGCGCTGTGGAAGGAGGAACTAGAACAGAAGAAGCCATAAATCATGTTCATTGCCTTTTCCGCCCTCTAAAAATTAAACTTTTTATTAGTAAAAGTTATTCGAACTGCAATAACAAAACCTCCGAAATGATATGCACACTTACACATAAATTTCGAAGAATCTTTCAATGAAAATAAGGATTCAGCTTATGGTAGTGCTCAAGATTTACTAATCAGCAAGCAGATAAACAAACTATGTCATTGACAAAAAAATAGCCTACTTGTTCACAAGAACTTTACAGATACTTTGGCACTAAAATATTTCCCCAATTCCTTTTTTTTAGTGAATTTTCTTGTACAATTTCAATTCAATACTTGATTTTGACTTTCCTAAATAAAATTCAGGTGTCTAAGGTGCATTACTCCTGTTAAAATCAGTAAAATCGCAAAATATCTATGAGATCACAAAGTCCGTATGACTGTTTTTCATTTTAAAACACCATCAAGTAAATAGTCTCAAACCCAGACGTTCAGCAAAATCAGGGATTCACACACTTGTTTTCATGACAACGTTACATTAAAACATATGAGAATGTAAATATTTACAAGCCTATGAATACAATCCATATATTTTTAACAATTATCGAAATTAGTGAGTTAATCTTGGAAATATTTATCTTAATTAACGAACACGAATATTTAGAACATTTCAATAATAAAATAATATAAATTCACAGAATTTTGCAAAATTATCCTAAATATATGCATTTCGGCGGGTAATAAACTTGATCATTAGTATCACTACACCCAACCATAAACTAGCTATCCAACGACATGAGTCGCTAATTGACGTAAACAAAAACTTCGAAAGATTGAATAAATATTATTAGTATATGAAATTTACAACAAAATATGATAGTATTAGAAGGTGTGATCAAAAAATACGGTGAAAGATTTTTTAAGCAGCAACTGCTGAAGCTACAAACATTTGATGTAATTCGTCCAATAACCGCATCCTTTGAAACAGGCAACGTCAAGTTGGAACACGTTCTGAGTTATCAGTCAGCATCCACAGCAACTAGAGTGAGGTTGTCTTCACGGTGCCTGTCGCGCATCAATAATGCGTCAACACTAAGCTCTGTTGCAAGTTGACAAAAAGTGCCAAAGAAATGCTGAAATTGGTGTAAGGTGATAATGCTATAACTTTGAAGAATGTTTACAAGTGGTATGTACGATTTATAAACGAAAAGGTGTCGGTAAAAGACGAGCAGCGTGTCCATTAATCTCAAAAGCGTGCAAACAAACTTCAAAAACAGAAGAAAACATGCAAAAAGTAAAAAAAAAAGTTCTTTCAAACAGGTGAATAATTATTCGAGAGGTTACCGAAGAACTTAGCATCTCGTAAGGGTGCGTAGAAAGCGTTTTAACCGATACTTTGCAAATGAGAAGAATAAGTGCAAAATCTGTTCCCCGACTTTTGACTGGTAAACAAGAGATTTTGGCCGAAAAACATAGGATATTCCTGTCTGTCCACATCCACCATACTCTCCAGATATAGCATGACGCGACTTTTGGTTCTTCCCAAAAATTAAAACCGTGCTTAAAGTAAAAAAAAAAAAAATACCATTCCTGACCTTGGAGGGGCCAGGACAGAGGAACTGAAGGCTTTTCCAAAAGAAGCCTTCCAGAAATGCTTCCAGTCACAGATGGAACGTTGGGATCAGTGTTTCTTCCAGACATGATTTTGCGGGGGGCACTGCCCCCCGGAGCTCTGAGAATCCTCTCCGGAGGAGACCAAAATAATAATTCTATACTATAATAATAAATAGAATAGTACCAGCAGTGCCCCCCCCCGGAATACTAAGTGTGTCCCCCCGGAACATTTCTTCTGAAAGAACGACTGGTTGGGATAATTGTATTGCTATCCAAAGGCAGAACATTGAAGAAAATTAAATCAAATTCCGGGGGGGGGGGGCACACACTAATAATCAAATTTCTAATAAAATTACTCACCGTATTTTTTGGATCACACTTTGTATAAAAAGTGACACTAGGAAAAATTAAAAATGAGATTCCAACAAACATTGTTTGTTGTTTATTATTAAGACAAGAAACGTAACCATTTTTAGATTTGGCCTTAATATTTGTGTAACTGCTAGTTGGTAGAAAGAACTTGAAAAATAAGTTAATTATAAACAATTAGAACCTATAATTAAGGACAGTTTTAGCCTCTAGTGTACAGCGAGGCAAACGCTTGCAGGGACTACTAGTTTTTTTATAAATACACTAGTTCGAGATTCTCAGCTACAATGCACGATATACACTTGAATTTTATGTTTTTGTCTATTTGTGATACCATCCAATCTAAGAGAAGCATACTTCAAGGACCATTTAAAATCCGCGGACCATGGTTTGAGAAACTATATCACAGACTAGAGCAGTGGTTCTCAATTGATATGTCGCGACAAACTGGTGTGTCATGCAGTCCCCTAAATGTGAGTCGCGAAATTTTTGAATTTAAAAATAATGAACAATTTAATAAAAATTAGTTAAAATGGAGACATATTGTATGTCAACATCTCCAGCTGTAGCAATAATGCTCAGTGCTATATAGAGTTATTATAAAAACTAATTGGTTTCACTATTAGAATAGATATTATTATTATTATTATTATTATTATTATTATTATTATTATTATTATTATTATTTGTAGCGGTGTCCCGAACATTCAGAAAAGTGTGTCACCAGTCAAAAAAGGTTGGGAACCACTGGACTATAGGCCTATGAGGAGAGCTCTTTCGCAGCTTTTGGCGTGGAAAAACAGGGTTCGATTCCCGGCGGGAGCTCATGTGATTCGGATTCCACGGTTATCAGTAGGTTCCGTCTCAAATAGCCTTGCTGTTGAAATAAACGTTAAACTTAAAATCAACTCAACTCATCTCAGACCTATTAGGAAGTTTGCATGTACTAATAATTTGCCACCAAACTGAATTGTTTTACTCTGATCACTTATGAAATCATTAAATTTCTTACTGACTCGTTTCTTGCCTTACATGCGTAAAATCCATATAGCAGTAGATATTATAAAAAATGAAATGAAATAAACAGAAGAATCAAGAAAAAGTGCCTCTCTTTCTCAGATTTGGAGGAGTAGAAAATGACAAAGCCTAGAGAGAATAATTCAAAGAAATTTCATTGTTCTTTTTTTTTAAAAAAAAAAAGAAAAATGACAAAAGAACAAAAGTAATAAAAGGAGTATTCCTGGAAGACAAATGCAGCATTACGACAATTTACTCTCAAACACATCTCTCTTAAAATCGACAGTCTTTTGTTTCCCTTTCGTCTTATATTCTATTCTTTCTTTTTCTTTCCTGTTTTAACATTCGTCATTTTATTCTTCTTATTTTCTTCTCTTTTCTTAATTTAATTTTGCTTGAGGGTACACACTCTTTTATTTAGTCATCCATTTCACGACTCTATTCCCCTTCTATGACACAACTATGGGAATAATTTATGGGAAGATTTTATTACGAGAATGGGATAACAAAAAAATGGGAGTATATAACATGGATGAACAATAAAGAATCAAGAACTAACTGAATTTATAGTTTAAGTAGTAATTTAATTCTAACAGGATACGATATTTCAAGGAACAATTCGAGTGAATTACTTTTATGAACGAAAGGATTAGGTAATAGAAAAACGTGCTACAACGAAGAACATAACGAGCTACTTACATATTATTTTTGCTGAGCTGAACAGTATGATTCTGTTTTTTCAATGAACTTAAGAGCTCCTCCGTGGCTAAGCGGTTAGCGTACGCGCCTTTGGCGTGGGAGTCCCGGGTTCGATTCCCGGCGGGAGCTCATGTGGTTCGGATGCCACGTTAATCAGTAGGTACACGTCTCATATAGCCTCGCTGCTGAACGGGACGTTAAACTCAAAATCAACTCAACTCAATGAACTTAAAAAGTTCGTTACTGATTTCCCTATGTCTGTGTATGAGTGTGTGTGTGTCTGTTATTTGTGAAGTTCTCAATTTTGAGCTCTCCGTTCGATACAGCATCAAAAACTATCTGAAACAAGTTATGGAATTGTTTCGCGTCACTCTTACCGTTCCCGAGACATTGGCCAAAAATATTCCGATTTTGGAAGATTTAAGGAAGCATATCTCGGAAACCGTAAGTCATAGAGAGATGATATTTTGTGAATTTTTCAATGTTGGGCCCTCCATTTAGAGTACGTGTCTCCCTAAAATAACATATAGTAGAACTAATAAACAAAACATGTGGGGGAAAATTGGCACTTAAGGAAATTTAAAAAAAAATGGATAGATATATTACAAGAATTGTTTAATGAGTATAATAATAAAGTACATAGAAGAATTGGAACAGGAATAATAGTTTGACAATGTGCATGGATATGACATAGTCCAAATATCCAACATAGTAAGAAATTCAAAATAATCTTTTGAAAGTATATTTTTTGTTACTAGATCTTATTTACATTTATCTTTGTCACCTTCCTTCGCGACCTCTATGTATGGCTCTCATGAGTCCCAGGTTGAGAATCTCCATCACAGAAGGCATCTCTAATATCAGTAGTGCACCAGATACGGAGACGAACTTCGAAATTTCAAATAGCAAGAGTGATCATGGAGCACGTTTTAATAAAGATTTTGAACAATGAAAAAAGAACAAAAAGTGCCTTTGTCATTCGAAGTATTTTGGCGGAATAATGGTGATAAATGTATTCCACAATTTTGAGCTAACAGTAATGTCGCCCAGTGACTTTACCTTTGAGGTCATTCTATGTGTTATCCCCAAAATAAATCTGAAATTATCATAGACAACGATCATTGTGTCGTTTAAGTGGAACATACGAATCTATATACGTGTTCTGCACACTGTTTACTGAGACGATACCAATGGTAGTCAACTTATAAATATTCGAAACGCCTTCCATTAGGTTACATATAGTTATGAATTACTGTTATATAGAAATATACATGTCCTTTAGATCATTCTATTCAATACGCTGGTGCACTAAACTATTCACACAATCACAATTTCTTTTATTGTCTAAAAGCTGTCTTCAGAAGTAAAAGTCCAATCGTGAGAGACACACATAAAAAGTAGGTTTGATAGTGTTCTGAGACTTTGTTTACGCTCATTTGACCCCTTGTTTCGGAAACATGACCTAGCCATCCCGCTGATTGATATTTTCAGCTTTGGTCTACTACCCTTAAAGCATTTCAAGGTAGGTTTACGATCAACCGAGAAGTTGAAGGTATCAATTTGTTGTGAAAGACACGCTCTTCCTCGAGACCTAGTGGTACTCGTCAAGAAGACTGTCTCTGGTCGTTTATAATACTGTATCCGTGTGAGTGGGGGACATCTTGCGGATATTACTTCTATTGAAGTGGATTGGATATGAGTCTAGCGACCGTTTCAGAAGACTTGGATGTACACTCATGTCCAAAATGATTGTCTCAAATCTTTAACTGTCTTCTTGTAAGAATATAATTTGATAATGATTTTGCAGGGTACTTTTAATACTGATACTATGTGTATAACCGGAAAATGTATATTTCTGGTAAATTTCATAGGAAAAGAATTATAAGTACGAAAATTAGAGGGAGTAGAACAAATGTTGCTAAATGGACAAGAAAGTTTTATTTTCGTTATATTGTTCTTATTTACTGCTCTTTTGACATGAAATTTGCCACATACATGTCTTCGTCAGTTTATACACATACTAACATTATTAGAAATACCAGGCGAATTCGTTATCAAATTATATTCCTACAACAGCATATTTATAGGCATCCGACAATAATTTTGGACATGAGTGTACAGTTTAACGTGGGACCCAAAGCATATGAGCCCCCACCATGAATCAACATTACTTCTAGTCACACTGAATGTTTACCACTTATATTGTATGCTGTATTAGATGCGAATGTTTAACAATAACACTTCTTTTCATTGCTGCATAAAGGTGTTGAAAGTTTCCACACATCCCCGTTCTCTCTACATTTGCGCCTGCTGGGTGTACAACCAGCTTCACTAGGTGTTAGTTGGGTTGCATAATTTACAGAAATTTATGTATGATTTTTCCATGGCTGCGTAGGTTCAATCATTCAAAATGTATAATCTTTTTTTTTTTTTTTTTTTTTTTTTTAAGTTTAACGCTCCTTGGGGAAAACAACTCAAATATGATTTTGCCTAATGACCTACAACTCTTGTGAAGTAAAATGAAATCTTTAAGTTTTACGTCCCATGGTTATGCGGGCTAAGCTAATAGAGACGGTGATCCTGGATGAATGAAATGATGCAATGAATAAAGTGGGAGGGAACGGGCGAACCCCGACAAAACCCACACACACACGGTGCTTGCCCATCACAAAGCTTACTTGGCTTAAGTAGGTAACGAACCCGGGACCCAACGCACCAGAGGTGAACGCTCTACCAATATTTTTTTTTAAAGTTAATTGATTCACCAAACGAGGTTCATTAACTTGCTTAACTACTTATTACTAGATTTCTAATTAATTTTAGTCGTTTTTCACTTACCTGTAACCTTGAACGACAGGGACACGAACAGAGAAACATCGAGAACAGTTAAAATTCCAAAAGCTCTCCCACCGGGAATCGAACCCAGGATTCCATACACCACAGGCACACGTGCTAGGCAGTAGACCAGCAGGGAGGGCATTGAACCACCGCGGCCCCCATTTCTACAATAGCTTAAAATCATGAAGATGCTATGAAACTATAAAATTTATACTTTAGAGACTAAGAGAATAATTAATGAATTAAATATCAAGTTTTACATTCCACGATTATTCCAATTAGGCTAAAGGAGACAGATGAGTTAATGCAAGTTTAAAATTGTGATATTATTGGCAGAATGATAAAGTGGGAGGAAACGGGAGACACTTGGAAAGATAATTTTTGTCTACTATAAACCCTCATGACCAGGGATCGAAGCAGCAATTCCTCGCACTAGAGGTAAACATTCTAATACTAAGCTGCCATGCCCCATTGCCCCAAATCAGAATAGTAATAGTAATTCCCACTTGTAATACAAAAAAATGTCACTTTAATGTACTAGTAAAAATGAGTCATGTTGAAAACAGAACATTTCTGAACTTAGTGGTAATCATACTAACTTTTTCAACATTTTGTCATCAGAATTAACAAACCTAATCTGAAAAGTTGATTTACTAGAGTTGTCACATGCATTGAGAAAATACTTACTGTCGAAATAATAATATATAGTTATATGAAGGCCGAAAGCTGAATTTCTTATGACACTTCTCATTTGGCAAGACTGCCAGCACATCCCCAGACAGGGGCGAGTTCAAGATGGACTCCCAGGAAGAAGTAGTTAAAGATTCCTCCGATGTGCCTTTACCTTTATTTATAAACAAACTTAAGATTTTGCTGCACTGGTGTTTATGCTTATAGGTCGAGCCCACGTGGAGGACAGTCCCGTGCTATGGGGGTGAACCGGGCAACTGCCCCGGGGCCGAAGTAATGGAGCACAAAATTCGGGAGGAAAAAAGGAAAGAAAAAAGAGAAAGGTAAAATTTTACTCATGTTACGAAAATGCATGTGCACATTTATAAAATGGAAGAAAAACTATTAAAAAGTGCTCACAATCAAAGAAAAGCAGGCTTTATTTTTTGAAAAGTTTTGTGCCAACCATGGGGACTCTTCGCGGCTAGTCTGTCGACCTCACTCCTATGTATGAGGGCGCTGTCGTATAGTCTACCCCCGGGCACTGATTTTCCAACAACACAGCACTGGTGGGGAGTCCACTGGGTCCAGCCCCACACAAAAACTTCGTAATTCGACATTGTTTGTAAACTTTCTTCAATAAAACTATATTTGTTTAGACCTCGCTGAGATATGCTTTATCTGGTTATAGGTTTGATCTTACTGTACTTTTTTCTTATAAAACAACTTAGTCCTATAGTAGTAGTCCCCCGCGTATATTGAGCCGAGTCAGCAAAAATTTTTGTGACGTCATAGGTCAAAGGTCAATGACCTTGGCCCGGGGTCAATGACCTAGGGGTACCTAGGACCACCCCCTCTAAATTTTGGCAGGGGTACCTTGGCCCACCCCCTAAATTTTGGCAGGGGTACATAGGACCACCCCCCTTAAATTTTGGAAATTGCCAAATCTAAAAATTTGGTATGGTAGCCTAGGACCATAGTATGTACCTCTATCAGTATTGGGTGTCTATGTCGTTCCCTTTCATGGGTAAAAAATTGCCAAAAATTCAAATTTCGGGGTTTTTTGACCTAATTTATCCCCTTTGATGAAGTATTATTACCCTATATAGTTATATGGACGTATACAGGGGTCCATTACCTTTCATAAGACATGGGTATATTAATGCACCCCTTGACAAATTTGGGAGGGGTACCTTGGCCCACCCTTAAATTTTGGAAATTGCCCAATTTAAACATTAGGTATTATAGTATAGGACCCTAATATCTATTATGATAAATTTGCGTGGTCCACCTCATTCCCTTCTAGGGGTACAAAATTGCCAAAAATATAAACGTAAGCAATACGTTATACCACGTGTTTGGTTTTTGGCTCAATTTATCCCCTTTGATGAGGTGTTATTATCCTATATGGTCATGTATAGGGGTCCATTACCTTTCATAAGATATGGGTATATTTGTGCACTCCTTTAAAAATTTGGGAGGGGTACTTTGGCCCACCCCCTTAAATTTTGGAAATTACCCAATTTAAACATTTGGTATTATAGTACCGGATCCTAACATGTATTATGATAAATTTGGATGGTCCACCTCGTTTCCTTCTAGGGGTACAAAATTGTCAAAATATAAACGTAAGCAATACGTTGTACCACGTGTTTGGTCTTTTGGCCCAATTTATCCTCTTGGATGAGGTTCTATTACCTTATATGGTTATATGGTTATGTATAGGGGTCTATTCCCTATCATAAGACATAGGTACATTTGTGCACTCCTTTAAAAATTTGGGAGGGGTACCTTGGCCCACCCCTTCATTTTTAGAAATTGCCCAATTTAAACATTTGGTATTATAGTACAGGACGCTAATATGGATCACTATAAATTTGGGTGGTCCACCTCGTTCCCTTTTAGGGGTACAAAATTGCCAAAATATAAACGTAAGCAATACGTTGTACCACGTGTTTGGTTTTTGACCTAATTTATCTCCTTGGATGAGGTCCTATTACCTTATATGGTTATATTGTAATGTATAGGTGTTCATTTCCTATCATAAGACATAGGTACATTGGTGCATCCCTTTCAATTTTAGGAGAGGTACGTACCTTGGCCCGCCCCTTAAATTTTGGAATTTTTTTTGATTTAAGCATTCGGTATTATAGTACAGGACCTTAATACGTATCATGATAAATTTGGATGGTCCACATCGTCCACTTTCATGGGTACGAAATTGCCAAAATATAAACGTAAGCAATACGTTGTACCACGTGTTTAACATTTTGACCCAATTTATCTCTTGGATGAGGTCCTATTACCTTATATGTTTATATGGTTATGTATAGGGGTCTATTCCCTATCATAAGACATAGGTACATTTGTGCACCCCTTTAAAATTTGTTAGGGCTACCTTGGCCCATCCCTTAAATTTTAGAAATTGCTCATTTTATATATTTGGTATTATAGTACTGGACCCTAACATGTATTATGATAAATTTGGGTGGTTTACCTCGTTTCTCTTTCATGGGTACATGTTATATGGGTATGTACAGAGGTTTATTACCTTTATATGTTTATGTTCCCTTTTAAATTTGGGGAATTATCAAATAACAAAATTCGGTAAACCTTTTTCTAGGACCCATTGTAGATGTTGGTGTTCCTCTTATGGCCAAATATTCAAAATTTAAAGGTTATTGACCGGCTTTATTATTGAATAAGTACAGGATTTATTACTTTTTCATAACACACAGGTGTATTTGTGTACCAATCTTAAATTTTGGGAGGGGTACATTTCTTATTGTCATATCAATAATTGGTAATGGTTCTTAAAATTGGATAGTATCTCATTCATTGGGTAAATCATTGTGATCACGTAATCAGTTATTGACCTATGATGGAATTAGGAGTCCAGAACATTGGAACATTGAAACTTTGTAGAATAATGTGAGAATTGCGTCATTGGTTTTGATTATTCCGGCCAAATATAAACGTAAGCAAGACGTTGTACCACGTGATTGTCCTTGATGAGGTAGTGTACAGGGATTCATTTCCTTTGTTGTGGTACTTCTTAAGTTTGAGTACACACACACTTCTAGAAAACAGCTGGTTCTACTCAGGTAAACAATTGACGGACATTATTGACATTATTGAACATATAATGATATGATTAACTCTAAGACTTAGGTATATCAAGAGAAGTATTCTTTAAATTTGGGAATGGTGATAAACAGAATTTTAACATAAGGTGCGAAATTTGAAACAATACATTGAACTTTAGTCACAGCTCATAGTCTAAGATCATTGGTGATGATTGATTTGAAATCTGATAGCTAACCTTATTGAATCTTATGACTCATAGACGAAAGGCAATACATGCTACAACACTGGCAAAGTTATTGTTAATGCAATTTGATTGGTTGATCAGTATCTTTCCTGCAATCTGATTGGTTGATCACTATCTTTCGTGCAATCTGATTGGTTGATGATTTCCAAATCTTTGCTGTATTCAGTTTTAAGTTTTGTTTAACATTTAAAAATCTTGGTTTCGTTCAACATTTTGCACTCACTGATAAATATGATCAAAACCGTTTATTTGTTAATCGAATAGTTAAAAACCGGATAAAGTTTGACGGTTAACCGTGAAACGTAAAATTTTTTTAGTTTGAAATTTTTTTTGCTTTAAACTTTGGTTTGACATTTTTTCGTTTCCAAATTTTTTTGTTTCAAAATTTTTTGTTTCGAAATTTTTGTTTGAAATTTTTTTCGTTTGAAATTTTTTGTTTGAAAATTTTTGTTCGAAAATTTTGTTTAAAATTTTTTGTTTAAAATTTTTCGTTTCCAAATTTTTTGTTTGAAATTTTTTGTTTCAAAATTTTGTTTGAAATTTTTTTCGCTTCAATTTTTTTTGTTTAAAATTTTTTGTTTGAATTTTTTTTTCGTTTCAAAATTTTGTTTCAAAGATTTTTGTTTGAAATTTTTGTTTCAAAGTTTGAGTTGACATTTTTAAAAGTTTGTGCACTTATTAGTAAAGAACTGGAACTGTTTAGAACAAAAACCTTTGACAACATTGTGGTGCAATAGTACACGTCAGAACATGGGGTTGTACTTGAAATGAAAAAACACAATTCATTGAAATGGATCATTTTATTACACTCCACATACATCCATACCAGATAGTGGTTCTGGATATTGTCGATACAATGTATTTTGAACTTCTTGCACTAGTTTGTCTTTAGCATATAATTTTAATTCCAGTTGAAGGCTTTTAAGGTCTATTGCAATATCAATTGATGGAAACTCAATGTCCATTTGATCACAAATAAACTGTTTATCAATACAGGTATGCACTAGCCGGAACTGTTTAGAACAAAAACATCTGGCAACGTTGTGGTGCAATAGTACACGTTAGAACATGATAATGCAACGTCATCAGTTTTGCATCATATATAAGTATCGTTCGAGTTAGTATTCATGATAACGTCATCATGGCTACTTGTCTGCAGTTTCTAAACACACGTGATGTGATGAAATCATTTACCAAAATTACCGATTTACAACAAAATGTACCTTATAGAATCTTAGCTAGCCAAATGATCCCTACAAAGTTTGGATTAAGAATCGTAGTGAAGCTTGAAAATGATAAGAATATAATTTTACCAGCAAGATATTTACCCATGGAAGCATCAAAACAAGAAGAACTGCTGCGTTTCTTAAATACTGGATCTGTATCTTTATGTTACAAAGGATTCTTGGGTCGAAGTCATCAACTTGAATTTAGTACACAGCCGGATTCGTCAGCCATTGTGATGAAATCATGAATCAGCACATTTCTTTCCAATGACGTCAGCTGTAGTTGTATGAATTTGGTTGGTCGGCATGACGTCAGCAACTGTGATGAAATCATGAATCAGCACATTCCTTACCAATGACGTCAGCAATAACTATAAACCAGCAAATACAGTGTCATCCCACGAAATCATTTGAGCAAGTGCTTTTCAGGAGGAAAGATGTGTACTTCTAACGATAAAGAGTTCATCTTCGCAAGCTATTATCCAATAAATACATTTCAAACAAAACATGTGATGATTGGTATCAGTGCTAAAACATTTGAACCTGTGATTCGATTGGGCAAAGCAGAACAATTTGGTGTACAACTGACCTGTGAAGAATGGCAAATATTATGTTCACGAATCGACCAAATGAACGATTATTTTCATGATGAGCTAAATGTGACCATAGTCAAATCATTAGGCTCAAATCATGAAGTGGTGCTGCGTACAGTCCTCGAAGAGAAGATGGTGCTGTTACGTAAAAAGAGTACATTCCATGTCCCTCGCAACATGGTGTATCTAACACAAACGGAATGGAACAAATTTATCAGCGTATTTCAGTGTGTGAAACATGCAGTGGAAGTGTGCAACAAAACTAGTATATTCCTGAAAAAGTACTATTTTGAAAAATGTGTTATGCATATTGTACAACATGTATCTAGATATTGTGATGGTTGTCAACATCGTTCGTGGGTGCATACCTGTATTGATAAACAGTTTATTTGTGATCAAATGGACATTGAGTTTCCACCAATTGATATTGCAATAGATCTTAAAAGACTTCAACTGGAATTAAAATTATATGCTAAAGACAAACTAGTGCAAGAAGTTCAAAATACATTGTATCGACAATATCCAGAACCACTATCTGGTATGGATGTATGTGGAGTGTAATAAAATGATCCATTTCAATGAATTGTGTTTTTTCATTTCAAGTACAACCCCATGTTCTGACGTGTACTATTGCACCACAATGTTGTCAAAGGTTTCTGTTCTAAACAGTTCCAGTTCTTTACTAATAAGTGCACAAACTTTTAAAAATGTCAACTCAAACTTTGAAACAAAAAATTCAAACAAAAATCTTTGAAACAAAATTTTGAAACGAAAAAAAAAATTCAAACAAAAAATTTTAAACAAAAAAATTGAAGCGAAAAAAATTTCAAACAAAATTTTGAAACAAAAAATTTCAAACAAAAAATTTGGAAACGAAAAATTTTAAACAAAAAATTTTAAACAAAATTTTCGAACAAAAATTTTCAAACAAAAAATTTCAAACGAAAAAAATTTCAAACAAAAATTTCGAAACAAAAAATTTTGAAACAAAAAAATTTGGAAACGAAAAAATGTCAAACCAAAGTTTCAAGCAAAAAAAAATTTCAAACTAAAAAACTTTTACGTTTCACGGTTAACCGTCAAACTTTATCCGGTTTTTAACTATTCGATTAACAAATAAACGGTTTTGATCATATTTATCAGTGAGTGCAAAATGTTGAACGAAACCAAGATTTTTAAATGTTAAACAAAACTTAAAACTGAATACAGCAAAGATTTGGAAATCATCAACCAATCAGATTGCACGAAAGATAGTGATCAACCAATCAGATTGCAGGAAAGATAGTGATCAACCAATCAAATTGCATTAACAATAACTTTGCCAGTGTTGTAGCATGTATTGCCTTTCGTCTATGAGTCATAAGATTCAATAAGGTTAGCTATCAGATTTCAAATCAATCATCACCAATGATCTTAGACTATGAGCTGTGACTAAAGTTCAATGTATTGTTTCAAATTTCGCACCTTATGTTAAAATTCTGTTTATCACCATTCCCAAATTTAAAGAATACTTCTCTTGATATACCTAAGTCTTAGAGTTAATCATATCATTATATGTTCAATAATGTCAATAATGTCCGTCAATTGTTTACCTGAGTAGAACCAGCTGTTTTCTAGAAGTGTGTGTGTACTCAAACTTAAGAAGTACCACAACAAAGGAAATGAATCCCTGTACACTACCTCATCAAGGACAATCACGTGGTACAACGTCTTGCTTACGTTTATATTTGGCCGGAATAATCAAAACCAATGACGCAATTCTCAAATTATTCTACAAAGTTTCAATGTTCCAATGTTCTGGACTCCTAATTCCATCATAGGTCAATAACTGATTACGTGATCACAATGATTTACCCAATGAATGAGATACTATCCAATTTTAAGAACCATTACCAATTATTGATATGACAATAAGAAATGTACCCCTCCCAAAATTTAAGATTGGTACACAAATACACCTGTGTGTTATGAAAAAGTAATAAATCCTGTACTTATTCAATAATAAAGCCGGTCAATAACCTTTAAATTTTGAATATTTGGCCATAAGAGGAACACCAACATCTACAATGGGTCCTAGAAAAAGGTTTACCGAATTTTGTTATTTGATAATTCCCCAAATTTAAAAGGGAACATAAACATATAAAGGTAATAAACCTCTGTACATACCCATATAACATGTACCCATGAAAGAGAAACGAGGTAAACCACCCAAATTTATCATAATACATGTTAGGGTCCAGTACTATAATACCAAATATATAAAATGAGCAATTTCTAAAATTTAAGGGATGGGCCAAGGTAGCCCTAACAAATTTTAAAGGGGTGCACAAATGTACCTATGTCTTATGATAGGGAATAGACCCCTATACATAACCATATAAACATATAAGGTAATAGGACCTCATCCAAGAGATAAATTGGGTCAAAATGTTAAACACGTGGTACAACGTATTGCTTACGTTTATATTTTGGCAATTTCGTACCCATGAAAGTGGACGATGTGGACCATCCAAATTTATCATGATACGTATTAAGGTCCTGTACTATAATACCGAATGCTTAAATCAAAAAAAAATTCCAAAATTTAAGGGGCGGGTCAAGGTACGTACCTCTCCTAAAATTGAAAGGGATGCACCAATGTACCTATGTCTTATGATAGGAAATGAACACCTATACATTACAATATAACCATATAAGGTAATAGGACCTCATCCAAGGAGATAAATTAGGTCAAAAACCAAACACGTGGTACAACGTATTGCTTACGTTTATATTTTGGCAATTTTGTACCCCTAAAAGGGAACGAGGTGGACCACCCAAATTTATAGTGATCCATATTAGCGTCCTGTACTATAATACCAAATGTTTAAATTGGGCAATTTCTAAAAATGAAGGGGTGGGCCAAGGTACCCCTCCCAAATTTTTAAAGGGTGCGTCAATGTACCCATGTCTTATGATAGGAAATGAACCCATATACATGACCATATAACCATATAAGGTAATAGAACCTCATCCAAGGGGTGAACCAAAAAACCAAACACGTGGTACAACGTATTGCTTACGTTTATATTTTGGCAATTTTGTACCCCTAAAAGGGAACGAGGTGGACCAACTAAATTTATCATAATACATGTTAGGGTCCAGTACTATAATACCAAATATATAAAATGAGCAATTTCTAAAATTTAAGGGGTGGGCCAAAGTACCCCTCCCAAATTTTTAAAGGAGTGCACAAATGTACCTATGTCTTATGATAGGGAATAGACCCCTATACATAACCATATAACCATATAAGGTAATAGAACCTCATCCAAGAGGATAAATTGGGCCAAAAGACCAAACACGTGGTACAACGTATTGCTTACGTTTATATTTTGACAATTTTGTACCCCTAAAAGGGAACGAGGTGGACCACCCAAATTTATCATAATACATGTTAGGGTCCAGTACTATAATACCAAATATATAAAATGAGCAATTTCTAAAATTTAAGGGGTGGGCCAAAGTACCCCTCCCAAATTTTTAAAGGAGTGCACAAATGTACCTATGTCTTATGATAGGGAATAGACCCCTATACATAACCATATAACCATATAAGGTAATAGAACCTCATCCAAGAGGATAAATTGGGCCAAAAGACCAAACACGTGGTACAACGTATTGCTTACGTTTATATTTTGACAATTTTGTACCCCTAGAAGGAAACGAGGTGGACCATCCAAATTTATCATAATACATGTTAGGATCCGGTACTATAATACCAAATGTTTAAATTGGGTAATTTCCAAAATTTAAGGGGGTGGGCCAAAGTACCCCTCCCAAATTTTTAAAGGAGTGCACAAATATACCCATATCTTATGAAAGGTAATGGACCCCTATACATGACCATATAGGATAATAACACCTCATCAAAGGGGATAAATTGAGCCAAAAACCAAACACGTGGTATAACGTATTGCTTACGTTTATATTTTTGGCAATTTTGTACCCCTAGAAGGGAATGAGGTGGACCACGCAAATTTATCATAATAGATATTAGGGTCCTATACTATAATACCTAATGTTTAAATTGGGCAATTTCCAAAATTTAAGGGTGGGCCAAGGTACCCCTCCCAAATTTGTCAAGGGGTGCATTAATATACCCATGTCTTATGAAAGGTAATGGACCCCTGTATACGTCCATATAACTATATAGGGTAATAATACTTCATCAAAGGGGATAAATTAGGTCAAAAAACCCCGAAATTTGAATTTTTGGCAATTTTTTACCCATGAAAGGGAACGACATAGACACCCAATACTGATAGAGGTACATACTATGGTCCTAGGCTACCATACCAAATTTTTAGATTTGGCAATTTCCAAAATTTAAGGGGGGTGGTCCTATGTACCCCTGCCAAAATTTAGGGGGTGGGCCAAGGTACCCCTGCCAAAATTTAGAGGGGGTGGTCCTAGGTACCCCTAGGTCATTGACCCCGGGCCAAGGTCATTGACCTTTGACCTATGACGTCACAAAAATTTTTGCTGACTCGGCTCAATATACGCGGGGGACTACTACTCCTATATTTCTTTCTTAAAATATAGATGGCAGTTCTTAACAATTACTTACTGACTTTTCGGGTGTAGATTGACACTGGTTGAATACTATATAGATGTTGTGTTTTGTAGTATTGGAGCTCAAAACTTTGGATCCCTCGCATAAAAAAAAAAAATCTGTGCCACTGGAAGTGGAGTGAACGACCTTTTGGTCCACTGAATCCGCCTGTGCCCTCAGACAATTTTGAAAGTTGTAGTGTTCAATATACACCATTTTGAAATCTTTTTCTTGTCAGCTTGCAATGAATATCCGTACGTAGAACTATCGCTGTGACATCAGAGGTGGAACGCTGAATGTAAGGGGAATTTTAGAGTAGAATATCATGTAAGGTGTACAATAGATGGTAGACCTTAAACCCTAAATTACGCAATAAATATTTAATTTATAATCTTTAACTTGTAGAAGATTTCACTACAAGTTTGACCCTTGTAAAAACAGTTCAAAGATTCTGATACAGAATGAAATTCGATTTCAAAGGAACATCTCTTTTTAGAACGATGAACAAATTTTCTCGCTAATTTTTAGGATTGTACAAACGTATTACTTTTTACCGTTTAAAAATACGGAAAAATGTACATATTAGTAGGCACTTATAAGCTCATGAACATGATTTTAGAATGTCTTGCTCTTGCAATATCAAAATATTTCTTCCATGCATGTAAGTATATTTATGACGTGTTCTTCAAAGAACCTGTTACTAGACTTAGCTTATTTTAAAGTCAGTGGCGGATCTAGAAGGTAAAAACTGGAGCGCAGCCAGAACCCAGGCAATGATAGGTATGTCATCAGTTAACTATAAACTTTCAAAAATACCTTAAATTATTTTTGTTACTTAAAAACCAAAAGCCTAGACCCCCGGCCCCAAGTTAGAGCCACCACTGTTTAAAATTAACGAAGAGATGACATTGCGCAAACGCAAAACGTTGCTTTGCATGAAAACCAAGGTATGTTTCACTTTTACATTGATTTTGTGATGTACTGTGTTACTTTCTATATAGTTTACGCTCAAATAAAGCCAATTGTCTGTTGAAAAAACAAGATCTTCAAGTTTTCAGGGCCAGATTTTCTTATACCACTTTATGCAAGGCACCGATCCTGGGAGGCCGGGGGCACCGTCCCCCCCAAAAAAAAACTCATGTGGGCCGCCCTATTGTATTTATGAATATACAATATTTGGCTTAATTTGAATGCAATTTGTCTTTAAATCCTCATATATATACCTTTTACATCTTAATGCCCCCCCCCCAAATTTACGGAGAAATCCGCGCCCTTGCCTTTATGACAGTAACAGATGGATAACCCTTTATGTAACAATTGTCATATTCGTCTCATCGACAATCTGAGAATTGTAGTTGGAGAATTGGAAAGTTTTACTACTAAAAAAAAACTGGTTTAATTTGTAATCTATCAACATAATTATCAACTACAGAGTATTTCAAAGTGAATATCGAGGTTTTAAGGCCTTGTGTATTTATTACATTTAACTTATAATTATAATTAATACATCAAATGAAAGAGCAACTCAAACAGTGTTTGCTACAAGTGTACAATGTGAGCACCATTCGTCACACGGCACACATTGAGTCGATAGGCGAGTTTTTCCTAAACTTTGATCGGTGTGTTTGGAGTAATTGTTGCCACAAGTGCTTCAAATCTCTTTATTTTAAATAAATCAATCTCCTTAAAATTATCCACATAGACGTCACTGGAACTGCTAATTCACAACTAGCCTTCCGAATTAATTTCTTGGGGCTACGCGCGAAAGACTTTTTCATTCGTTCAACATGTTCATCAGTCCGAACTCTTCCCTCTGCACACGTCAGCCGGGGGTTTCAAATTTATGATACCATGTTCTTATCACTTGGTGGATTAGAATTGAACTGAGTATGGAAATCACGTTGCACTGTAACTACAGATTCAGTCTTTGCAAAGTGCAAAGCACAAAATAGCTTTCTGCTTACTAGCTGCCATCTTTGTTACTAGCGCTTTCTAACGGCAGACAGAGGAAACAGTGGATACTTATGCGTTCCTACAAAACTGTTTGAGTTGCTCTTTCTTGATGTATTTTTTTAAAATTGTAAGCTAATTGTAATAAATACTACAAAGTCTTAAAGCCCTGAAAATCATTTTGAAACACCTTGTATATCAAGAAGACAATTTCTTTCATAAACAAGCTATAGTCATGGTTAATGATTCTGGTTTGCAATCGGGAAGTTCTGGATTCGAATTTAAAGGATGACTACTTGTCCCAGGGTTCTCTAGACGAATATCGGGATGGTACTTTTCCCATAGGATCTGGGTAATTTCTTTTCAATCCATTTACCACTGTTGTTGATATCGATTCGCTAATTAGTTGCATTAAAATTGAGTTTCCATTCCTGTCCGAAACTATGTGAAACGTAGACCTAGTTTAAGCTGGAATTAGAATAACAGTAATGCGGCCATTTTTTAAAAAGCTCTCACACCGGGAATAGAACCCTAGACCTGGAATAGAAGTGTATCAAAGGCGCTAACTGGCCAGTAGTGATACACTGGGGACCGGGCCCAGTACCTTGTGCTTCAAAGGCATTCGCCCTTGCCACTAGGTCACTAATGAGGGAGTTGCTTACAATGTAAATGAGCCTCAAAGAGTGTCTTATTATTAGTATTAAGCTAAATAAAGGAATTAGGTCTTCTAGAAACATACAAAATACGACTACACGTGCGTATACAAATTATCTCACAGTGTGTGTTTTTTTCCCTATATTTGATTGCGTGCACTGTATAAGTTAAAAAACAGCTTTTTGCTAATCCTACCCTGCAGCCATTCCAGCCGAAATCCAATCGGACAACTACAAAAGACTGTGCGCTTCTATGAGCCAAAGGAACACTAAAAATCAAATAAAAAGGTTCGACTCCATTCCGCTTGTGATGGCAGTTTTGCGGCAAACAGAAATTGCATTTTCGGATGCTCTGGAGTCCAGCTGAGAAGAGGAAATGAACCATGCAGCGCTGCCGGAAGCTGTAAATTCGCCATCGATCATGATAGAGAATGGAGGAGGGGAAAGAGCGATTGAAACAATGATAAAAGACGAGTAATCCTGATTACAAAGACAGAAACGAAATATTGTCGAATCTTTGTTCTTTGGAAATCTAAATTAGAAAATACATGTGCATTGAATACGCGAGAACACACGTCAACCCATTAAGTAGTATGGCTTTTCAGAAACTTTCATTGGGTGATATATGATCAATGCATGCATTTACATTCACTCTAAATAAAATACGAAGAAATTAAATGTCGACTAAAAGCAGAAAATTCAGTTCAAAATTCGTGTTATTATTCAGTTCAAAATCTTTTGTCGTCGCGAAGTCTTTTGAGGAATTTGAAGCTTAAAATATATAAAATGATAATCATGCCTGTTCTGATGTATGGTTGTAAAGCGTGGTCGCTTACTCTGAGGGAAAACCATAGACTGAAAATATTTGAGAACAAGATTCTGAGACGAATATTCAGACCCAAGAGGAACAGGAATGGGTAGCTAATGGTTGAAGCTTCATAACTACATAATTTATACGGTTTGCCAAATATTGTTAGGGTCATCGAGTCTCGAAAGCTGAGGTGGGCAGGTCATGTGGCCAGGATGGAAGAAAGAAGGAGCGCTTTCAAAGTTTAACTGGAAGACCAACCGAAAAACGACCATTAAGAATACCTAGACAAAGATAAGAGGGCAATATTAAGATGGATCCCTCCAAAATAGGAATACCAAATAGAAACTGGATCCAGTTGGCAAAGTGTAGAAGTCATTTGAGAGTTTATGTGAACGTGGCATTAAACCTCCGGAATCGATAAGCCATAGAGTTATTTTTTTTCTTTTAAAAAAAGTACAGACTTTCCCAGTGAAATATCTGATAACCGGGGAACGACACATTTTCACCGGAAAATTTACAAGAATTTGTTTGTATATACAAAAACACACACTTTCCACTTGAATAAGAGTAGCGAACAAAATTGTCTTTATTATTAATATTCAGGACGACATGTGCAGAAGCTGTAGAGAAAAGGGCTTCATTTGCTCTGTCTAACAGTTTAAGGACATTCACGAGACCACGAGATATTAGACTAAAATATTTAATAACTCATCAAATTATTTTACGATTTACCCAGAAGAAATAATAAACAGTCCTTCTTTTTTTTTTTTTTTTTGTTTTTACAAAAGGTATATTTTTGTTATAACTTAGTAGGATTCTGTTACTATAAACATGTTAACAATTTCAAATACCTCAAAATAACATTTGTCACATACTGGATAATTGTTCATAATTACTGAAATATCCATTCTGGAAAAGAGACTTGTAAAATTTACGGTGATTTCTCTGCGAAATTATCTGAATTTTTAGGAGTTTCTGTTGTGTACGTCTTCATTCAAATAGTTTTCTAATTGCCTCTGGCTGACTGATTGCATTGGTAGAATGGTATTTATATACTCTGTCAGTAGTCAGGTTTTATAAAATGAGACCCACAGATTAATTTGGTAACTGATTGATTGATTGATTTTGAGTTTTACGTCCCGTTGAGCAGCGAGGCTATATGAGACGTGGACCTACTGATTAACGTGGAATCCGAACCACATGAGCTCCAGCCGGGAAATTTGGTAACTGAATCACTGACAGCATCAGCATTAAATTGGGGACAGTTATTATTTTGTATACCGAAAATAACGGTCTCATATTACTTGACGTATTTCCTAATACATTATGTTTGGAGGGCAGTTATTATTTTGTATATTGAAAATAACGGTCTCATATTATTTAACGTACTTTATAATACATCATGTTTGGAGGGCAGTTATTATTTGTATACCGAAAATAATGGCTTCATATTACTTGACGTACTTTATAATACATCATGTTTGAAGGGCAGTTATTATTTGTATACCGAATATAATGATCTCATATTACTTGACGTATTTTATAATACATTATGTTTGGAGGGCAGTTACTATTTCATATAAAGAAAATAATGGTTTCATATTACTTGACGAACTTTATAATACATCATGTTTGGAGACCAGTTATTATTTTGTATACGAAAAATAATGCTCTTACATATTACTTGACGTATTTTCTAGTACATTATGTTTGGAGAGCAGTTATCATTTTTATACCAAAAATAACGATCTGATATTACTTGACGTATTTTATAATACATTATGATTGGAGGGCAGTTATCATTTTGTATACCAAAAATAACGATCTGATATTACTTGACGTATTTTATAATACATTATGATTGGAGGGCAGTTATCATTTTGTATACCAAAAATAACGATCTGATATTATTTGACGTATTTTATAATACATTATGATTGGAGGGCAGTTATCATTTTGTATACCAAAAATAACGATCTGATATTACTTGACGTATTTTATAATACATTATGATTGGAGGGCAGTTATCGTTTTGTATACCAAAAATAACGATCTGATATTACTTGACGTATTTTATAGTACATTATGTTTTGAGGGCAGTTATCATTTTGTATACCAAAAATAACGATCTGATATTACTTGACGTATTTTATAATACATTATGTTTGGAGGACAGTTATTATTTTGTATACCAAATGCTCTCATATTACTTGACATACCTTGTAATAGGTCTATATCATATTTGGAGGGCAGTCACAAGACAGATGATGCCACCTGGTGGGCACCTGCTCCATGTCCCCTTCTAGTATCGTCACTGATCTAAATCATTGTAATGCGTTCGATTTTTCCCCATCAGGAATCAAATACGGTACCATGTACACTCTTAACTTCTCGACTGAAGGACTAATTGTATAAAAGATGTTAATAACAATCTCTTAGCAGTACCAAGGCTACATCAGAGGCACAAAATACACATTCGGTACAGTAATAATTTTCATCTACGTATATCTTCGTAAATCATTGTATGCAGAAAAAAATGATTAAATATATCCTTTTCTTGTTTGAAAAATGAACACGAGAAATTACTACTGCTGTAGCCGTACATAAAATAGGGATGTCATTTGTTATCTAGATACTGTATTAGTATTTGCAGCAAAGGAAAGCATGTGACAAAAGCATTATTAGAACAAGTAGTAAGTATCATATTTCAAATGTTCAGCGTAGTTTGTGCACTGTTCAACCTGTTTGCTTGCTTTCAATTACGGAACGGACATTCGAGATTTTTCCCCATTTTGAGTTGTGTAATTTTTCATCAAAGCGAAAGAGAGGGAGAGAGAAACAGCGTCAATTCATCTATACTTTGTGTGGCATATTGTAATTTTCCTCTACTTGTTCTGATTTGTATATTTTTAGTTCAAAGTTCTGAACATTTAAAATTCTTTAAAGACAATGTTCATTTTGAATATTGTAATAAGTTTTCCTTATCCTTTATAATGTAGTGTTCAGCAGAACTATGCATGGCTGGTTGATTTTAGGGTTACCTATAGACAAATATGGCGTTTGATGTCAAAGTGGCGTCGTTCAATATCGGTTCTTTGTGTTGCCATCTTTTGGTCTATGGCCTGGCTCTTTCACCCTCAGATACGCAACTTTGCCACCCAATAGGTTATGGTTTTAAGTTCAGGAAAATGACTTAATCTTATTGTTTTTTTAAGAAATGAGTTACCCCACTTTACCATCCAACGATTCAAGTCAGAATTTTCACCAGGCCCGTATCCACGGGGGGCTAGGGGACATCCCCCCTAAACTTTGGCTGCCCCCTAAAAGTTTCACGGTAGGCTTACAAATGAACTATAATATGGTGATGAAGTATAATATGATTGGGACGGCCCCCCTAACTTCTACCGGGCCGCCCCTAAATTTTTGGGCTGGCTACGGACCTGATTTTCACTACAAACGATGGCTCTAACAATAACAGATGCACATTCTGATATGAGGTACTCCTATATATCAACATCCCGTATAACTCGACGATCATTTCGTTTTTAATCTCTAAATGATTTATGCTAGTCAAGGAGAGCATTATCTTTGAAATCATGAAATGGTTCATTAATATCTAAACTGTGATACTTTTTAACATTATCTATACAGTGCAAACGGTGTAGGTATATTTTAATTACTACAGTATTATAATTACAGTCAGGCCCATCGCGTGGGCGGGGTGAGGGGCAATTGCCCCGGGCGCCGCGACCAGTGAGCGCCGGGACAACAAATCAACAAAATTCAAGGAAATCAGATTATGTTGATAAATTAATTTTAAAAAATAATGTTAATTCAGATATTTTAATAATGATCACGCTATGGCTAAGTAAAGTTTATTTATTTATTTCATAAAGACAACACAAGAGGCTTAATGCCCAAGAGGCTTATTATAGTGGTGTGTACATAATTATCTAACATACACTAATATATATGCATTATTATATATACACAAATATATGTCATTTAATTATGCAGAAGGTATTGCCTGACAATTGTTTTGAACTTGTTTTCGGACATACTAAATACATATACTACATGAAATCTGATCATTTAATTATATGAAGCACACATTCCCTACAGAGGAGACGTGTGTAGTATGTTAGTTCTTGCTTTTCTACAATAGAATGTCCCAGCGTTTGCTGTTCTAGTTTTACATATTGGGACACGTAATAATACTTCTGAAACTAGATCTGGACAGTCAATTTTACCGTTTATAATTTATGTAAGAATAACACATAAAACGTCCATATCCTTTTCTCTAATGTTTGAAAACTATAATTTGCTACTAAGTCTTCTCTACTTTGGGTAGAAACCGGTTTTCTTGTATGCAAGCATTTTTTAAAAATTTAACTGCGTATTTTCTATTGCATGAGAGTGTTTAGTGACATTTGGCGTCCAAATAGTACAATAGTATTCTAATTTTAACCTCACATACGGAAAATATAACCTTACAAATGTTCATTCTTTGTAGAAATCCTACCCTATCCTATAAATTGAATCTAAGTTTCTATGTGCACTACTCGTTATTGCGTGAATGTGTTAAGCAAAGATTAATTTGCTATCAAATATAACTCCTAGATATTTGATAGTATTTGGGGTAGACAAGGAAGTGCCACTTATTGTATAGGTAAAGTTAATTGGATTTTCTTTCCTCGTTAATCCTTTATCCTGTATCCTCCTGTATCCTCCTTAATCTGTATCTTTAATCCTTTCCTGGATTAAAGATACAGATTTACATTTGGACACATTCAGGACTAATTTATTATTATCATACCATATTTGAACCCTCTGTAGATCCTGTTGAAGTTTTACGCAGTCATCAATTGAACTTACTTGGGAGTATAATTTAAGATTGTCGGCAAAATGAAGAACTTGAGAAGTTTTAATGCACAAAGAAATACCATTAATAACAACAAAAAAACAACAAGGGGCCTAGATTAAATCCTTGTGGGACTCTCGATAGAGTAACGTAAATTACCAGTAAGGTAAAACATCGTCTAGACCTAGGATTATTGAACTGAAACTCTCTCTAGCCCTCAGTGAGTTCTTTTTTTTAAATCTTGGAATTTTATATTGTATCGTTATTTGTATATTCTATGCTATTACTATGTTGATGTGTATCAAGTTCAAAATAAACACGAATAACATTCGATTTCAATAATTCAAAACCATGTTTTCATTACCTTTTATGTTTTAACTACAAAAGCAATTCACTTTAAAACACTGACATAATACTAACTTCTTTTATCTTACATTCCATATTTAAATCTAGAAGTACAGAATAAACTCTGGTTGTTTCTCACAACATACTGTGTGTGTGTGTGGGGGGGGTACCTGTGAATTCTCGCCCCAGGCGCTTGTAACCCACACGACAGCCCTGATTACAGTACACATTTGTGTATGTGCATGTCCACATATTCTCCTGTTCTATTCAAAATTTTGTGACAGTATTCAATTTTTGTTCCGTTTCCTTTCTGATAATGATTTTTGGAACTGTCGATCAATTTGTTCTTTCCATAGAAATTCTAATTTAAACCATTCTCCATACAACTTTTTCATTAGAGTATCAAGCATTGGATATTAAGATTTGAGAGTAACTCACATCGCATTCCATACAACTCAACAATTTGTCATATGTTACTCCCTCAGTCCACGCTAGATCGAACAAACACAACTAAGACATTAAGCTTATTTTCGGACTTTTCAACCACCAATTTATTTTGCAAATGATTCGGACGGATTTCTGTTCTTGACTATATTTTGCTAAAAAGTACAGAATCCACCTGCTAGAGTCGTTAAGGAAAGCTTAGAAGAGAATTATTTTCCACCCATTTTAAAGAGTTTCTATCGACTATAGAATTTACTTTAGACTCCAACATACACTCCATGTGTCGCCGTTGACTATGCACTGGTCCTTACTTTAGTGCGACAACTCCAAGAATGACAGGAGAATACTGTCATCTGTACACTTATATAGTAATTAGCAGAGCTACAGCAAGGTCAGTTAGAATGTGAATTTTATAATGTACACTCATGTCCAAAATGATTGTCCCATATCTATAACTGTCTTCTTGTAAGAATATAATTTGATAATGATTTTGCAGGGTACCTTTAATACTAATACTATGTGTATAATCGGGAAATGCATATTTGTCGTAAATTTCATAGGAAAAGAATTATAAATACAAAAATTAGAATGAGTAAAACAAAATGTTGCTAAGTGGACAAGAAAGTTTATTTTTGTTTTTATTGTTTTTATTTACTGCTCTTTTGACATGAAATTTAAAACATACATGTCTTTGCCGATTATACACACACTAACATTATAAGAAATATCGGGTGAATTCGTTATCAAATTACACGATATGACAGCCATTTTGTAACTGCTTTACAGCAGTTCTTTACTAATTCCGATGCGCTGAATGCAAATTCGAAACGCAAAATTTTCCAGCACGTACCATTTTTGAGTTACGCGTGACTTCACTTCCGGTGCTAAGTTGCTCATTCAATCAGCCCAGTCTCAGTCTCAGTCTTGTCTTCGCGGGTTTTGATTTGTTGAAGTGTCGGGCTATTGCCCTTGCCTTCCATTTCTTTTGTGTCTTCCTTGGCTTTGTTTTCTGACGTATATGTGGTGGTGGAGTCGCTACTGTCGCGCCCTCCTGTGTTTTTCCCTGTGGCTGGTTTGTTGGTTTACGATTCTCTCACGGGGGTCGTGGCATTCTGTGAAGTCTTCTTCGTGGGTTTGCATTTCCTATTGCTCTTATTGTGGGGTTGGTTGAGAGTTCTTTCTTTCTCCAGAATTTGGTGGATTGATGTCGTCTAACTTCCTCAAGCAACGGGAGGTCCAGGTCTTCGTGCAGTTGTGCTACTCGCGTGTCCCTGGAGTGGCCGGTTATGGTCCTAATCACCTTGTTTTGCAACACCTGCAGTGGACGTAGATGTGTTCTATACGTATGCTGCCAGGCATTGTGCCCGTATAGTAGTATCGGTCTAATGGACATCTTGTAGATGTGCCGCTTGATGTTTTGAGACAGGGACGCTGCGAGTAGCATTGGAAGTAGAGCCATGAAGCGCTGTAGTGCCTTCTTGGTGGTGTTCTGCAGGTGAGTGGCAAATGTTAGGCGTCTATCCAAGTGGATTCCCAGATATTTCGCCGTATCTGTCACTGTGAGTGCCGTCCCTCCCATCGTGAGATTTACTTCTCTTCGCTTCCTGTTACGGGTGAAGTCCACCACAGCTGTTTTCCTCGCGTTGGTCCTGATTCGCCAGTTCCGTGTCCAGGTTTCCAGGTGGTCGATGTGTCGCTGGAGATACACCGTTGCGTACCTGAGATTGGAGTGACTGGCGAATACTGCAGTGTCGTCGGCAAATGTGGCGATCGTTGTGTTTGGTGATGTGGGGATATCGGCTGTGTATACTGCGTACAGGAGAGGAGAAATGCAGGATCCTTGAGGTACTCCTGCCCTTGCAGTCCTTGGTTCTGTTGTGTTACCGTTGAATGTTACTCGGAATGTTCTGTCTGCCAGGTAGGATCTGATTGTTCGGATTTGATAGTGTGGGAATTCCTGCTGGATCAGCTTGCGGATGAGCCCTGCGTGCTACACCTTATCGAACGCTTTTTCGATGTCGAGAAATAGTCCCAAGGTGTGGCCGCCTTCGTTGAACCGTGCTGTGATTACTTCCGCTACTCTAACCAGCTGATGTTCGGTACTGTGTCCTGGTCGGAATCCGAACTGGTGGTCCGGGATTAGTTGATATGTGCTGTTGCAGCCTCCTCTGGAGTATTCTTTCGAATACTTTGCTGACGTGCGATAGGAGGCTGATCGGCCGATAGTTCGTAGGGTTGGTCCGTACTGTGCCCGGTTTCGGGATCATCACTATGTTGGCTTCCTTCCAGGTCGTTGGGAAGTGTCCTGTACGCAGTAGCACATTTATCTATTTATTAATATGGATTTTTTTTTGTGTTCCTCCTCTCCTTAGCAAATAATGCACAATTAAAAACCTCTTTATCCTTAATATAAGACACACTAAAATTTTGTAATACAGTTAGTGCATAAGGAGAAAGATATTTGAAGGTAGGATGGACGAATTGCTAGAGTGCCATCAAAAGTGAATAAAGTGACATCTTTGAAGGTAGATTCTTATTCATATTTTATCTGGAAAATCGAGAAAATGTCATTTTTTAGTTCTATTTATTTCTTTTTTTAAGCTTAATGTATCTCGATTATTCATCCACGCTAAAGGAGAAGGTGATGGTGAGACGATGGTAATTGCGGAAGGATGAAAATAGGATAAATACAAGAATCCTGAGAAAACCCACAAGCTATTTATTCACCAGAGGTGAACACTGTAACTACAACGATGTCCTCCATGCCCTGTTTAAACTCTATAGCATTCGCTAGCTTACAGGCAACCTATACGATGTCAAAGAAAGGTTAGGTGCCTATAATAGAAGGATGTGTAGAAAATTGGCTAGCCATATCCTATACATGCTATTGCGTGATTCTCTTTACTGTCTTACAAGGGTTTATTCAGTGGTGCCCACTCCCCCTTATGTCCATGACGCACCCCCCCAATTGTCTATCCATAGGTGTTCTTCCATGAAAAAAATCTTTTCGATTAATTTGTACACCCCCTCAAACATATTTATATAGATTTTTACCCCCCCAATATTTCAATGACGCAGTTTGCGTCATAGTTCCCCTTTGTGGGCACCCCTGGTTTATTTTACTTTATTTATTATTTTTGTTGTATTTCTCCTTCACGCCACCATTGCCAATTTTTAGAGCGAAGAAACGATGCAAAAATATGGTGGTGTTAGAAAATGGAATTAAATCGAACAATTGTGGCTCTTATTTGGTCAGTTGAAGGGCAAGCATGATACTAATGGCTATAGACGAGTATTTTAAAAAAAGTGGCTGAGGTATTAAGCGTTTGAATAGCAGAGACCCATAATTTTGTACACAGTGTCTGTCAAGTGACTTTCAAGATGTTCTGGCCAGCAGTGGAGTCCCACAGTGCCAGACGCTGGTCGTGTTTTCAGCATGGATTACAAAGTTGCAATCAAATTGTGTGTAAAATTAGGAAAAATGAACCACGGAATCTCTGGCTAGCTACGGAATTTTAGACTTTCTAACTATGCTATGCATAAGTATCAGAAATCTTACAGAACGTCTATGTCCGTCGTTCTGTCTGTCTTAATAGATATTGAGAAGTATTTCCTTGAAGTCGATTCAGCATCCGAAAAGTAGGTTTCCTAAGTTCAAACTGGACGTAGTAGAAATAAACCATTTCAGGTTTCAACGTTAAGGAATCACCATAAAGAGGAAACGGTAGCAAATTTCAATAAACAGTAATTTCGAATTGATTTAGAGTCTTCAGAGAAGGTATCGTCATCTATATCCTAACTGTATATAAAACTTCATGAATTGATATAAAGTGGTATTTCCGGTTGACGTGGAAAGTTCAAATTTGGCATGATTGTAGCTTTTCGGGATTAGCCCACAGAAATTTCCAAAAGTGAACATTTTTAATTTTTAGGGGCTCTAAAGGGGCCATGAAGAATTTTCCCACGTTATTTAAATGGGTGTTTTTTTGGACATATAATCTCATGTTTAAGGTACTTGGAATTAGAATAAACACTTGAAATTCGGTATGCTTGCGTGCTTTTGTTATTGTTGTCTAAGTAAATCAGCAAAAATAAAAATTTCCAACTTTAGAGTGGTTTTATGAGGAACTGGAAAATCTTTCTTATCTTATTTCTATGGGACGTCTTCTACACCCCAAATGTTTAGACACTTCCGGCAAGATTAGAATAATGAAATTTGGCATCATTGTAGCCTTACGAAATTAATTGACAGGAAAATTGCCAAAAATAAATATTTTAATTTTTAAAGGGTCTAAATGAGGGGACACAAAATATTTTCTTTTAGATGGTTCAAATAGAAAAATAAACTTGAAATTCAGTAGAATTGTGGGTTTAAGAGGTGCAAGGCCGTAGGCCGAGTTACAATGATAATATAATCATCCACTGGTTCTTTATAAAATATTATTTTACTATTGTTGAGCCTTTAAAAAGACGAACTCATCCACCATAATCCTTCCATTTTAATTTTTATCTTGTTTATATATAGTTGTCCTGCCAACCACGTATTAACAATCTCATTATTTAAAAACACTTGAATATCTTTTTACATTAACATTATAATTAATATATCTTTTCTTTTTCTTCTTCTAATAGTACAAACAACCAGGCAGCCTAGTACATATTTAAAATATCTTATAACCCAAAATTACAAGACAGTACAGATTTACAATACGAATACACAACGTACCGTTGTAGGGTAAACGCGGAGGTGTAGGGGTGAAGGACCCAGGTGAGCAAATTCAGGAAATATGAAGAGCAAATACACGAAATTCACTGTTGATGCAAAGGCTAATACATAAGAAATGCGAGGGACTGGGGGCGGAGCCCCCAGCTTGCCAAAGGCTAGTCTCTCTACTAAAATCGGAGGTGGTAGAAATTTACCACCAGTTCCGTTTTTAACATTGGTCTCCATACAGCTAAAACGTTAAGAGATAGCCACGAGCTGTTTCTGGGAATCAATTCAGAGTCAAAACAATAGGTTCTGCAACGAGCAAAGTTTGTACATTTGGAGAGAAGGTGATAACGTAGGAAGCTACAGAGCAGTGCCTTTCCGAAGGAAATTTTTTTACTTTATAAAATAAGACCTGAAACTTCATTATCCCAGTGTATATTTTCAAAATAAAAAGCGGAACTTTATTGCTGCATTGTATATTTTCAAAATATGAAGCGGAACTTTATTCTTGCACTGTATAATTACAAAATATGAAGTAGAACTTTATTGCTACATTGTATATTTTCAAAATATAAAGAACTTTATTGCTGTATTGTATATTTTCAAACTATAAAGCGGAATTTTATTGCTCCACTGCATGTTTTCAAAATATGAAGCGAAACTTTATTACTGCATTGTATATTTTCAAAATATGAAGCGAAACTTTATTTTTGCACTGTATATTTACTAAATATGAAGCGGAACTTTATTTCTGCATTGTATATTTTCAAAATATAAAGAACTTTATTGCCGTATTGTATATTTTCAAACTATAAGATGGAATTTTATTGCCTCAATGCATGCTTTCAAAATATAAAGCGAAACTCTATTGTTGCGTGGTATACTTTCAAAATACGAAGATGAACTTTACTGCTGCACTGTATATTTTCAAAATATGAACCGGAACTTAATTGCTGCCTCGCATATTTCCAAAATATAAAGCGGAACTTTATTGATGCACTGTATATTTTCAAATTACAATGCAAAACTCTGTTGCTACACCGCATATGTTCAAAATATGAAGTGAAACCAGTGCCACACTATATATTTAAATTATGAAGGGAAACACTTTTTTAGTAAGTATCATGTTTATTATTGCGTGATAATGTAACTGAGAATTTGAATTGAGTTATATATAGGCCTAAGTATAAACTTTCTGCAGAGTTTCTAAATTGTCTTTTTAAAGCTTTTAAACAAATAAAGAAGAAGAAAACAACATGAAATTGTCTGTGAGGAACTTTGTTAAACCGTTCCCGCCGACGAAAGCAGTTTAAGATGTTGAGCATATTTGAGATGTCTAGATCCGCCTACAGCAGTGACCTCTGATCTAAACCTTCTTTAAAAGCATGTCGTTTGGACGCTTTTTTTGCTTCTTCGGGAGGCGGAACAACCACATCACGGGGAAGACATTGAGGGAATCTTGGCTTCAGTTCAGATTAGAAGAAAAAACCGTTGTAGAACAGGATAAGAAAATAGACCGGAAGGAAAAGAACAATTAAGAATAAGTGTATCTTGTCATATTTTGTATTGAATATTAACTAAACACGTTATTTCAAATACAACTAATATCTGCTACTGGGAGCAGGATGACTCAGTGGTAGAGCGCTTACCTCTCGTGCGTGGGGTCCCTGGTTCGATTCCCGTTAGTAAGTTAGTAGTGGACAACATTGTGTGCGTGTGTTTGCTCGGGGTACTCCCGTTTCCTTCCACATTCTCATTCCACCAACTGTTCCACCATCATTCACTTGCTTTAATCATCCGTCTTAGCCTACAAGGTACGAGGGATGCCCATAAAATAAGTGTACTAGGTCCCTCGCGGGCAAAGAGAACTTCTTGTTGCTATGTTGGACATACTACCGTGTAGCTTAGTTCTTACCCTTTCCAGCGAGCCCAATCGCGCGTCAGTACGTCCAAAACTGTGATTACAGTAACGTCTCCGTGAAAGATGTCGATAAAATATCCGCCAAGTGCGAGATACGCATCGTTATCCGTTATCTCGTTGTGAAGCGAAAATCTTCGTTTGAAGTTTTTAATGAGATCAAATCAGATTAACGCGAAGGAATTATGAATTGTACGCAGGAGCGGATTAAGAGCGGAGCCAATGGAGCCCAAGCGCCGGTGCCCCCAGGCTCAGCCCACCCTCCAAAATACTCTTTAATACTAAAATATAGTAACCAACTTTATATCACGCTTGAGATCCATGCCAATTTTTTCCCGCTTGCGATATCGCTAGTGTTGAGTCTTCTTCCACCAGGGGTTTCACAATACTTATTTTGCTGTGTTGACCATTTGACTTGTATTTGGCATTTGTGTGTTAAACTGCAGTATATGAACATTTAACTGTTAACAACGAATGCAATTAAACGAATTATTGAGAAATTGGGGCACTTTAAAATATTACAACACAGTTTTCAGTGTTTCGATAAGTCTATGAGGCTGTAGAAGGCAGCAAAGAAAATGTATGCGCTAGAATTATCCGTAACATAGGGCCCCCTTGAAATAGTCGGCTCCAGGGCCCCAAAAGCTTTAATCCGCCCCTGGTTGTACAAGTATGTTTAAGTGGTATCGTGAGCATAGAAACGGTCGTACTGATATGCACGATGAGCAAAAGTTTAGAAGACCGTCGATTTTGACTGACTAGCACAATCCTCTGATCTGGCGCCTTCAGACTATCATCTGTTCACCTCCCTGAAGATGCACTTGAGTGGGGAAAAAATTTTCAACCGACGAGGAAGTGAAGGTTGAGATCAAGAATTGGAGAAAAGAGGTGGCGGCA
The DNA here is from genome assembly GCF_964235325.1 of Thermobia domestica. Taxonomy (NCBI): domain Eukaryota; kingdom Metazoa; phylum Arthropoda; class Insecta; order Zygentoma; family Lepismatidae; genus Thermobia; species Thermobia domestica. Next base: position 7,248,188 of record NC_137463.1, read on the forward strand.
CACTTCTTTGACAAATACATAAGAAAATTAATCCCTCGTCTTAACCCTTCTATGGCCAAGACATTTTTGTAACGTAGACGGGCAACTGGGACCTGTCAGGCCCAGAATATATTTTAAGTGCAGAACACGTAAAATTCCATTTTAATTGTCACATACATTTTAATTGTTCAATATATAATTATGTGACCATTTGATCTAGTATTGCACAAGAATTGGGCCCGGTTGCCCGGTTACGTCAGGAAAAGATTTTCAACTTTTTTTAAAAAAATAATCCATTAACTTTACCCACTCTATATATTCATGATTTTAGCTTCGGTTAAAGATAGAAGAATTTAGAATTTTATGTCATCGAAATATGTAGGGTTATTGAGAAATTCGAAAACAAATGAAGTTACTGGACCTGGGAGGCTTCGGTTGCCCGGATAAGGGTTAAGTACATCGAGAGGGATGGCGATTAGATAATGAAAAAAGAAGTTCGCATGTGCACTGATGTAAACATGTAAAAGTTTTGTTTCTTATACATGTTTTTGAAAACTAGAAAAATCTAGTACATTTACTTTCTGGACGTGTTTCGTATAATCATGGGATGTTAAATTGAAAGAATTGATTTAATTTTTTTCCACATTTTCTCAAGGGAGGAGATTAAAGCCTAGAAGCCTCTTTACGTACGCCCTGAGAGGGATTCAATATTCTGCTTAGATGTGCTAGTTTTATAAGTTCTGGTTTCAATCGACAGATAAACAAGAAGAAAGAACATCCTCTTGGAAAATTAAATCCTTATCATAAACAGCTGGTACATTTTGTCGCTTTTCCTATATGGATATTCTATATTAACACAAGAAGTAACAATCTTCTAAAGCCTTCGGTTACAATTCAGGTATTAAATCCGAGGTTTCCTATCATAGAAATACTGGAACATTAAAAATATATGAAAATTATCTCCGGCTCCTTCGCTAAACTGTTGGCGTCCGCGCCTTTGGCGTGGGAGATCCGGGTACGATTCCCGGCGAGAGCTCATGTCGTTTGGATTCCACGTTAATCTGTAGGTCCACATTTCATATAGCCTCGCTGCTAGACGGGACGTTAAACTCAAAATCAATACAGCTCAAACCATCTCTCTGTGTCTAGCAGGTTTTCGCTGTTTATAGGGAGACACATTGAAAGCGTAAATATTAGTATATTTCTTCCAGTTACAGCACAGTGCCTAGAGCTAGGATTGAAACTATCACTGTAGCACGAAATTCATATCAAGAACTGTTTATAGGCTATGTGGTAACGTTTTTGCTCTATGGAAGTCAACATTGAAACCGGAAATTGCAGTGACTTTCAACAACTTGTTGTTTTAGCACAGTAACAAGAACGGAAATCAGGTCTATCCTTAACCCTTCACATATGACTTTTTTCGGATTTTTTTTTTCTGCAATGCTGTATGCTTTATTGTATGGTCCCTGAATGCAGTATACTCCAAGTGTTAATAGTTACAACATGATCACTCTGTATCAATTACTATGTGAAATTAATGAAACTACATGATTTCAAATAATAATGTTTATTATATTCTTACGTTTAGTTGGCTTACACAGTGATACAGGCAGTAAAAGTGATGTTTAAAGTGACACTTCAGTTGATGCTAATATCGCACCGAGTGTCAAAAGAGAGAGAAAGAACAAAGAAAAAGAATGGAAATGGGAAGAAAAGGACAATGAAACCTTGTCATTTCAATTTACGGGTTTAAGCAAGCGTCAGAAGAGGCACAATGTTTTTTATTTACAAAACAAATTAAATGAAATCTTAGGTTAGGTTAAAGGAGACGGTGATGATGAGGAATGAATGAAATGGTGCAATGAAGAAAGTGGGAGGAAACAGGAGAACCCCGAGAAAACCCACGCACACGGTGTTTGTCCACCACAAAGTTCACTTGGCGGGACCTGGAATCGAACCCGGGACCCCAAGCACCAGAGGTGAACGCTCTACCACTGAGCCACCGCGGCCCCTGAAAAAAAAATTAAACAAGTGAATGTGTCAAGTGGAACTTGAAGATGGCTACGCGCAAGAGGCCGGTGTATCTAGGAGCCGAGGAAATAAACAAACACTGAAAACACATCTAATACCGAAGGATTGCCCCCTAGGTGTCTACAAACACTTGGTCTAATACCAGGGTTACCCGTAAATTGAAATGACAAGGGTTCATTGTCCTTTTCATCCAATTTCCATTCTTTTTCTTTGTCCTTTCTCCCTCTATTGACACTCGGTGCGATATGAGCATCAACTGAAGTGTCACTTTGGATATCACTTTCACTGCCTGTATCACTGACAGATTCACTGGAGTTTACTCCATCATTTTCACTAGTAGTTTCTGAATCAGTAACACTTGCAGCCAAATAGTTGTCTATTTTCTCGGCTCCTAGATACACCGATCTCTTGCGCGTAGCCATCTTTAAATTCCACTTGACACATTCACTTGTTTAATTTGTCTTGTAAATAACAAAAACAAACATCTGTGCCTCTTCTGGCGCTTACTAAAACTAACAGATGTTCACAAAACACAGGAAACCTGTTAGCTTCTGCCATTCATTGACAGCAAGCGAAAACAGTCGCTCAAATATCGGAATGCGTGACACGCGTCAAAATACGGAAGTGAAAAGTGAAAAGCAACGCGTCCAGCGCGTCAAAATATGGCCTTGTTATTTCATGACGTTTTTGGTCTGATACCAGTTCGAAGATGGACGGACATAACCTGGTGTCAAGGCGCCGACTTTGGGCGGGGGGAAGCAAGACACTTTTGATCCCCCCAATATTTAAAGATAGGGCTCCCGCTCCCCCGATATAATCCAGTTGAGGAAAAATTAAAGAGAAGTAAGAAATTCTGTCGTAAATTTCGTCTTACCTTTAATTCAATATTAGGAACAGCCTTCTCATTCGATAGAAAACGCGACTTTCAAATAGAGCACTGAATAGAGAGTGTTTAATAGAGCACTGAAGCTTCAACCAGCACTATTGTAGCACTGATATGACAAGGGAAGATCAATGTGGTATGCACTTACAGTGAAGTTCCCAAATTTTGAACTTCAATTTGTTTTAATGCCTTTTGGGAAACTTGATTTAGGTCGTGAATTTCGCAGCGGACCGAGATCCTGAGGTGGAGGGTCCTTCATCAACCAGTTGTTAGAAAATAGCTAAATATGAAGATATATTTATTCATTGTTTGCCTTCCACCCCCAATATTATGCCTGGCGTTCTATTATAAGACTACCCAATACTTATACATACTAAACTTTAAAAGACTAAAAGAAATTTCAGAGGATAAAATACTTTAAAATTTTTAGACTACTATTTACTTTAACTTAAACAAAATATTAAGAAACTTTAAATAATTGCATTATAAACAGAATAATGTCCTTAGATTAAGTTTGTACTTAGGATTAGAACGAGAAATTAGATTTCTGGGTAATTTACATATAGGGGAGAGTTCCCGATATCGCACCGGATTCTAAATCGCACCATCTCTAGTTTAAAAAGAATCTTAGTACTAAGATACCATCTGTCAGTTAAATTAAATACGTAAACATACTCCCATAATTGCATGCTAGAATGACGACGTTCAGTAAGTTATATGCGTGTGGAAGTTGCAGTACAATAAAATTGGAGTATTCCTTACTAATTTACAGGTTATTTCACAGTAGAATACAAATAAACGTAAGAAAGTTAGCTTATGTTTTAATAAGTAATAATAAACAAAATACCATTAATATTGTGGTGTCTGGTTCGGTGTCGATTATTTATAATCAAGGTTAATCATTGGCCGCTAATATTATCGTAATTTGGTCAATCCGGGTTCGATGATAGCGAACCAGACAACCAACTAAATAACTGCACTTGACGTATGTCATTAAATAGTTTATTTTTAATTCTCATAACAATTAGATTAATCATGGCTTAGGGCCTTGTATGGGTAGTGTGGCTACTCGCTACTTTCCTACTATTTCTTTCATAAGGTCTTAAATGTACAGTTTGAATTCAAGTCAATTTAATTGGTTTTAGTTTAAGCTAATGTTCGTTTGCTTTTGTTAATAATTGCTTAACTTAGACATCTCAAGAGAAACCACTAACCTGGTTGCTGTTGATGTATTCCAGTCCTAATATAGAAGTGTTGAAATTACAATCACTAGAGATATAGAAACTTAGGTGCCGAATCGCGGGATATTTCCGAAACGAGAATTTCATTGAGACTCCTCTCCTTGAGTTCTACATGCAAGTCGAAAGCTATCTTCCGTGTTTCTTGCAATACTTTGAATTCTACCGTTACAATTACTTCGCAGGTGACTCAATTGTCTTCCTTGTAGTAAGACTTCCTTATACCTGACTCTAGATATTTACAAATGTTTAATACATTTTTTTTTATTGTGAAGTCTATGGAGCAATATGCATATACAGATTTCTTTTCACGGAAGTTTGGCTTTAAACAATGCAAAAGATTCTTAAGTTAATTTCCATATTGTAAGGATCCCCCCGTTGCCGTACCAGGCAATAACCACGTGTGAACTACATGTGTTAGTAATAAATAAAAACAAACAGACGACGGTCCCGAAGAGGAGTCGATCACCATCGCCAACAGTCGGAAGGACGAGAATCAACGATGGAAGCCGACAAGACAGAATAAAAAGGACCTGCACACCTCGACCAACATCAATCTTCACGGATTGATCACAATACCTAAAACCCCTCTCACGACTCTTGGTCACCGAGAGGTACCCATCCTTATACCCACGACGCTTGGTCACCGGGTTCCTTTCCTCTTTCTCACGACGCACGGTCACCGAGAGAGAGCTACCTAATCTACACCCCTCTCACGACGCTTGGTCACCGAGAGTACCTCACCTCAAAGCCCACGACGCTTGGTCACCGGGCTCCCATCTAATCTTACCTAATAGTAGTGGAATTTCTTATTATTTATGTACATAAAATTTTTATAATAAAAAGGTGAAGGGAAAAGTCCAAATCCCGAGTACATTTATTGCTCAAACCGAGAAGTTTTACAATATACTCTTATACTGTCTGACCTGCCAATTATTAAAGTATCCACCACACTGCCTGCCCTTTAGAAAATAAATAGGATGGTAATCCAGTTTATTTATAAAACAAAATACTATAGTTATTATGGAACACCCTGTAACAAAAAATAATTACGACATAGTAAAATATACAAAAGAAATACAAATACGATATGTGCGGAAACATAATTGTGAAGTTGACTATTGATCATTAATAAAGTTTTCAGTTCTTTATTAAAATGTTTCTAGTTCTTAGGCTGCGCGTTCACCTCTGGTGCTTGGGGTCCCGATCCCAGCCCCCGCCAAGTGAACTTTGTGGTGGACAAACACCGTGTGCGTGGGTTTTCTTGGGGTTCTCCCACTTTCTTCATTGCACCATTTCATTTATCACTCATCATCACCGTCTCCTTTAGCCTAACCGGCATAACCGTGGGACGTTAAACTTGGCTTGGAAGATTTCATTTCATTTTTTCTTTGGCTGTCTTTTTGTTTTAAAGGAAAAGTTACCATTGAAATCGTAATAGCACAAGTTAGCCATGAACGCTGTCTGAAATGTGTGTTAGTAAAAACACAGAGAAAAAATCTAGACGAAGCAGTACTACGTTTTATCGAATGTCGGTCACAACTGTACTTGAGATTGTTACCCACAGCAACCATACTATCCGATGAAAGGGAAGGAAGGAAATGGCCTGGGACCATTGTGTTAGATACCATCCCGGCAGTTGCCTCTTATGAATTAGGAAAACCACATACAGGATGGCAAGCCTAAAAAAAGCTGTTACACTTTTTCGACCGCGCGTCCCCACCGGGAATCGAACCCGGGAAAGCTTGCACCACAAGCGAGAGCATTAGCGACTACGCCACGAGAGGTCACTAAGTTTATACTGTCTAGAAATATGGTTGTTACTAAATTGGAGAAGATGGCAAAATCTCAAAATTTGAGGTGCTGTTTAGTCCTCTATTTGGTTTGTCTACAAAAATCAATCTTTTGCAGCGGCATCATTTCTGGCTCCAGGGGGGTTAATTGCCAATTTCAGTTTGACAATTGTGTACATTGTAATCTATAAAATAATAATGTATCAGTAAAAAAAAAAAAAAAAACCGAAAGTGAATTGACATCTAGGATTTTGCCCTCCCCTTCCCCCCAAGCAAAATCTGAAATGCCGCTGCTGATCAAACTTACCACGTATGTAGACAGGACCGTAACTTGTGGCGGGCAGGGGGCAACTGCCCCCCAGCGAAGCTCCCAACCGTTCGAGGGGGGGGGGCAATTTAAGATAAAATTTTCTTACTTAATATACGATACGAACATGAAATTATAAATGAAGCATCGAACAGGTTCACTACATTACATAAACAAAACAGCTCCCAAAGGATAAATAAAAGAAAAATGAGTCTTTGGCCCACTTCAGTAAAAAATGTCTACTATTAGGGGCCTTAGAAATAATATTTATTCGTATGACTAAGATTTGTCAATATTGTTACCTTAATTAATTTTATGGAACGGGCCTAAGGGCATAACTAACAGCTTTGCAGACCTCGACGTGCTGGGGTGCCTTCAGGTTCCGGATCCCCATAAAGAGTAAGAGAAATATGGAAAGAGAGGACCCAAGAATTAGAAAAACAACTTTTTCAAGGGGGCCCAAATACGAGTATTATTGCTTGCCCCTACCCCCCAGAAAAAGTCTAAGTTACGGCGCTGTATGTAGATATTAACCTGCCTAATACGTATGTAAATTAGTTTGCTGGGTATTTCGTTCCTGGGTTATGGAGTATCAAATTTCAGGTAGAAATTTCTCAAATTTTCACAAATAATTTACTAATTGCTGCGTTCTAAAGACTCACCCTATATTGATCAAATTTGGCGTGGAGATAAATCAGTGATGACGACAGAGGAACGAGTGTCCTCTGGTGACTTCTTCTTGCTCCCCCCTAGACAGGTTGCATTGTAATGTAGGTCAAGTAAGATACAAGTATCCTCTACGGTATATACAAGGAAATAGCTGCTCCTTCCCCAAAGAAAATAAAGCTGGAATCCTCACTGGGTAAATCTTGACTTGGTTAGTACCACGGGCGCTCGCAGCAGAGGACAAAAGAGGGCAATTACCTCATTCTTTCATTTTCTAAAGTGGTTCAGTTCTCTGCGGAAAAAAATATCAAAACAGATTTCCTTACTCACTCACTACAGTATTTAACATATTTACCGTAGTTCATAAAGTTAAACAGTGTGAATCAAAAATAATTGATTTACATGGAGAATTAAAATCCATCCAGATGTGTATATTCACGACTTTCCTTCTATATTAGTATTTTGCCTCCCTTTACACAAAATCCTGCGATCATTTCTGCTAACTACACATGTAAAATATTTCTTAGGTATATCTTTAGTTTCTGATTTATTGCCCATCAGAATTGGAGATGGAAGGAATAATTTTAAAAAGAAATCACTAATTGATATATTATTTAAGATCGAGAATTGTTATTATCATATCAATCGTATTCATCAATCAACAATGATCAAATGACAATACATTTATTAGGAATATATTGTTAATTTACAGAAAAATTACGATGAACTTTAGCACAGGCAGTGACGTATTTACGATTTTGTTTCGGGGAGGCTTTGCTAACTTTCGGGGGGGCTTTGCCTGAAAATGTGAAAATTCTGCAAGAGATTTCATATACTTTACTATAGTAAGTAAGATTTCGGGGGGGGGGCTTAAGCTCGGAAGCCCCCCGTAAATACGCCACTGAGCATAGGTATTCGCATTCAAATTCCTAACGTAAAATTTCTGATCACATCTCCTGTGGAATGTACTCCTTCGGTGCCATTAATCAAATATAATATAAGTACATAATAAAGAAAGCTAAAAAGCTAACTTGCAAAAATAATAATAAATAAATAAAATAAAAACTATTTAAATGGAAAATATTATTGAGAAAGTTCTCTCGCTTACATGAGATTCTATGGCTTTTAGCCTGTTGCTTCGATTCACAGATGTTTGTATAGAGCCAAATGATTTTCTGGTCTTTCCCTTGTCGGCACTTCTGTTTTTGTTTTCTTTTTCGCTCTTTTTATTCAGCACATTCAGAGGAGATGCCAAGCTTCGTATTCCCAAGCAAATCCCTCAGATCTCATGGATGGATCAACGCTATCAATTTTTTTTAAATCTTGTTTTTTTTTCTCTACATAGGCAAAACACCAGAGCAGGGTTACCATATTATTTGGGTTAAAATTGAGTATTCTTTTGAAAAATGTTTATCTCCTTCAATACTACTACCATTATTATTATTATTATTATTATTATTATTATTATTATTATTATTATTATTATTATTATTATTATTATTATTATTATTATTATTATTATTATTATTATTTTAAACCGAAAACGTCTTAGTCTGTGTGTCACAATAATTCTTAATAATGAAAAGTCATTCTAATAAAAGTCGGTATCTGAGCTATTGGTTATTAAACACCCTTCAAATAATACTTCTTTACTATAGATTATAGTCTTCTTTTTAACACCGAGGCTATATGACACGCGGGCTTACAGTTTAAGGTGGAATCCAAACATCTGTAATGTGTTCAAAGTTGAATGATTTCCCACTGGGAATCGAACACCTAACTACATGCATTAAATGCCTGCGCTAGTCACAAAATCAATAAAGAGAAATCAAATGATTTTGCTTTTATCTTTGGGAAATAAAGTGCTATTTAATTGAAAATGGAGTTTCATTTAGTTTACCGTCCTGCTATTATTCGCCGAAGCTAAGCAAAGCCGTGATGATGAGATGGATGATAATCCTGGAATGACGAAAGTGGAAGGAAGGGAAGTACTCCGAGAAAATCCGTGCACACGATGTTTATCCACTACAGAGGCCACTTAGTGGGAGTCGGAATTGAACCTACGGCACCACGAGCCAGAGGTGAGCACTGTGTCACTGAACCACCGCGGCCCCTAATTAAAATTGAATATGATATTACAACTTAATCAGGACACTTTTAATGTGGGGTTTTGAAATTCACTATTTCAAATAGATGTAATACCGATACAAGGATATACTGTAAAAAATTGTTGTATTATTTCAACGACATGCCTATGTGTTAACATGATTGTGCTAAAATATAACATAAACAAGTGGTTAGAACAACTCACTCTCCATTTGGAGTTGTGTGTCAAACGCCGGTAGTTGAAATGACACACAGCCTGTGTATTAAATTAACACAAGTGTAGAAACTTCTGCGATTTTTTCTGCGTGATTGCCAAATATGTTGGGCATCTAATTATAAAGGCTTATGAATTGAAGCTACAAATAAACACAGTAGAAAGAAATGCTTAAACAAATCCAGGTATACGCAAAATTTCAAAATGCAAACCGCGCGATGTGTTTTCAATTGTTCTATATAATGTTTCTGAAGAAACCCTAACAGCACAAGATGTGCTAGGCATGTGCCATTCAGGTGTTCTAAATTCATCTCCCACATTTGATGCATTTATTGCTTCTTTTTGTAAGCGATTGTGTACTAGAAGCAACAAACGCATCAACTTTATTAGATGGCAACTGGCGCCGATCATTTGAAAGTGAATATGGAAGAACTATAAAATAAAGTAAATAGACAGTCGTCATATGGCAAACAGATTTTACCTTATCTCGAACGGTTATCGTCGAATATACGCGGCTTAAAGGAGCACTCTGATTAGCCAAATTCAAAAGACCTTAACAATTTATCCCTCTACAAGCAACGTTTCCTTCATCGCTTCCGTGGCCAAGTCGGCAGAGCACGCGGGTAGTAATTGAAAGATTGGTGGTTCGTGACCCCCCGCCATTGGAGTACATTTTTTTTTACTTGTTTAAAGTGTTTTCTTTTTAAGACTCAGCATAATGTAAACACAATACGCATATAGGTGATTTAACATATTTTGGGGGAGTAATTTTGTGGTTCATTAACGCTTATGGCACGGCTCAACACGGTTGTCTGTTAAAGACGTAACACACACCCTGTGTTAAACGCCAACTCCGCGGTGTATGTGTTGAACTAGTTCCGCATAGTGGCAGTCACGCTGGAACAGTTGAGTTGAATTAACACAGCCATTTTTACTGCGTACAGTCATTTGGAGCTACGACCGTATGAAAACGCTACAAAGATATTCGTTATTTGAGATGGTTATTTTCAAATAGTGTGCATCGCTTAGGGTTCCCAAATTTCATACTAAATAAGCAGGAACGGCATTTGCGCTTTCAATGGCGACACCCTGTGAAACTTTACAGTATAATCATATTATGTATTTGCTTTCTGGCATAGTGGTCCCAGTTGGTTTAGTCTCTAACGCTCTCAACTTGGGTGGGATCGGTCCCGGATTCGATTCCTGTTGGAGATATTCGGACGAAAAGGTATAGCAGCTTTTCAGTCAAGCCGTCCCAAGTATGGTTTTTCCTGAAATTTTCTCATTTACACCAGGCAAATGCCGGAGTAGTACGAGGCGCATATTAAAAAGACCGATAGTTTTTTTTACACGGGTTGGCAACAGTGATGAAGTTGAGCATGTGCAGAAGCATGCCTTAGTATTCTGTTCTTGCAAAAGAGAGAGAATCGTCCGACCGTAGGTGCGTACGAGCGAGCAGCAATAAGTAACGAAATGTCTGTCGTAATACAAAATTCCGCTAAATGTGAAGTGATATCTGTCATACCATTTCTGAACACTTAAGAATACAATGCAGTTGACATTCATCGTGAATTGTATGCCCTTTACGGACCGACAGTAATGAGTGAAGGGAAGGTCAGGTAATGGTGTAGAGAGTTTCGGGAAAGGTGCTCAAATGTTCATGATGAGCGTAGCGCAAGGCCTAGTGTTCGGACGGACGGTCTGGTTCAAGGCGTTAACGGGAATGAGATCCAATCGCCGGCTCACAATAACTGAAGAACGTAAAAGAGTTTCAAGAAATGTCTGCGAAAACATTGCATTGAATTGGGAATTGACAAGCTGGCTTACCACAAATTTTGTGTGAGGTGGGTGCTAAAAATGCTGACAGACGCAAACAAAGAGCAAAGAATGACAGCTGTACCGGATATTTTGGCCCCTGGGAGGAGGATGAGGATAACCTGTTTTCTCACATAATGACACGGGATGAAACCTGTATGTTATACGCCACTGTCGAGTCAAAGTAGGAGTCAATGCAATGGCGGAACTCTGGTTCTCCTAAAGCGAAGAAACTAAAAAAAAACACCAGCAGTTTACAAAATCATAGCAACAGTGTTTTTGAATCAAAAGGGCATGGTTCTTGTAGAATTCTTGGAACAGGACAAACAATTAAAGTAGATATGTATTACCAAACACTAAATAATCTGTAACGTGCCATCCAAAGTCGGCGGAGATGTATGTTACACTCTGTAATTCTGATCCATAATAACACCCACACAGCTGCCTGTACAATAGAAACAATTCAAAAATTTCGAAGGAAACTATTTAATGATACTCCTTACAGTCCCGACCTTTCCCCCAGTGATTTCTTTCTTTATCTTCACCTGAAAAAGTGACATGCACCAAACCGTTTCAACCACAATGCAGTGTTCAAGATACCAGTTCTCATCTGGCTGCACTCTCAAGGGGAAGATTTTTGCACAGAAGGTATATGGTATCTTGTGCCACGTTACCAGAAATGTCGGGAGGTTCATAAAAAAATAGTCAAGGCATGTACTGATATATCAATCACAATAGGCTTTTTCTCCTATCATTTTCTTGTTTCTTTTTCTAAATCTGTACTTTTTTTTACATGCACCTCGCACCTAACATACAGGTCTCAGGTCGCTCCCTTTCTTCCTTTCCCATTTCTTTCTTCCTTCTCGCCTTCCCTGATAGTGTGCTCACAGAGACGTTATTCCTCATATTTGACAGACCTAACGCCATAGATGTTAGTAATGCTAAGAAATATAAATAAATAAATAAATAAATAAAATATATTTGCTTATACATTAGAAATAATAGGTCCACACTAACCAAAAATGAGTGACAGAAAATACAGTATTCTTGTTAGTTGAGGGACATAACTAACAAAAGGGGGATTCTTTCTAGTATTGCACGAATGATATAACTAAAGTTGCAGAGTAAAATCGTAACCTTTCTAGTTGTGAGCAACTTTGGGGGTGGCAGACTGTGACGGATTTAGCCCGGGGCCGGGGGGCCTAGACCCCCAGCTTTTTGAGTGACAAAATTTCTTTAAGCTCATATTTATATATTTTTTGAAAGTTTGTAGTTGACTCGTGATATAGCCTACCTATCATAGTCTGGGGTCTGGTTGGCTCTCCCAGTTTTTTTTATCTTCTAGATCCGCCACTGGTGCCATACTATGTAAATTCGGCACTTTGACAGTAAAATCGGCACACCAGAGAGCCCTAGCCTCAATAGAGCCACTGGAGTGCCAGAACATAAAGCATTGAAAATACCAAATGGTACGGATTTCAATTACAAAATATAATAACTATTCTAGGGTTATGTGATAGTCAGGTAGTTCCAGTTCCGTAGGTACGGTTCATTCCGTCATCAAAAATGTGAACAATTAAAAATGAAGTCTCCCTCCCTAGCAGTGTTGCCAACAATCTCTGAAGAAAATAGGAAATCTCTGAAATCTCTGAGTTTTACGTCCCACGGTAATGCCGGTTAGGCTAAAGAAGACGGTGAAGATGAGTAATGAATGAAATGGTGGAATGAAGAAAGTGTGAGGAAACGGGAGAACCCCGAGAAAACCAACTCACGCGGTGTTTGTCCACCACAAAGTCCACTTGGTGGGGGCTGGGATCGAACCCAGGACCCCAAGATGAAGAAAATAGGCTACATAGTCTTCAGAAATAAGCTTTTTTACGCAAAAAAGGCTAGATTATGAACTACTAAACCTGTAACCCACATTGTAGATTTTAAACCCCTTTTTTGTGTATAGAATTATAATTTAGTTATAGTACAATTTGAAATGTTGAGTTTTATTGACTGAAGACTAACAAGCAAACATACATGACTTTAAATTACAATAAAATCCATCAATAACTCATCTGATTTGCGAAAGTAAACAGCTTTATTATCAGGTGAACAGCTTTATCATCGATGACATCGCAGGTAGCCGAGGCGCTGGAACTGGATACACCACCGTTAGATTGTAGATTAGTTGTGTTTGTGTAGACTGCCATTGTCCCAGTTTTCAACAGTACTTCTTTCGGCAGGTTATAATCCTTACAAACACTTCTTACCTCTCCGTACACCCACATGAATCATCATGATTGTATTGAGAGTTTTCAAGCTAATTAGATATCCTATTTGTTTCCTTTAATAAACAAAAACAATCTCTGTGGCTTAGAGAACAGTACAGTTCATTAAATTTGTATTAGAAAACTTGAATTCCTGCAATGAAATACGAATATTAAAAAGTAGCAAACAGGGCCGTTACGGGAAACACATTAATATTCTCACTGAGTCGATAAGTATTATTAAGTAGTTGTAAATCTCTGGGTGGGGAAAGAAAAGAAGAATGAAAAACAAGTGTTCGTTGCGTAATGAAGCACTCTCTCTGTGAAGAAATCAATTAATAGGATATATACACACAGTGACAAATACACTTTGTTTCCAAAGAAAAAAGTATTTTTTAAGTTAATTTAACGGCTAATAAAATGGCCAAAATCGCAAAAGGGTTTCATAAAATAAGCTATATTTAAGGCTATAAGCATTTCGTAGATTTGTCTAAAAAAATAGGCAAAATTGGCATCACTGCTCACTAGATGTCAATGCAACTTTTGAAATTTACTGATCTAATATAAGAATTTAACCATGTACTAAAGGTATCTTACTCAATTCAAAGAAAAACGTAAACAAAAAATTTCGACATTAGTGCTAATGAATTTTAGCTACATGGAATATATTATAAGAAACAACAGAGAATGACTTCCTGCGAGCTTTCCAGGTTGAAAGGATGTTGAGAAAAGTTCAAGAGTGTACTCAGAATCAAATTTATAGCCACAAGGGAGTTAGCAATATGCTGCTTTCTGTTTACAAATAGAAGTATGATTTTCTTCATGATGATGTGAAGAAGAAAATTTGGGAAAATGTTATTAAAGTATTATCTCTGAAATACCATCGAAAACTCACCGAAAGTATTTTATTTTTGCAAGGTATACATTTAATCGCAGCGCTAAAAGCTGGCATTATTTTAAACGGGCTTTTTCGTGACGGGAAAGGATGATCGTGATCACTTCTAGATGAAAGGGCGCCGATCCTCGGGGGCCCGGGCCCGCCAAAGCTCATGTGGGCCCCCGTAGTGTATTTATGAATATACAATATTTGGCATAATTTGAATGCAATTTGTCTTAATATCCTCATATATATACCTTCTGCGTCTCAGTGGGCTCCCCAAAAAAATACAGAGAAATAGGCGCCAAGGGCGCCCATGTTCTGGTTTCCAAGGGGGGAGGCAAGTATAAGTGACGTTTCAAATATACTTTCAAATTTTGCTGTAACTAATGTAAAAATTCTATTGGGTTTTCGATATTCCCAAGTACAATTTATTCTTAGGGGGGCAAGCACCCCACTTTGCCCCCACTGATGGTCGCCCTTGATAGGCTCCCTTCTCTAGATGAAATATAAAAATACAGGGTATAAACTTTGTACACATATTTACAAAATAACATGTTAATTATACAAAATTTACAATTCAGGAAATATTGTTCTGTCCTGTCGTCTCGTCAACTTCCAATTTAATAGGACGATCTGGGGCCGATGTGGCTCTCTTGGAAGAGCGTTCACCTCTGGTGCTTGGGGTCCCAGGTTCGATCCCAGCCCCCACCAAGTGAACTTTGTGGTGGACAAACACCGTGTGCGTGGGTTTCATCGGGGTTCTCCCGTTTCCTCCCACTTTCTTCATTCCATCATTTTCATTCATTACTCATCATCACCGTCTCCTTTAGCCTAACCGGCATAACCGTGGGACGTAAAACTCAAAGATTTCATTTCATTTCATTTAATAGGAAGATCAGGGCGAAGATGGAAACTTCTCTTGCGGCTTTGGATCTACGTATGTTAAATATTTTTCTCTTCTTTTATCTCACAGTTTTTTGTTCTGCCGGGGTTACACGCTTTCCCTATGCTGCCTGTGTGGTGTGTGAGATCACAAGAGTTCGTAGAATCATTAGATAGCACCGTTGGTTTAACTACCACATAGACGCCAAGACCCACGATCATTTTGTTATTAAAAATAACAGGTCATGCACGAGTAAAAGGGGCAGTCTGGTATCACTGGGTACGAGAGGCAGCACTGATAGCTTTTTTTTTTTGTAAACAAAACCCAGTTTTTTCTTCATCCTGTTCTCACTTGCTCTGTAATAACGTACTACTCAATCTATTTCACCCTTCTAACCAGTGTTGCCAATTTATAGAATTTTCCATCAAATCTGGTAGTTTTTGAATATTGGGGACGTTTTCAGTCTGCTGATTAATGTGAAAATCTTAATGTGCCATGAATCACTTTTAATGGAAATTCAGTGGATTTCTTGTAGAGATCTAATCGTGTAATGTATGCAATCTCTATCTCCTAACCTCTTCTCAGTAAACGAGTCAGAACTGAGAAATGCTATACTGATAATATTAATAGCAGAATATCACAGTTAGTAATGTAGGTAAACAGAGCAATTCCTCTTTAATTACGTCGCCTAAAAGGTTGACCTTAGCGATCTCCGTTGTGATCAGTGTTTCTTTCAGAAAAAAATGTTCCGGGGGACACAATTATACTATTCGGAAGGGTACATATTATTTTCACACGGTACTATTCTATTTACTATTAATCGAGGCGCGGTGGCTCAGTGGTAGAGCGTTCACCTCCGGTGCTTGGGGTCCCTGGTTCGATCCCAGCTCGCGCCGTGTGGACATTGTGGTGGACAAACACCGTGCTCGTAGATTTTCTGGGTGTTCTCCCGTTTCCTCCCACTTTCTTCATTCCACCATTTCATTCATTTCTCATCATCACCATCTCCTGTAGCCTAACCGGCATAACCGTGGGACGTAAAATTAAAAATTTCATTTCATTTCATTTTCTATTTATTATTATATAATAGACGTATTATTTTGATGTTCTCCGGGGGCACTATCAGAGCTCCGGGTTAAATGCACTCCAAAAACCTGTTTAGATGAAACACTGGTTATGGTTATTATACTATACAACACTGAAGCAAATTATGGTTTCAAATCTTTTTAAAAGATCAGTCTTTTTCCAAGCACATATTTAACTGCGAAGATCAGTATTTAAGTATTTAGATTTTTGAAACAATGCCAGATTCACAGAATTTTCGAGTCAACATCATTTGATCTAGTTCTCGATTCTAATCATTCAAGTGTGGAATTTTTAGGGACAAATCACTTTTGAAAAATTAAGTTTTTCGTAAACTTATTTTGCAGAAAATTTGGTATTTCTTCACTTTGGCTATCTATTTTAACAGCATAGCATTACTAGTAAGTCCTGAATCGAAATTGCGACGGAATAGATATCTGAAAGTGTATTTGCGGCATCCACGCTCAAAGGCAGTGAAATCAAATTCAGAACATATATCAGGTCTATAAGTCATCCATATTACAATTGTATATTGTGAAGAAAAAAACATATAGCCATGCACATATAAAGGGTTAGATGTAATGCATTCTACACCGCTTGCAAATATATTTACACTACTGATAATTATGTAAAGAAATTACTTATAAACAGCCGGCAAGTTATTCTTAAGTGGCAAGGCTGGCTTTTTGAGAGGAGTGTTTTTTTTTCTTTTTTACGAACTGAATGCAAACCAAAAGTCTTCTTTCAAACGAACTCTACTTGTGAGACTAGGCAGTAGTGGATTTAGAATGTAAAAACTAGGGAGCAGCCAAAACCCGTACTATGATAAGTATATCATAAGTTTACTGACTTTCATAAATTTATAAATAATAGCTTAAAATATTTTTGTCACTGAAACAAACTGTGGGACCTAGGCACCCCCGACCGTGGGCTAGATCCTCTACTGAGACCAGGAATTTTTTGTGATGGTCTATTTGCTTCCTTGTAGGTATACCCTGCAAAAGTCCTTTCCATATGACGAATTTGCCGTTTTAGTTTATCATTTTCTTATTTGGTGGGATTTGTAGTGTCTTTTCAACTTTGCTCGTAGTACTAATTCGTGTTCTCGTGGTTTTAACTCTATTTATCTAGTAGGCAAACTTGATAATGAGTTGGCAACACTGCTAACAACCCTGTGTTGGTATGCTTGTGTGTCTGTGTGTGCGTAACACAAATATCAACTCTCACACACAAAGCGCTTGGTTTTCTATGCAGAACAGAGAAAGAGAGAGAGGGAGGGAGAGACAAAAACAAGGGGTGAAAGTATCTACCTAGCAGAAGAATAAACATTTTTGTGCCGAGGATTTGCTTTTTGTGGTTTGCTGAAAATCCTGACACGAAGCGAGGAGTTTTATCTCGTTGTTCACAGACTCCTGAACCTGATAATTTTCAGATTCTGATTTCTAAAGAGAAGTTAGAATGTTTGAGTTAAAAAGTAATGACCATGAAATATTTATATTCGTATTCTAATTTAACAAAAAATCTTATGTTTATAACAAGTTTTGTCAGTTCTTATATATAGTAAATCGTGAAGAGATACTATAGGGTTCAAAGGCAGAAGTTTACGCTTTAAAAGACGTAGGAAATTAGCTAGAAATATATTAGTGGTTCTTTTGACAGTGTCGTGCATTTTTTTAAGAGGCCTAATCACTGCGAAATTAAAATACCGCTAATTTTATAGTAATTATGTGATATGTTCAAATATATAAATGATAATGGGAAAGTGAAACAAGAACTCGCTAGACAATATTATTTTGTATGAGGTACCGTTATCACGAGTCACCTAGTAGCTGTCCGTTTGCAGCCATTTATAAATGTGAAAATAAATGCCGATTTTCTAAAAAGCTGGAAATCAAAAGCAGATAAGTAAGTCATGATAACTCATTTAAAATAATATTGTCTAGCGATCTCCTGTTCCAGTTTTCGATTATCTTTTATCTATTTGAAGATATCACATAATTACTTTAAAATTACCGGTATTTTAATTTCGCCGTGATGGAGCCTAAATTGCTGAAAACTATTATAATATTATTATATAATTATTTAACTAAATTTATATACAAGGTGTTTTAAAGCAACACGGACAACGTTTGGGAGGTGGTTCCTGACACCAAGATAAGTCATAAAGTAGACCAATCTCGATACACAAATGCTTCCTTTCAAAGTTATAGGCTGCCGAAAACATGAAAAACTCAACATTAAAGGTCCATAGCTCCAAAACTATGACACCTACTGTAGTCGGGTTAAGACTTCATTTAGGAACTAATATGTGCGTTATCCAAAAATCTATGTTTCAGAATCCTAAGGTACTCACGCAATAATTTTTATAGAGGGTTTGGCTATGGGCATATGATGTGAAGTACTCACAAACTACCTCTATAAAAGTTATTGTGGAAGTACCGCAGGTTTCTGAAACATGGATAGTTGGATAGGGCACATAATAATATTTAACTGAAGTCTTGACCTGCATAGTATTGTAGCTACGGACCTTTAAAGTTCATTTTTTCATGTGTTCGGCAGCCTAGAACTCCGAAACGAAGCATCTGTACACCCAGGTTGGTCTATACTTTTTGTCTTATCTTGGTGTCAGGAATCACCTCCCAGACGTTGTCGGTGTTGTTTTGAAACACCCTGCATAATGCAAACTCATGTTGGAAAACTAATGGGGGTTTAACTGTACTTGAGGAAATATGTAAAAATCACAACATTTAAATTGATTTCAAAGGAAACAGAAAGATAATTCAACATAGAAATCAATGGAGCAAAAGAAAATTTTAAAATAAAATATGAGGCAGTTATTTAACACCGATAAAGTGTTTCTTAGAATCGGCCAGTAGATGGCATTAGTATTAAACTAACTATACTGTACGAGTGGACAGTGTGTCCGGAGGAAAATGTACCAATAAGAAATTTGAATAACTCGAGAACCAATAGTGATAGAATCTTCCGGTTTTGTTTTTTTCGGAAAGAGGAGGAAATAGAATTTTATGCCCAGCAGAAAAAAGAATCACTTAACTCACCATAGTATAAATCTACGTGTGCCCCTTTTGTTGGCCGGCAAACATCAAAGCGCTACTCAATCTCTCACCAGATGTTACGTAACAATTGAGATGTCACGGGTCCACAAGCATTGATATATTTTTTTTTTGTCTTAAATAATCCAAATCTTGAATTTAGGTCCGGTACACAAAAGTTTCCACGTACCCCCAAAGGAAATATCCCAGGGTCAAGTCGGGCGATCTCTGCTGCCATTCAATTGGAATTTAACTTCCGACACAATTGTTCTTGAAATGGTTATCTCGAAATTCTCTCACGCAACATGCGTAATGGGAAGAACGTCTGATTGCCATACTTATCCTTGCGCTATGTGAGGTACAGCATAATTTCCCAACGTTGCCCGGTACGTTGTTCCTATATACCTAATTGTAGCCTCTTTAAAGAGGAATGTGGTTATAACAGAATTTTCAGTCACTGCACACTACACGTTTCATTTATGGGCTGTTGTGTTCATATTTTACAAACTGGTGTGGATTTTCTTCATCCCATTTCCTGCAGTCATGTCTATGCACCTTACTTGACATATGAAAGATGATTTCGCCTGGAAAAGCTATTCTTTCAAGTAAATCATTGCCTCATCAATGTTCAATAGTAGGCCTATTTTAACTGCGAATTCATATCTGCAAGGCTTATCATTAAACTGAAGGAAGCTGTGGCTTTTAGGCCTGAGATGTAACATTTTATGTATGATATCATGCACAGTGGATTGCAGGATTCACAGTTATGTACTGCCAAGGGCGCCGATCCTGGGGGGCCGAGGGGGCCCGGCCCCCCAAAGCTCATGTGGACCCCCTATTGTATTTGTGAATATACAATATTTGGCATAATTTGAGTGTGCATCTGAATTCCCCCCAAATTTACAGAGAAATCGGCGCCTTTGTGTGCTGCTACTTCTTATCAATTTGCGTGGACTTCCTGAAAGGCTTCCCAAAAGGTCTTCATTCTTCTTCACTCAGTGGTATTTTCCCACTACTAGGGAACCAATTCCCAACAATTATTTGTGCCATCTAACAATGCAAGTACGGCCTAGTGGTTCTGTCCATATTGTTGTCTTAACTTCTTTTTATAGTGATAGCGAACTTGAATTCTCCGAATCCAAGACAGCAGTCCACATTCTGACGAAGAGTTAGGAACGCCATTTTCCTCACGAGTAATACGCATGCGTTTAGTCCTATTTCGTTCAGTCATCTGCTGGACATAAAATTATATTATTTCTTCCGAAAATCACAATCTTCCGATGATTTTTTACTATAGGTTCTGAAGTTATTCAAATTTCCTATTGTTATTCTTTCATCCGGACACAATATATTTCTCAAACATTTTTTTTTCTAAAGAACTGTTTTACTTTCAGAGTTTGTATGCATGTTTAAAAAACATTGAAACAATGTTGGTTTTCAGTTCACTACTCTAATTAGTAAGTTGTTCCTTTGGTTTTACACTAGTACCGTCATTTCAGATTTTGCCAGGAAAGGGAGGAGCAAGATTATCCACCGACATAAGGATTTCACGTTATTTATTACTATGTTGGTAATACATTTTCTTTTATACAACAATGCAGCCGCGGTGTCTCAGTAATAGAGCGTTTACCTTTGGTGCATGGGGTTCCTGGTTCGATCCCAGTTTGTGCCAAGTGTTTTTTATGGCGGATAAACATCGTGCATTTTTATTTATTATTTCACCCACTAACTCACATGGTTCACAAATATTAATGTTCAAACATAATGAGGTTACGAATTTTGTTCGATTTACTAAGTTGAAACAATACACTTTTTAAGATGTAATTAAATTGTCAGAATAATTTTAAGTTGCAATTAAATCGTCACAATAATTTTAAGTTGCAATTAAATCGTCACAATAATTTTAAGTTGCAATTAAATCGTCACAATAATTTTAAGTTGCAATTAAATCGTCACAATAATTTTATGTCGGCAAATTCCTTGCGCGCTAACGACAAATATTAATTGCAGGCAGGCAAGCAATGAAGCAAATGATGACATCTGTTATTGTGATTTGTTATTACCGTAACGCACTGGGATGTTTGCGTTTATAAATAGAGTACCACCTATAGGGCAATTTTATAAGGTAAATGTTCGAAGCTTGTATATCTCTGGCAGAATATCGGCTATCAGTGTTGCCAGGTCCCTAGCTCGAAAAGCCGCTACTGTGCCGGCAAAATTCCGCCACGTTCCGCTGCCCTTAGTGGAATTCCGCTATTTTCCGCTATGTTATAAAATTAAACTTTAATGGTACAAAAACGCTGTTAACAAGACTGAGAAATATTTTCTGTCTCCCCACCAGAATCGAACCCGGCAATTCCAAGGCGACGAACTTGTCAGGACATTTTACAATTGGCCCTAAGATTTTAAAATTTCTATGACGAGAAATATTAAAAATTTTTGTCGGAAATATTTATTAGATTTAATCCAAATAGAATATTTTTTATTAGAAATATCTCTCAAATGCAGCCCACCTAAAGCCAATTCTTAAACATGGCTATGAATCTGTTATCAATACACTTGTTAGCATACAATCTTATTTTAAGAAGCACATTTCTTGAAAACAAATATTAGTGCGTTTATTTTCTCAATACGTGAGCGCTATTAGACAGATGAAATGTAAACAGTATAGGTCGACAAATATGGTAATTTCCGTACAGGCACGTATCCGGGAATTTTATTGGGAGTGATTAAGTTTTCCCAATTACAGTCTAAATTCAGCCGGAATATAAGTTGTATATAAAGGCGGATTTTCATGCGAGCGTCCATTGTGATGTGGCTGAATAGCCAATTAAGAAAGAAAGTTGTTTAAGTACGGTTCTACGTGTAACATAACTTCCTGTTGACTACACATAGAAATCGCAAGCAACCGACGATTGCATGAAAATCTGCCATGACTCTGTAAAATACTCATGCAGTTATATCAAATTTACATAGAAGTTGGAATTCCTGGTTATTTCTCGTCCTCATACCCTCACACACCTGCACACATATCTGTTAGCATAGTACTTTCCATTATTTCAAAATTATAGCATTTTACTTAAATAACTTATGGTTTAAATTAGGAAACTCTAAAGAACTTTAGTTTACCTTGTCGATTATATGGCTTCTTGCAGACGCTGGCTGCCAGTTACAACAACAAAGGATGGACCTTGTGCAATTCTCCTCTCCTTCTCCCGTTTATTGAAATTTGTGTACTTTCCCCTTACAAAACTATATTTAGCATTTTAGAAACAAATAAATGTTTTCTAACCTAATTTGTTCACATCTTTCAAGCTATGGGGGAAAATTAGAAAGTTTAATATAAGTTTTCAAGAGTTGCTACATTTTCCGTTTTTTTCGTCCTTCGCCGCTTTGTCGCCAGGGCAACGAAAAGTCGCCAGGGCAACATTGTCTGCTATACTTATCTATACCACGTACTCTGGGATTAAAATAGGTATCCCTTGAACCAGAGGTGACCGCTATACCATGAGATATCATACCACTTAATGAATTAAAAATAATAGAAAAAACGAAACCTAATTTAATGTAATATGCAATAAAATGTTATAAGTTCTATAGTAGTAACTAGTTAGAATCCACGTTCTTTGCACGAGAATAATATATTTATGGAAGATATTTCAACACTGTTGCTTTTTCTATACCTTTTAGGAAAACTGGCATAATAAAAAATTAGCTTGAAGTAGGTAAATTCTAATTTTAATGCTTTATTTAAAGATATCTTCTTCAAATTTACTTAACAGTCCTTTTGTGTTGATAACTTGAGTTCTGCTATCTATAATCTTAATATTTATAAATCTAGAAATGGCGTTTAATAAGTTTTGCACATGCACAGATGGGTATAATATGTGTATTACATGCAATATAATGATGACATTTTAGGTGAACATACTTTAATCCTTTCGCTTTAAAATGTTTATAATTGTTTTCTCTATTGTTCACATGTAAGGCACAATTGACACTGAGGTAGACATCAGGACCTTCGGCGCAAATCTGTCGTCAATATTGGGGGGACGGGTAAGACAGTTCTCAATTTTTTTTTAGCGATGTTTAAAATACTTATGAAGTTGAAAAACAATGCTGTGGAGGTTCAGGAGAGCAGAGTTGTCTTCAACAGTGGGAGTCGGGCAGATTTGAGGCTTATTCTGGAGGAGGGGAGATAAGACCCATATTATGGTAGATGAATCTGATTTCTGAGGTGAACCTGTTGTATATTCTACAGCAAGGAATGTCAATTTCACCTCACTTTCCTTTGTGGCAATCAGGCACAAATTATCACATTTCCTCCCTCCCCCCCAAAAAAAAACACATTTCAAATCGGACTATTGAGTGGTCAGTCCTCCTAGTTCCAAGATTGGGAGGACATGTCCCCCTCATTCCCCAGAATTCCTGTTTATGGGGATCAAACATTAGATCGCACCAGTATCCAACGTTCAGAGGAGCAGTTTCTGAAAAAACTAGATTTTTCAGATCAGGACAGAATATTATGGCCTCCTGTTTCTGGAACCAGTGCCGTGTCATTTGCATAGACTTCTTGGAATATAACTCCACAATTAACAACGATTGTCATTGTTTGATGTTCACCGGACCAAGAGACCGGAGCTACAAAGTAAGGTCATCAAACTTCATCAAAACAATGCCAATTCTTACACAGGTATGATGACACAGCAGAAAACCATGAATAAGGTAAGAATTCGTCCCTCAGCCTCCCTATAGTCCGAACTTGGCTCCTTCGGATTTCTTCCTAATTGTTCATCTGAAGGCCCACCTGCGAGAATATTCGATAGTCCTCATTCCTTGTGTGAAACAATGGTGTAAAAGTCATTCACCTAAATTTTACGAACGTACTTACAAGGCAAAGCAAAATCGTTGGACGAGATGGGTCACAGCAGATAAAGGCTACACTGAATGATATGGTCGTATAGCCAAAGGACCAAAATATGTTTGCCTAAAATTTCATAATCATATTTTAACTAATAACAATATTATAACCATATGTGCAGAAATTACTGAACGCTCCTTGTAGGTATAATGCAAATTCATTTTGAAAAGTGATAGCACATTTAGCTAGGATTGGGGAAGAAATATGTAAAATCGAACCATAAATTTCGAGTCTAAAATCAAAACATTCTAAGAAAAGAGAAATGGAATTAAAAGAACTTTCTAGTGTATCATCCTACGATTACGGACCAAGGTTAGAGGAGATGGTGATAATTATAATGAATAAAAAGATGACAGTGGCGGGTCTAGAGGGGCCAGCCACAATCCAGAGTATGATAAGTATATCCAGGGGTAAAAGAGAAGGGAATGCGGTGGGACCGTTACCCCACTTCCAAAAAATATCTATAGCGTCCCCCACTTCCTAAAAATGATAATGGGCGAGGATAGGCATTGGAGACGGCATGACGTCATGCGTCCTCTTCAGATTCACTTTTTCCCCTAGGTATATCATGACTTTACTATAAACTTTCAAAAATATATAAAAATAGCTTAAATTATTTTTGTCACTCAAAATCTGGGAAGCCTAGGCTCTTTCGGCCCCCTAAATCCGCTACTGAATTGTGAAATGAAGAAAGTAGGAAAAAACAGAACCTTGAGGAACTACGCATACGGGGTTTGTACCAGGGGCGTCATTTAGGGAGGGCAGGAGGGGGAATTGCCCCCCCCCAAAGAGTTTGAGGAATACATAAACATTAATAGATTGTTTACTAATATACTAGTACAAAAAGTGAAAGTCCTATGTCTGTGGTGCTCTTGCCCCCTCCAAGCGAAATCTGAAATGACGCCCCTGGTTTGTACTCCAAAAAAGCCATTGAATGAATGAAATCAGTTCCTTCAAAAGTTAACACTATTTTTTTTTAATTTATTGTATTCTCTGAACTTTTAATTTTGATATATTTTGTTTAATACGAGGGCTGCTATATATATTTCTGGCCTAATAATGAAAATACGAATATTTATCAACGAAAATGGTTTTATTGTTTTTCAAAATATTCTCCATCAAGATTTATACACTTTTGCATGCGCTCAAACCAATTTTCGAAGCACTTTTTCCACTCCGATTGAGACACCTCCAAAACATGGTTTTTGAATGCTTCAACAGCATTTTCTGGCGACGAAAATCGTTGACCACGCATTTTTTTCTTGATGTGTGGGAATAAAAAGAAGTCATTGGGTGCCAAGTCAGGGCTGTACGGCGGATGACCCATCACTTCGACGTTTTGGCCGGTCAAAAATGCGCTGGTTTGAGCCGATGTGTGAGAGCTCGCATTGTCATGGTGCACAATGATTCGTCTTCTCTTGTTCATTTTTCGAATTTCTCCGAAGACTTCAGGCAAACAAATGGTGGTGTACCACTCAGAATTGACCGTCCTACGTTGCTCAAGCGGAACAGTCGCCACATGACCAGTTATGCCGAAGAAACAGGCGACCATTTGCTTCGAAGTGCTTCTTCCACGAACAACTTTCGTTGGATTTGGCTCGTCTTGGAAGACCCACACGGTCGATTGCTGTTTTGTTTCGGGCTCATACGCATAGATCCATGATTCGTCACCTGTGACGATCTTATAAACGTCTTTTGAAGCACCGCGATCGTATTTTTTCAGCATTTCTTTACACCAATCCACACGAGCTTTCTTTTGAGCGATTGTCAAATTGTGCGGGATCCAACGAGAACAAACCTTTTTTACGGCCAGGTGTTCATGCAATATCGAATGTATGCTGGTGGAAGAAATGCCTAGGCATGCCTCTATCTCACGGTAAGTCACATGACGGTCTTGCATTATCAGTTCACGTACGGCATCGATGTTTTCTGGCACAACGGCTGTTTTTGGACGACCTTCACGGAATTCGTCTTTGAGCGAGCGTCGGCCACGATTGAATTCGTTGTACCAGTTTTTCACAGTGCTATAGGATGGTGCTTCGTCGCCATACAAAGATTTAAGTTCATCGATGCACTCTTGTCGTGATAATCCACGTCGAAAGTTGTGAAAAATGATCGCACGAAAATGTTCACGAGTTAATTCCATTTTTTTGCCAAGTTGATTTCTTCAAGTACCTGTAAAAGAAAAAAAAATTGTCGTAAGTCAAAAAGTTCTGAGTACATTTATGCTACAAAATGTCAAACTTTCCAATGGAAATGTCAGATTGCACCTGGCAACACTTAGTGTTGCCTAGGCCAGAAATATATATAGCAACCCACGTAGTATTCAAAAATGTCTGTATTAAAAATGCATAATATTGAGAACCATGGTATCGTTGCTTCTTGTGGTTATTACGTGTTGTACAGTTAACATAAGTCTCCCTTTTTATAAGGAAACGTGATATCCAAATCCAACCAAGCGTGGGAAGACTTGCAAAAGAACGCTGTAACCTTTTGGCGTGATCAGATCATATTACGATGATGAAAACAGGTATTTGAACCACGATTCATCCGCTCTGTGTTGCTTCTTCTTCAGTCAGACTCAGATATAATCAGTGCTGCCACCTTTTTATCGATTTCTTCGCCTTGCTTCAAGATGTTAATCTGTTCCCTGCCAAGAATGATAGATGGTACGCCAGAGTACCAATTTCTAAGGATTTGCTTACGTCTTAATAAGAGATTTTCATGCATTGTAAGGTGTGGTTCTTCTTCACATTAAAATATGTAATTCTGAGAGATAGAAGGTTTGAATGGGATTAATGACATCCATTTATCAAACTTACCTATCAATTATCTTCGTAATAAGTGGAGCTAATTGTATTGCAACTTATACTTTCATTGGAAGCGCACATTTCAGGTAGTGTCGATGTAAGTGGTAACAAAGATGGAATAGAATTTTCTTTCTCTTGAGTGTTAACTTAAAACATGACTGTTTCTGATTAACACTACAAATCTTTGTGCTTTTATTGCATATGCGAGATATGTTCGGAAGGTATCGAACCTCTGCTTCCCTTCAAAGTAATCTCCTTGGTAGTCGAGTCGAGTGAGTGGGAGCTTGACGACACACAGGAATGTTGTGTTTGGAAATGAAAGCTTGTATCAAATTTTAGGGACACTTGCCTCGTGCCCAAATTTTTGGTTCCAAAGTGAATGTACCGATCCGATTGGATGGTTTCCGGGTAGGGATCGCAAAGCTTTTGGCACAATTTGATGCAATATCGTTGCTCAAGTTTTTCTGTCATTTTACAAAAAACTGAAATCAGACGACAGTTCACTACTCGTCTTCACTCGTTGACCGACTACCAGCGACTGACTCTTTTTTCGGGCGGGAAAAAAATCACGACTGTGTATGAGTGTCTCCTCTACATGTACACTGAAAAACATCTTCCCCCTTCATTGGTTTAAGCGAGAATAAATAAGGTTCCATACTTTTTGAACACACCTTTGTATAGTTTGCAATGATGTTTAAGTCTGTTTTACACATTTCATGTTCACTGATGAATAACTCCTGGAAAGACGATATAACCTGAAGGGCGGAAAAGTTAAAATTTAGGATTTTAAAATGATAAGTAACTTTCAAGTTGATTTCAATAGGCTAAAAAGAAGACAATTTATTAAAGAAAATATTGATCATTATATAATTTGTGGAATGAGAATGTGGATGAAAAATGTACGACCTCTGAGAAATCCACGGACAGAATGTCGTCTACCACAAATTCACGTGACCTGAGGTCGAACAAGGAACTCCTTCCACTAGTGGTGAGCACTCTACCACTGAGCCATAACTGAAGAAAATATTTATCTTCGGCGCCGGAGACCCGGGTTCGAGTCCCGGTGAGAGCTAATGTGGTTCAGATATAGAAGAAACATAAAGAACACAATGATAATAAGCAATAAAATAAATGTAGGTTACGATTTATTCCTCCCAATGCCCTTCATACAGTCTTGGTGCTGAAATTGACTCGGCGCTCTAATCTAAATAACCACGGAAGTGTTTAAATATAGCATACCATCGCTGCACCTCGAAGAACCGCTATGTGACATTTTTGCCGAAAATGAGTTATACCGTGCAAATAAACCTGAAAGCTGCCTGGCAGCGTCAATTATAATGTGATAAATGAAAATTCAATTGTTTCGCCACAACAATGAAAAAAAAAATAATAGATTGAAATTAAAAGCTTCAAATTCTAATCACGTACGTATTGACTCTCTATGTGCTTATAAAGGCGTAAAGGTTAAACCGTCATGTGGTACGCAAACACAAAAATAGTATTATAATATTGTTGAAAAAAGCTTCAACAATATCCAGTGTAAATATACGCAGAATCAATTTTATTATATTTTCAAGTGTTTCCGTGTATATTTGGCAAAATTTTAAAAGTTTGGAATGTTCTTTGCTTCTAAAAAGTTGTGGTTTTAACACATAGCGGTTCTTCGAGGCGCAGCGACGATATTATACTTTTTGTTGTTGTAGTAAGAAAGAATACACTCTAAAGAAAAGGAATCTCAAATCTCTGTACACACCTTATTTTCGTACACATAGAATAAAAGTATTCAAATCCTCTCGCACTGTTGGAACAGCCAATATATTGTGCACTTAGAAATCACTCAAATTTACAGTAAAACACCTCTGAAGTAAAGGAGAACCGCAAGGTTTAATTTATGTGTCATGTAAAGGCCTTTTCTTAATGTTCTCACCTAATAACTAACATAACTAAACTGAGGGATTCATTTATTACACTTACCATCTATACACCAGAAATAGTAAAATTTTCAAACCAGTGAATTTATAGCTATGAATGGTTCCTTGTGCTTGGCTATGGTTATGATTGTCGATATATAGAGAGCTCCTTCCTGGCTAAGCGAATACCGCACGTCCCTTTGACGTGGGATTCCCGGCGGGAGCTCATATGGTTTAGACTCCACGACACTCAGTAGGTCCAGTTCTTATATAGCCTCGCTGCTGAAAGAGGCGCTAAACTCAAGTCAACGGTTGTCAATACACTTCCCTGAGTTCATTCAATACTTTCATTGTGCAAATATTTAAAAAAAATATAGAGTTTGACGGTTATAAGCAAAATACGTAGACGTCTATATATATTGTATATTTCACATTTGAGCTGTCTTATTCAGCTTACAAAGGGTGAATTCTAGTGAAACGTAGTAAAAGAGATCATGATGTTTTTCTTCAGCATAAAAACTTTATTCTCAATCTACTAGTTAGCGTCCGTGTCTTTTGTGCATGTGGTCCTGGGCTCAATTCTCGGTAGCAGAGCATTGAACGCATAACGATGATTCAGATACCACCTTAATTTAGAGGAACACGTCTTATATAACCTTAAGTCTTCAAAAAGGAACGTTACTCTTCAAGAAATAAACAAAGAAATATGAATAGGCAGGAGTTTTTGAACACTGTTAAAATACTTTCTTAAATATGAGAGACCGTTTCTTATCTGTGTACCGAGACAGTGCCTGTCGTGGAAAATCAGCGTCCGGAGGGAGAGTATACGGCGGCGCCCCCATACCTATATTCCAAGTGATTTTTCCTCTATTTTTTCCTTTTTTCTTCCCAATTTTACGCCCCCTTACTTCGGCGCCCAGGTCCGTCGTCTCGCTCGTTCCCCCTCGGGCACGATACTACACCGAGAATATCTTCTCTTAGAAACAAGAGTTTGAAACTCTCATTAATGAGAAATGAAGAAAAGTAGTAATAAAAGTAGATACTGTTACTTTCCTTACGAATGAGAATTGCCAAATCTAATTTCTAAGAAAATATTATCTCGGTGCACAGATAAGAAATGCTTTCTCAAATTTAAGAAATTAATTTTAACAGTGTGCGTTGAACAATAGATAGATTTGGAACTAAATTTAACTTTGAAACTTATAATAATTAATTAATATAAATTATTAGGTTTATTTATTTGTCAAAATTTAGTATCCCTCTTCAGCAGCAAGGCTATATGAGACGTAGACCTAAAGTTTAAGGGGAACCTGATCACCATAATATGTTCAAATTTCAGAGATCCTATTCTCTGAAAATGCGTCCTCTAGTCCCTAGTCCAGCGGGGAACGTAGCTTGATAGACGTTCTAAATTATAAAATACTAACATTATATCCGTTCTTCGCACGTGAAGAATAAGTTCGATATTGGTCATAAAGTTCTGAATTTGTATTTAAACGGCATCGGAAGTGTCACTGTTCATCTCGGAGACCCCGAAAACTATGGATTTGACAATAATATCGGTCATTTTCCATCATTTTTAAATATCACCCCTAAGTAGCACCGTCAAAGTGAAATGATAAAAACAATCACAGGCCTGAACCTCATCTATGTGGAAAATTTGATCGAGATAGGTCGAGTGGTTGAAGAGTTATTAAATCACTAACATAGTCACTTTCATTATTATTTTTATACAGGGGCGTCATTTAGGGACGGCAGGAGTGCTCCCCATGAGTTTGAGGAATACATATACTTTAATAGATTGTCTACTAACATACTAGTACAAAACGTGAAGGTGTTATATCGGTGGTGCTCTTGTTCCCCCCAAGCGAAATCTGAAATGACGCCACTCTTTTTATATAGAAGATGTAGTTTCACTTGCAATAATTGTGAAGCATGCTGGAACCAAATATACTTTTAGAGAATAGAATTCTATTACCAAAGAACGGTTAAAAGACAAATGGCCTTTTCTCTGTGAAAATTTAAGATTCGTAACCAAGAATAATGAGAACGGATAACTGCAATTCTGAAGGTGTGACGTCACATTATTCCTTTAAGCATTCCCACACCCCCCAAACCACTTCTCTTCCTTCGGCGTTGTGTGAGCATCCCACCAGTTGCCTCGCCTTGGCACAAACCAAAGACCAATCGATGATTGATCGCTTAAAGGGCGAAGGTCAATCACTTCAGGTCAAAATCTTTTGCCTCAAATGCTTCCGTGAAATTCTATTATATTCTGCTTTATTCTAATATCCCACAGCGTTTGCACGGCATGAATAAAATACAGAAAAAGAAATCTGAATTCGTAAGAAGTCTTTATTGATTCTTAAATATAGTGTTTTTTATTCGTTTTTTATTCGTACACTCACTGGCAAAAGTATATGAAATCACTTCGTTTTTTATTATCATCGTCAAGTTACACTTAAGTACATGCGTAAAAGTCTGTGCTTTTCTTTTCTACTTTCCCATGTCTTTCCTCTTTGCTTCATACTTTCTTTTCTTCTTTTTTTGTAAATAGGTCACTCTCGTCAACAGTAAACAACATGAATGGGTCATTCTATATCAAACCTTGCTCCCGCTAAGTGAACTTTGTGGTGGACAAACACCATGTGCGTGGGTTTCCTCGGAGTTCTCCCGTTTCCTCCCACTTTCTTCATTTCACCATTTCATTCATTTCTCGTCATCACCGTCTCCGTTATCCTAACCGGTATAACTGTGGGACATAAAACTCAAAAAATTTCGTTTCGTTTACTTTAAAATGCCATTAGATCAACTAACTGATATGTATGGTGTTTCACCGGGGGCACCCTTGTCCTCTCTAATTTTTCGAAACACGTCCAGTTCTTCAAAATATGGATGCCAAAATATGGCGCATACGCATTTGGCGAAGGAGACGAGGATTCGATTCCCTTCAGAAGTTCATGTCGTTTGGATCCTACGTTAAGTTGCAGGTTCACGTATTAGATACCCTTGCTGCTGAATGAGACTCTAAACTAGGAATCAAATTATCAGAAACAATTCAATATTTTCAAAAAAAATACTTAGGTTCTTTTTTTAATGCTAGGGAAGCATTGGATAATTCGTAAGAATGGATTAATGGGAGTTGAAACATGTTTGGGGGGAGATTGTGTGTCAGTTCCTTATTTGCCTTTCAAACTTTAAATATAATCCTAATGATTATTTAGAGTGTCCTGTAGAAAATTGGTCCGCTTTGGGAGGTGATAGGAGGTCATTTTAAGGAAAAAGATTCCTATGTCCATCAGTTCTATTCTGAACTATTTGAGTTACAGGTTGTCAATTTTGTCCGCACATTTTTGACTCTGTGTTGAATAAAATTCGCTCATTCAGTATTTGTACGTAGGTAATACAAAGCATATTTGAATGATGATACAATGGTCTTTCGATTAGTTTGCAGTACGTGCAAGTGGTGTCTTTGGAAGGAAGTTATTGAAGGAAATTAGGTGTCGTCCCTTTAAAAAAAATCCCTATTTCTGATTATTTAAGTGATACCGAGGATTTTCCTTCCAAAAATATCTCTACCAATCCTTTATACCATTGGCAAGGCCAGTCCATTGCCATTAAAATGCGCATTGTATCCTCTGTAGAATAACTACAAGATGAACAATAAACACTTTAATTCAACATTAGAACAATAATGGTTAACAATCTGATGATCTCAAACTGTTAAGAATAGGCCACATAGTCATTAACACGCAGTGTTGCCACAGTCCTAGCTCTGAAGTGGGCTGAAAAATAGTACCAAATTGAAACAAAAAGGGCTGAATTTTATACCAGGGTAATACACGGCTCTATAACATGAAACTGAAAGAGATAATGTTCTAGAACAGCCCCCCCGCCTCTTCAAAGAGTACAAATCAACGTATCGATATAGATCTATAAAATGCAGAAATGTTCGGGTATCTTTATAGTCGTCAATATGGCGTCACTAGTAAACAACTTAGCCCGCTAAGCCAGCATATATGTTAATGTATTTTTCGTGCTATTATTTTTTGGTGTAGAATCTTTGCAATGACAAATTATAGACTTACTTGAGCACACGCTGGTCTTCTTCAGAATACTTGATTCAACGTGTTTGTGTGCGTATAATATTTCCACCACACTGTTTCCTTCTGGTCTCCTTCATGCACGGTGCGGATGCGCCCATCTAGCGTCATTTCTATCCCAGTATAGTTCGATTACGAATTTCCCACACAAATTTCCTAGTGTTAAGCGGTGCAACGCCACAGAATGCAAGTTCAACAGCATTTTTTAAGAGTCCAACACACAGTATAAGTAACGTGAGATGTAGCAAAATCTCACTGACACTTTAGAGAATGTAACAAGTATTTGTTAAATGGTGCTGAATTGGGTAGAATTGTACCAAATTTTTCACAAAAGGGGCTGAGAATGCCAGCGTGGTACCAACGGGCCGATGAATGATAAAAAGGGCTGAATTTGGTACAATTGTACCAAGTGTGGCAACACTGTTAACACGTTTTGTTAGAACGTTTTCTGCCATTTTCTTCTGAGAGGACGTCATTTCCTTACGAGATACAATTAAATCCTTACGTTATCCATAAACTTTAAAGTGTCTAAGAACTTGAAATCACGATATAAAACCAGTGGTAGATTCTGGGTGCAGAATAAGAAGTATAAAGTGCTGGGTTAACTAGCCACATAAGAAATCCTGAGGATACGGAAAAAATTTAGTGTTACTTATAAACACGCACCCAGAAGCCTTTTTTCGGAAGAGATTCAAGTTTTGTGAGAGGTTCCAATACTATAAGCAGCGACATCTATGTAGCGTTGAACGAGTATTATTCTACACCCGAAAAGATGATAAGTAATAGTAAAATTCTTTCACCTATATTTTCAGGAAAAAATTATACCTATTCAATACTACTTAGATGTAGCGGCTTGTAGTATTGGACCCCCATTACAAAGCTTTGGATTGTGGCTTGTAGTATTGGATCCCCCCTTCAAAGCTTTGGATTATGGCTTGTAGTATTGGATCCCCCCTTCAAAGCTTTGGATTGTGGCTTGTAGTATTGGATCCCCCCTTCAAAGCTTTGGATTGTGGCTTGTAGTATTGGATTCCCCCTTCAAAGCTTTGGATTGTGGCTTGTAATATTGGATCCTCCCTTACAAAGCTTTGGATTGTGGCTTGTAGTATTGGACCCCCCCTTACAAAGCTTTGGATTGTGGCTTGTAATATTGGATCCCCCCTTCAAACCTTTGGATTGTGGCTTGTAGTATTGGACTCCCCCATTACAAAGCTTTGGATTGTGGCTTGTAGCATTGGCTTGTAGTATTGGATCCCTTCCAACTAAAACTTCTGGGTGCGTGCCTATAAGTAACACTATTTATTTCAGCATACACAGGATTTCTTTTGCGGCTGACAACCCAGCACTTTGTTCTAATTCTGCATACAGAATCTCCCAGGGGCGGATCCAGGGGGGGACGGGCCATCGATCCCTTCCCCAGAAGAGGAAACTTTCTTATTTTATATATAGAAATAAAACCCATCTCAAAGTTTGGAGCCCTTAAAAATAGCAGTATGACAACCCACCGCCCTCCCCAGAAGTCGGTCTTGGATCCGCCCCCTGGAATCTCTCATGGAGGCAACCGGCGCCGATTTTTCAAATTGATGTGGATGCATATCAATGGTGGTACGTTTTACATGTTTTCAGAGGCGTCTAGATATTTTTTGATTGATTTTCTTTTAGTTACAATCTTTTATGAACACTGTCATAAGGGCTGTGCTCAATTGTATTCACAATGTACTGTAGTTCCATTTTTATTGTGGGTACTGCCTTTGACTAAACCAGAGACAGGTAAGTAATGGCGGAGTGTGTTGCTTGGTTCCCTTTGCACAAACACATTTGAGACAAACAATTATGTTGTAGAGGTTAGAAATTTTAACTTCTAAATCAATATTTTATTGCTTATTATATTTTGATAATGGAAAGTGGGAGATATTTATTTTATTTGTATCAAACTAAAAATCTTGTGGGTGCTGACGCCCCGAAGCACCCATGTAGTCGGCGCGCAATCATGAAGGTGCGTACCTAAGGTTTGAAATCATTGGTATAGATCATTCAGAACACGAAACGATAGGATCACTTACAGCTGCAATGTTTTTATAAGAGAAAGAGTATAAGGTAAGTGTAAGATAAAATTTTCATGCGACATCAATCATTTCCCTCTTCAACAAGGATAGTTTTATTGAGAAAGTGTACGAATGTATGTTTTGAGGGGTGTCTGGAACCAGTGAATCCTCGTGGGTACGTCCCTGGTCATTTATAAAGTGCAAAAGAGAATTTTGTTTTAGTATGCTATTGAATTAGAGTAATGCAATGAGCTACATATTTTCGATATATACAATAGTAATTTACAGGTTGCATGGGCATCCGTCTTAGGAACAGTGGTGATTTCAGGGGTGGCCGAACCCCCACGGAGATACGAAATTTTCCTCCGAAATCATATATCCTACCATGCTCAATGTAAATTTTCAGTATTTTTATAATACTATTTTTCATTCCCAGTGTATTGAAATTTCCCCTCTTCTCGAGAAAATCTGAAATCAGCCATGCTCAGGACTATCTGTCTCACTATTAGTATATTTCCTTTATGCCTTTTAAACTAAATGAAAAGTATAATTAATGATATAAATAATTATGAAAGAATTGATTGGAAGCAGCATATGGGAGGAAACGGGAGAATACCGAAAAAACTTAGAGAGACAAGTTATCCACCAGAAACTCAAATGAGCTGAACTTGAACCAGTGACTCCGTGCACCAGATCTGAGATTCCAATTACTCTATAACCGGGACCTGATACACTTTCGATATATAATGGTAGTTCACAGGGGCGGATCCAGAAGGGACGATCAGGGCGATCGACCCCCTTCCCCCAGAAGAGGAAACTTTCTTTTTTTATATATAAATAAAACCCATCCCAGAGTTTGGAACTCTTAAAAGTAGCTCTAAGTAGCAGTATTACAACCCACCGCCCCCCAGAAGTCCGTCCTGGATCCGCCCCTGATAGTTCATTAACTTAATTCAATATACAGTTAACTCTCTCTTAAGTGCCTTTCTTTAACCGACTGTCGGCTTAACCGTTCATCTTCCATTAAAAAGGACGTAAGCCATTTTCGGTTCACCTCTGGTGTGGGGGATCTCTGGTTCGGATCGCAGCTCGTGCCCAATGGGCTTTGTGGTGGATAAACACTGTGTTCGTGGGTTTTCTCGGGGTTCTCCCGTTTCTTCCAACTTTATTCATTCTACCATTGCATTCATTTCCCATCGTTAACATCTTCTCTATAGTAACCGGCATAACCATGGGATATAAAACTGAATGATTTCATTTTCATTCAGTATTGCATTCTCAATTGTATTTTTTTAGTTGTATATTTTTATTTAATGAATACACATACACTGTAAACTGTGAAGTTTATGTTATAATAGGCTATAGTACACTGACTATCACACTTTCAAATTCAATATACAGTATATTACGTTCAACTAACAAGGAGAAGGAACACTTTGGTAAGTGAACTTCTGGGTCATTTTTTGCGAGGTGGTAGTGCATATTTAAAGAGTTAATATTACAAACTGGGAGAGCGCAATGGGTAAAAATGACGAAAAAAAAACCGTCTTAAAGTTTTCTACTCGACGGATACATCGTACGACGCGCAAACTTATCAAGTAACGGCGTGGGAGAGTGAGAAGAATCCGCGACTCAACTGCAAAAGCCCCCGGGTTCGATTTTCGTTTGAATCAAACCTTTTTTCTTGTTTTTTGCTTCAACCAATAAAGTAGGCATTTGTAACTATAAGTAAAATATTAATTCACTATATGTTTATAATGAATAAAACAATAGAAATTTTTAATCACTTGTAACTTCTTTTGATGTTCCATGTTAACTAGGAACAAAATTTAATCTCTTCCGTAAATATTATTGTTACTGCAGTCGTTGTGTAAAAAATGTTCACTACATCTCTTGACAGTGTGAGAATTACAAGGGGAATGAAGGGGAAATCTGCTTTGGTTATAGCAACATCCAGTATTAGCAAAGGGGATTTTCCCCTCAACTCCTTTGTAAATCGCACACTGTCAACAGATGTAGACACGAAGCGTCAAGAACATTTATTACACAACGACTGTCGTCAAGAGCGCCGATCATGGGGGGCCCGTCCCCCCAAAGGTCATGTGGGCCCCATGTATTTTTATGAATATGTATTTTCATATATATTTTTTATTGTTACATGTATTCTTGTATGTATTTTTATGAATGCCCCCCCCCCCAAATTTACAGAGAAATCGGCGCCGTTGACTGTCGTAACTATAATACAACTCGTGATATCAGTATCTTTACGGAATAGATTAAATTTTCTTGCTAGTTAACATGGAACATTGAAATATTTTACAAGTGATTTTAAAATTTCTATTGTTTTATTCATTATGAACATTTGGTAAATTAATATTTTATTTATAGTTACAAATGGTTACTTTATTAGTTGAAGCAAAAAACAAGACAACGATTGACTCGAACGGGAATCGAAACCTGGACCCTTTGCTTATAAGTTGCACACTTCACTCACTCTGCCACGCCGTCAGTTGATAAATTTGCGCGTTGAACAGTATATGTGGCGAGTAGAAAACTTTTGGTGACGGTTTTTCTCCCTTATTTTTGCTCATTGCGGTCTCCCAGTTTGTAGCACTACCTCCTCGCAAAAAATGGCCCCTAAGTTCTCTTACCAAAGTCTGCCTTCTCCTTGTAAGTGTCAATGGAGCATCTTGTGAACGTAGCTTCTGATTTTGATAATTTAAATTAATTGAATAATTAGGCTAATTCTTGGAGCTTTGTATTAACAATTATAGAGCAAACTATGAAAAGAATGATTTTCGTTTTAGCAGACTTTTTCATTATCTGACCAGGGTCTAATAATGGACTATGATCGGTTAAGAAGGGCTGTACTCTATTTATTATAGTTTTCGAATTTATTTTTGCTATAGTCTAAGACTGGTAAACCTGGTAAGCAGCCGATTTCTCCCTCTTCTGTTGTAATATGAAAATAGCGACAACAGCACTACTCTTTCTCGAGACTGCTTAAGGCTCATTGGCTGCCTGTTTCTGCACACCATGGAACTTGCATATCTAGGTATAATATAGGACGAAGTGCATCTGCACATTTTTATTTTTGTTTTGGTTGTAGGCAGTGATGAAAATTTTCCGATTCATAAAAACATACTCCACTTATTCCTACATCCGTGTATAGCCGTGATGTGAGGTGGAAAATTTTTTTCTATACTTTTCCGGAAAATTTTCCGTTCTTAACAAATATCAGTGATCAAGTAACAATTCCTAAGTATTCATAAATTGATTAAATTCATGTATAAAAATGTTAAAAATTGAAAGATCGTTTAAAGAAACTGAAAATTTTCATGGCTCAGACAATTTTCAGTACTACGTAGGAACAAGTGAAACAATTTTTCATGAATCGAAGAATTGTCTGTCCTGTACAGTGATGAAAATTTTCCGGAAAATTTTGAAACGGAAAATTTTCCGATTCATAAAAACATACTTCACTAATTCGTACATCGTTGTTTAGCCGTGATGTGAGATGGAAAATTTTCTTCTATATTTTTCCGGAAAATTTTTCGTTCTTAACAACTATCAGTGATCAAGTAACAGTTCCTCAGTATTCATAAAATTGATTGAAATCATGAATAAAAGTGTTAAAAAGTGAAGATCGTTTAAATAATCTGAAAATTTTTATGGCTCACACAATTTTCAGTACTACGTAGGAACAAGTGAAACAATTTTTCATGAATCGAAGAATTGTCTGTCCTGTACAGTGATGAAAATTTTCCGGAAAATTTTGAAACGGAAAATTTTCCGATTCATAAAAACATACTTCACTAATTCGTACATCGTTGTTTAGCCGTGATGTGAGGTGGAAATTTTTCTTCTATATTTTTCCGGAAAATTTTCCGTTCTTAACAAATATCAGTGATCAAGTAACAGTTCCTCAGTATTCATAAAATTGATTGAAATCATGAATAAAAGTGTTAAAAAGTGAAGATCGTTTAAATAATCTGAAAATTTTTATGGCTCACACAATTTTCAGTACTATGTAGGAACAAGTGAAACAATGTTTCATAAATGGAAATATTTTGTGTTTTATATGGAAAAATTAAAGAACTTTTTATGAGTCGGAAAATTTTCATCATTTTGAAGCAAAAAGTAAAACAACTTTTTGTGAATCGGAAAGTTTTATTGCTCTGTAGAAACAAATGTAAGGAATTTTCATGAATCGGAAAATTTTCATCACGATGTAGAAACAAGTGAAAACACTTTTCATAATCCAGACAGTTTTGGATATTATGTATAGTGATGTTAGGTGGAAAGTTTTCCACTATATTTGACTGCACATTGAGATATACAATTCCTGTAGAGGAAAATTAGACAGCAACAAATTATAATTTTCTAATTAGATTTCGGGAACCAGAAAATTTTCTAATATTTCAAGTTGGGAAGTAAAAATTTACATAGTGTTTCTCTCCCCCCTCTCCCTCTTTCTCTATTATATCTACTTATTTATAAATGTTGCAGAATGTAAATCTATAAAAGTAGTAAAGCTATGAGAAAACCGTCTTATGCGTATTAAACTGACGAAATCTAATAATGTAAAATCAAAGGTGGATTCTGAAGGAAGAACGCATTGAAGTTTTTCAAACATTCTTGAAACGAAGAATCGTTAGATTTTCACTTCATGAAACTTTCTAAGACAATATTTATCACCAATAAACTTTACGGCTAAACAACGATGTAGGAATAAGTGGAGTATGTTTTTATGAATCGGAAAACATTCATGACTTTTAACAAATTGAAATTTTAAATAATAGAATGGGATATTTGTACTCTACGAACGCATGTCCTCTGCACTTTGCACACACACACACACACACACAGAGAGAGAGAGAGAGAGAGAGAGAGAGGAGTTGAATTGAGTTGATTTTGAGTTTAACGTCCCTTTCAGTAGCGAGACTATATAAGACGGAACCAACTGATTAACGTGAAATCCGAACTACATGAGCTCCCGCTGAGAATCTAAGCCAGATCTTCCATGCCAAAGGCGCGTATGCTAACCGCTTAGCAACGAAGGAGCTCGTAGATGAAGAGAGAGAGAAAAACTGTGCAAAAGTTTACTTCCCAACTTGAAATATTAGTAAACTTTCCGGTTCCCGAAAGCTAACTGGAAAATTATAATTTGTTGTTGACTAACTTTCCTCTACAGAAATTCAATTTTGTAGCTGAATGTGAAGTTAAATATAGTGGAAAATTTTCCATCTAACACCACTATACATAATATCCAAAATTGTCCAGCTTATGAAAAGTTTTTTCCACTTGTTTCTACATCGTGATGAAAATTTTCCGATCTATGAAAATCCTTTCACTTTTTTCTACAGAGCAATAAAACTTTCCGATGCACAAAAAGTTGTTTTACTTTTTGCTTCAAAATGATGAAAATTTTCCGACTCATAAAAAGTTCTTCAATTTTGCCATATAAGACTGGAAATATTTCGATTCAGAAAAAATTGTTTAGCT
Source organism: Thermobia domestica (assembly GCF_964235325.1). NCBI lineage: Eukaryota > Metazoa > Arthropoda > Insecta > Zygentoma > Lepismatidae > Thermobia > Thermobia domestica. The sequence goes on from NC_137463.1 coordinate 7,288,671, forward strand.
TGTTCCTACATAGTACTGAAAATTGTCTGAGCCATGAAAATTTTCAGATTCTTTAAATGATCTTTCACTTTTTTACATTTCTGTATATGAATTCAACCAATTTTTTGATTGCTGAGGAATTGTTGCTTGATTACTGATATTTTTTTTAAAACGGAAAATTTTCCGGAAAAATATAGCGGAAAATTTTCCGCGGAAAATTTTCCACCTCACATCACTAGTTGTAGGTAAATTGTTTCTTCTCTATTAACCGTTTTCTGCGTTTGCCTAAAAGTTCCAGTGCGCATATCAGATTGGAATCATTAGTATAGATCGTTTAGAACATACGAAACGGTAGGCCTATTCACAATAATTTTAACCTCTTAACTCAAAAGCCAGAAATGTCACAAAATTTAAATGTGTATAAAATGTTTTATTGAAGTCATAACTTCAATTCATTTTTACAGTTACAATTGTCAATAACATCTTATTAATAATAAACATTTAAATTTCATTAATTAAAAATTACATTTTTAACCGATATGAGTGAAATGTTGAGTTCCAATATCCTACCATTGAAACAGAGGCCGCGGTAGCGCAGTGGTAGAGCGTTCATTTTTGATATATGGGGTTTCGTGGTTCGATCCCAGCTCACGCCAAGTGAACTTTGTGGTGGACAAACATTGTGCGCGTAGGTTTTCTCACGGTTCTCCCGTTTCCTCGCACTTTCTTTATTCCACCATTTCATTCATTTCTCTCATCATTACCATCTCCTTTAGCCTAGCTGGCATAGTCATGGGACGTAAAACAAAGATTTCATTTCATTTTAATTCCTAAAATTAAGACAATCTTTCTTCAATTCGGAGCCTACTTTCACTTCGTTGCTTTATGAATAAAAAAGAAAAATACTTTGACAGTGAAATGGCTGTTTTTCTCGACTGTCAATTCCCTTGTATCTGCAAAAAAAAAAAAAAAAAAAAAATGTATAGAACAGCATGATTTGCGGATAACACCCAATGAATGAACAAGCTTTCCTTTCTTCTCATAGAAAATGTACGTTGAGCTAGTGATCAATATAACATGAACCAGTGCATCAACATGTGAACATATAGGTTTCTCATGTTTCCTACTCCCCCTATCAACGCGTAATAATAATCAATATGACGCGTGGGTAGGCTCATTGGCATTGCTACTATTAGTACCTACTTAACAGAAAGAAATAGTCACGAAAACTGACAGTGTATCAAGAAACAGGAAACAATCAATTATCTGTATTAACTTGTTTTTATTGTTATTAATTTTCCATTGTAACACAGTGGTGGCTTTTGAAGTAACCCACAACGATAAAAATTAAAATTTTACTGATTCAAACTAGGGGAAGGAAACAAAAATTAGATAACTTTTCTTCCCTTAGTTTGAAGTGATAAAGTCTTCGTTGTTTTCAGCGTTGTGACTATTTACAAGAGCTGCCACTACATACCAGAAATACTTTTCTTCCCTTAGTATAAAGTGATATCTATTGAATTAGTACTAGATGTTAATGTCTACCACTCCCGCTTAAATTAGAAGAATAAAGACAATCATAAAACATCTTTTTGCCCAATGAATAAATATTAAAAGATCTGATTCGTCACTGTTTATTATCTTTTCCCACAATGTTGAAACCGGAAATTTTATATATATATATATATATATATATATATATATATATATATATATATATATATATATATACAGTGGCGGATCCAAAGGGAGCTATAGGGGCTATAGCCCCCCCCCCTTGACGCTCAGGTATACACTGGATAAAATGAGCTTCAATCCTCCTTTACACTGTATAAAACGGCAAACTATGGTTTAGCCCTTCCCTTGATCATATTCTGGATCCACCACTGTATATATATATATATATACCACATCGAGTTTGAATAGAGAGATGAGAGGTTCAGACAAAACTTATTTATGGAGTGTTGAATTAACATCAAAAAGTCGATGCTCGCCATGTCTAACCGGTTTTGTTCTATGGAGATAAATATTGAAACCGGAAGTATTTGTAAATTCCTGGTACTTCCACTTTTATTAAAGGACAAAGGTAAAAATGGAATCTATTCTTGAGACGCAGAATCAAAAAAAAAAAAAAAACGGTGGTTGTTATCTGTTGCAGTTTTTTCCTTATGACAATCACCGTTGAAAATGGAAAAATTATATCAGCTCCGATTTGGGTATAGGGATGAGAATTGAATCGGTTCCAAGAAACTGTATGTCATTATTTCTTGCCGTTTCTGCTCTATGAAGGGCAATACTGAAACCAGAGGTAACTAGTAAATTTGTACAACTTCCGGTCTTAGTGGAGAAATCCTGAATCAATGCGGAAAACCACCTTGTCGCTATCAATTACCGTCTTTTTCCCCTATGATGTTTAACATTAAAACCAGAAATGGACATTTCTTACCATTCCAGGAATCAAATAGTAACGTTTAGATTCACACACACACATATATACGCACACCAAAAATAGTTTTTTTTTAATTCTACGTGTAAGAATTAGGTGTACGTGTAAGAATTTACACTTACTCGTTTAACTTTGTTCAGCTCCATGAGGTGTACAGATTGAAATTTGTCTCTTACTTGGACAAAATCATTATCAATGACATTCTGTTATTATTGGCAATTGACTTACCGCAACTTAGAAGCTTTCATACTCCACGGTCTTCCGATAACCTCTTCACTTTCACGGACGATTTTCCTGTTTTGATATCGTCCATTAATTGTAGTCTCCTTCGCTCCCTCCCTCTCTTTCTTGCTACCATACCCTCTAGCACATCCCTCATGATACAATTTCTTCTTCGCCAATGTCTAGTTGCTCTTCCCCTTCTTAAAAATATCTAAAATTCTTTCCATTCTTTTCCACACCCACATGTCAAAAACCAAGTTGTTTTTCATCATTTTTACCTAATGTCCATTATTTCTGACCCTCACAGTCAATACTTCACACGAAGCATTCTACGAGTCTTTTTCTCAACTCTTTATTCAAGATTCTTCAAAAGAATATTGTCTTCTTTCTGTAGGTTTCTCTCGACTGGGACAAAAATCCATTAAATACTAATTATATTGTTGATTTAAACACTTACGGCAGCAAAATATTTTACTCTCATATATAATATCCTTTCTTTTCCAGATTTCTTCTTTATAGTCTGTTTGATTTATTTTGAGCTTCGAAGCTGTTGAGAAATTTTCCTCAAACATCAAACAACTGTTTCTTCTACTCCTCTCTTTACATTCTTTCTTCTTTTCTCTTGTGTAACTCTTCTTTTAAGTGTGTAAACCTTCATTTTTTCCCTTCCAAAGTTCAACCAATGATAACAGAAAGATTAAACATAGTAAATCGTTGCATGACAGACAAGATTAATGCGCTTCTGTTTTCTCTAGCCTCACCCGGAATTTTAGACTTTACTTAACAAAGCACGTGACGGAAGAATTCTAAGTAATTTAGCTTTGAAACAACGAAAAATTATACTTAATGGTTTAGTAAATTGAAAAACACATTTCTTCACTTTTATACGTTTTGTTTGTTGTTTATATTTCTGTCTTCTTTGTACACTTCTCTTTATCTTGCTTTTCGTCTTGTTTCACTTTGCTTTTATCTCTGCGGTTGTACTTTCGTGTTGCTTAAATAAAGAGAATTGTATGCTCACGGTAATTAAACGAAAGCTTGTAACGATACTAAAGTTGATTTATTTTCTTCGAAATGACTTTGTAATTAAAACCGAAAGAACTGGGCTGGAAAGTGGGACGCAGTTGTTCTTCTGCTTTTCAACAACCATAACAAGATTTGTATTGATTTTATACTCAAAAGGTGTTTGTATGCTTTGGGATTTCTTTTGTACAGAATTTTAACATTCAGCTCTAATTATTTTAAAGAGTTTGGTTTAGAAACCAAAACTCTTTTACGTATTTACCTTGGCTACTCCCATGTCCGTCCAAACTCCTTTCTATATTTACCTTTCTGCCGAAGTGTCCGTCCAAACTTCTTTTTATATTTACCCTTTCTCTCCATGTCCATCCAAACTCCTTTCTATATTTACCCTGTCTGTCCATGTACCCATCCAAACTCCTTTATATATTTACCATGTCTGTCCATGTATCCATTCAAATTGTCTACCGTGTCATATATACCCTGTCTATAAATGTGCCCGTCCAAAAACCCTTATGTATTTATCCTGTCTGTCCAGTATCCATTCAAACTCCTTTATATATTTACCTTGTCTGTCCATGTATCCATTCAAACTCCTTTACACATTTAGTGTAATTACCCTGTCTATCCCTGTGTTCGTCCAAACTCTTTTATAGATTTACCCGGTCTATCCATGTGTTCGTCAAACTCCTCTATAGATTTACGATGTCTGGACATGTGTTTGTCCAAACTCGTGTATTTATTTGCCGTGTCCGTCCATCCGTGAGACTTAAAACGTCATAACTACTTAATGGATCACTATCAATGTTGGCCTAGTTGTAGAGGATCAATGGTTAGGAACCAAATTCGTTGATGGACGTGATCAACTATCTTCCGGTTTTAACATTGATCACTGTAGACTAAAAACGGTAATATGTAGTGAGAAGCGGCTTCTTCCAATTGATTTTAAAAAATGATATTCTTATCTGATACATAGGCAACCTTATTAACAACTAAGACTTGGGTGTTGTATAACAGAGAAGGGGAATTTGTTTCTCCGATTTGTCAACTATCCCATACGAGTACATAGGGAACCGATTTTTGATTGTTCATAACTTGGAATCAACTGAATGTATCATCTCCATAAGTGGACTCCAATCATAATGCTTGACTTTCTACACCCTGGCCAAAATTAATGGTGATCCATCCAATAATTCCTTGACATTTTGTGTTTCCCAGGAGTCACACACGGTCAATGTAAGTAAATGGTCTGTATAAAGGATGTTTTGTTAAATCTGTATCCTTAACAATATTTTCGCATATAAGCTCGAACTGGACTAAAATACAAAGCACTAATAACCGCTCTAATTACTCCGGCTTAATTAAATGACAAGCAAAATCACCCAACAAGAATGATGATTCGTTCTTCAAGTACATGTGTAGCAAGTAAGTACTATCGTGTTGCCGAATATATGTAAATGCATTTCGTATCATTCGCGTGTATAAACTGCACTCCTAATGATTTCGAAAACTCATCTTCTAAGGAAGTCAATTTTTATAATATTTTAAAGCTCTTATTTATTTTTTATAAAATAGTAGAAATTAGGAAACTATTACACCGTTTTAAATTAAGTTTTTAACTTGTATACAGCTGAATGGATACAGCTGAATTTGACTCAAATACATCTCCATTACACTTTGGTTGAAATACGTTTCGAAAGCGGGTAAGAACGTTTAGATATTTAAAAAAGAATAACGAGTGCCCGTTTGAAATGGGGAGGGGAACGAAAGTTCAGTGGTAAAGCACATACCTTCGGTGCGTGGTTTCCCTGGTTCGACCCTTGGCCAAGTAAGTTTGTGGTGGACAACTTCGTATCCCTGAGTTTTCTCGGGGTACTCCTGTTTCCTCCCACTTTATAATTCCACTAATTATTTCATTATCATTCACTTGTCTTAATTATCGTCTTCCTTAGCCTACAAGGCTTAATTGTGGGACTTTAAATTGAAAGACTTAATTTCATTTGGAAATGAATTGTTCAACATAATAACTACTTGGGAAGAAAGGTGTACTACTTCCTTTTACTTTTTAGCTTTCTCGAAAATAGAAAACGAATTACTCTAACTTTAGGATCTGCTGTTTGAAAGAGCTATAACTTCTTGTATTTTACTCTTTATCAATTTGTCTAAAATATATTTTAAAACAATACTTTTTGCATATATATATATCAATACATGATAAACTAATATGGAACATCAATTTAACAGCTTTAATGTTTAAGATAATACCTTAATTATCTCTAATTTACTCTATATACTTGTAATATATTTTATTTCAGAGGAAAGCAATGGAAACTGAAATAAATAACCGTAGTAATACAAGAGTACATGTAATTACAGAAACAAGCACGATGAATGAATTTATAAATGCCACGGGGTCATCTATTCAGAACGTATTTCTTCTTGGGTTGCCTGCTGGAGGTCTTTTCCTTTATTAGACTCTACTCATTTTAACCATCTGTCACTTGTTAACGAGCTGCGGTCCCTTGCGTTCGTAATTATCGTAGTCGAGTGAAGCTAAGATGTCGGTCAGGCCAGCGTTGCACTGTTCCCATTCTGCTCTGTATTTCTGCACAAGATTAAAAAGAATAAAAAAAAACTCTAAAATGAAAAACGGAAACGTGCTTTAAGAATGGTCGTATGTTTGCTTTGGCAGCTAGTCAGGCAGTTTGATGTTCTGCTGAAGAAAAATACCTGCAGCAAATGCTCCCCCTCCTTCTGTAGACGAATGAATTTCAAACTGCTTGCATCTCTGTACACAAAGAATCATTGATCAGTGTTTGTTTACTCTCCATCTGTATGGATTTATTTATAATACAAATCAGAGAACAATGGGATTTAATCAAAGTGTGACGTGCTTTTTCATTATTTAATCCGAGAATGCTCAAGTTCATTTAATACAACAAAGATATTGATTTCCTTCTTCGCTTATTATAAAAGCACATATTTTGTTTTGTTTCAAATGATCACAACAGATGTCAGAGGAGCTTTTACTTTCAAAATACCCCAACTCAATACGCATTGTGTTGATGATAATAACTATATTCTAACTGAATATTTCAAACAAAATTAGTGACATTATTCCTCATCAGAAGTATATACTTCTTCTAGTGTACCATACAATAGGACCGTAGAATGTTTTAAAATTTAAGGCTTTATCCAATACAAAAATTTAGATAGACTAACTCTTTTGGTAATTAAAACACTTCTAATGATTTAGTTTACTCTTTGAGTTTTGTTATTTATCCACTCGTTCCCTTGAAGAAAATTAATAAAAACAAAAATCGAATTTCATTTTACATCGTTAAACTACGATCGACTTACAAACTACGCGAATCCAGTACTAAAACCAGAAGAAATAGATCTATAACTTTCACTTGCCATAGATAAGCCTGCCATTCGTCCCGTAAAAAGCGGGACAGTCTCGATTTTGGACTCGACTGTCCTGCGTCCCTGTCAATTTAGTCGAGACAGGCAAATGTATCGTATTTCAGTCGTGTCTCATTTCTGCTGTCAATATCAGCTTATCGATATCAATATGAGCATGATGTAACGTTTAATGTTTAAGAAAAGAAAATTATATTTCGTACAATAAATGAGTAAAGTTACACTTACTAATTTTCTCTGTATGAAAACCTATTATTATTATTATTATTATTATTATTATTATTATTATTATTATTATTATTATTATTATTATTATTATTATTATTATTATTATTATTATTATTATTATTATGTAAGTACAACACTTAATTTTCTTGAGTCATTCTAGAATTACATTGAAGGTTCATGTTTTTCTTTCTTCTGCTAGATTCTTAAATAGCATATTATTTGTGTAGCATTTTCGGATAAAAAAAATCTGATGTAAATGCAAAACACTCATTAGAGTTATCTAGAAGCATAAAGTTTTCTGAGAATAAATTATTAATTATTTCTTTATATCCATTTTAAATATTGCACTGAAAATGTCTCGAAAAAATATATTGTGTTTTCATGGGCCCCCGAAAGAGAGGACATGGCGAGGCCGCCCCCCCCCTGGCTCACGAAAATGTATATGTAATATAGCAAGTCACGTATATTAAATACCAGATATATCAGACGTAACATAGCAACCAAGGAAATGCCTCCCCTAGAAAATTTTCTTCGGGCGCGCCTGCACAGAGAAAAGTCCGTTCTCCGGACAGCGGTATATTGTACAAATATACGGTATCCTCTTGCATACTACAGAAATCAGTACGGATCATACGTTATCCATGTGCTACATAGGCACTGCCCTTAGATGTTACATCATGCCGTTGCAGTATGTCTGACATCTAACAGTTTTCGGTATATCGCATGCATTTATGCTACATTCTTCAACTATATGGGATATACGTTCATTTGTATGTGAAATCCTGACCGCTTATATTGTTACATACGGAAAGTACGTATAGATGGAACACTTATACAGAAAGTATTATAAAACATGCGTTTTCAGTTATACGTCTGCTGTACGTTAAGTCCGAAAACTACAGGACGCATGTAACCTACCTTTTTAAGTACGCCACCTACAATTTTTTTTCTCAGTGTGTGTGTTGTAAATTTGGGGGGGGGGGTTGAAGGTGTTCCGTATTCTCGTGAAAAAAATATGGCAGGGTTAGCCATAGAGGGATAATGTCTCAGACTGAAATTGTTCTTCCACCATTGAATCCATATCAAAAACAGCTTCCGTGTCTTGTATCGCGCTACAGGCAGAACAAAAAATAAGAACCGTATTTGATGGCTATTTTCAGTTCCCTTTCTTTCTTGAAGCGAAAGTTCACTTTGTGTAAAAAACAAATCCCTGGTTTTCTGAATCTAATTTACTCTTGTTTCTTGTTTCATGTGTATAGGCCAATTACAGCCTAAAGTATGGACATTTGAATGTAACTTTATGGCATCTGCTGTTTTGCTGTTTTCTAAAAGTTACCTTGGTAGGCTTACTAACGACGTTATCTTGCAGAATGTACTTAGTGAACGAAACGTTAAAGCATATTTCACTGTTAAAACTAAAATCTCGAGTCAGATATACTGTGATGATCAACTCTTCTTGTACGCATTTAGTTAAAATAGGATGTAATTCATTTCATTCAGTTCTATTTGCGGACCAGATGATACAGCTAGCGGACAGCCAGTTGACTATAATTGAATATTTTCGTACATATAACATGGTTAAATGAAGGCATTTTGGACAAGAATTTTAGGAATGATCCAAAAAATGCATCAAAAGATTGCAATCTTGACCAATAATTAGTTTTCGGGCCAGAGGGAACAAAAGTTTTGAAAGGCCCCTAAATCGAGTTTTCATAGTTTCTACGGAATAAGCACATCATACTGAGTTAAGTGATAGTTTTGGTTTGGCTACACTATATGTAGATCTGCAGACATAAGACCTACAAGAAAATTTTTTACTGAAATGTATTGAATCTTCTGATCCAAAAATTCTATTAAAAATTATGGAATATAGCTCGAGAGAGTACATAAAGGGAGTCCAAATTAATTGAAGAAGAAATATATATCTCTACTTACATACACCCTATGGCTATGCTAACAGTGTCATCGGACAAAATTCGCGAATTCTGCTCACCCAAAAACTACGAGATCTAGAATTAAATCCCTACAACACAATTAAGTTCATCTCATGCAGCACAGAGGTTGGCATTAAAAGAAACTATTTATTGCTGCACATTCTTTCTCTTAAAATCCTGAATTTTTTTTATTTCTTTTTTTTAGTTCGATCCATTTTTCCTCCCTTTTGCCAATAGAGAACAGAAAGGAGCCGTTATCTGGCAAAGAATTCCAGAAATTTGATCTCTCCTTATCAGATGAAGAAGGTGTGAGGCGTCCGCTGAATACATAATGCAGCCAATAATCTCCTTGCCTTGTGCTAATGCTTCGAATTTCAGATGACTCGGCGCTTGGGTTGGGTTTGTACTTTGCATATGACAACGTTATCATGGAACACTTTAATGAACAGAGTAACACACGTGGGTTCTCAACCATAAATACAAGGCTAACTCATACAATACCGTTGCATGAGGATGGGAAGGCGATAGAACAATGTAACATAATTAAGAATGCTCATGACTGAATGGAATAACGTTTGTTCACAATTTTATTCTTTGGTCAAAAAATTTCGAGCTTCGTCATGGTCAGCGCTGTAATTTGAATTTTGTCGTGGTAGAACAAGCGTCAATATTTGAGTCCCCCAGAACAGGTCCGTACCCATGGGGGGCTGGGGAGCCGTTCCCTCTTAATTTTTACTGGCCCTCTAAAATTTTCACGGTAGGCTTTTAAATTAACTATAATATGGTGTTGAACTACAATAAGGTTGGGTCGGGCCCCCTCTAACTTTTACCAGGTCCTCTTTACATTTTTTTGGCTGGCTTCGGGCCTGCCTAGAAAGATATGAAGTGGGTTTCCTAAAAATACATTACATATGAAATTTGGGTTCTTTTATAACCAATTAGAATTTGAAGCCTTGATAAATATTTTTTTTATTTCTAAGGGCCTAGGTCATATTTATGCTTTACCTTAGGGAAATATATCTAGGAAAATATATTTTATTCAAATGACAAAACGGCAACAGTATTTGAAACAATTTTACCAAATAAATAAAAACTTAGTAAATATTCACTATATGAGTGTCATACTGATGGTATTTCTTTCTAAACTATATGAGTACGATTGCGTGATATTTTTTTACTTTTGTCCCACAAGTTTTAACTCTTGGTGCTTATTTGCATCACCATATACTCAATTATTACACCGATCTTAACATTCAAATTAAAACTTCTTTTTCACAGAAAATTTATTTTGTTAATATTTTTTTAGAACATATAGATAAAGTATAGTTTAATGTTTTCCAAAGATTGAAGAATGTCATGCCAGCAAATTCTGTCCTCTAATTGTTAATTTATGTGTCAAATAATAAATCACAGCTGAAATAGAATTAGTTTCTTTTTCATGAACTCAATTTAATTTCAAAAATATTTTATTACCCGATTATTATTAAATTAAAACTTTTTCACGTAGAAGCATCTCAGACCAGGCAAAATAAGCATGCTTGGGGTCATTTTCTCCATTTCATTTCCTTCTGAACTGACGGTTCGCTGTGTGTGCATGTCATATATATAAGTCTTTTCTGGGGTAACAATTTCCTATTTATTGTCTAGGCCAATGAGGATCTGAGCTATGATCATTGATAGTAACTCATATGAAATCTCCGTACATTTTCTCCAAATTTGTACGGTTTCAAGGGAAATCCTTAGTTTGATGACGTAATCGTAATATATATTCACAGTTAAAAGTCAAATTTTGATTCAGGTATATTATATAGCCTATCGGATATGCAAATACTGTCCTGTGGGATGTGTATACCTTTGAAATATAAAGGAAATCCCATGGATATTTCTAATTCCTTAATGATTCTACTGCTAGTTATGTAAAGTTATGTGCAGTGGCGTTTTTACGATTTTGTTTCGCGTGGCTTTGTATATACTTTACTATACTATACTATACTTTACTATACTATACTATACTTTACTATAGTAAGTAAGATTTCCGGGGGGGATTAAGCCCAGAAGCCCCCCTAAATACGCCACTGGTTATGTGTAATTCTGTTATAAATTGTTAAATTTGATTACAATCACTTAATCAGTTTTTTTTAACATATCAGAATTATTGAAATCTTTAATTCAGTAAAACAATTTTTTTTATCTATGTTGTACATTCAAAGACAGCATAAGTAATAAACATGTATATCTTCATTGCAAAAGCTACCAATAAATGTAAAATAATTTTCCTTTCTGCTTTCGTGTATTTCCTTCCGCCTAGCCTAGAACCTCCTCGTTCATTGAATGCAAGAGTTATCGTATTCTGTTAAAACAAAACCTTAGAGGTCACATGCACATGGAGTATTTATAATGAAGATTTGATAGCTGCAACATCGAGTACATAAACATACATTGCAGACGGCTTTGCTCAATATCTTTTGAGATGTCATTCTGAAGGTTCATCACCACAGAAACAGTTTGATAGAACAGCTGACTTATTAAGCAGAGATGAATAACAACATTCATCGCAGATTAGATTCAACGCTACTAGGAGATAGACAGAATATGGTTCCAGTTCTCAACTAGCTTCAGTTTCTCCAATTACCATCCACAGAGTAGAATAATGAATGTATCTTCCCAGCGTTTTACTTGAAAAATTAAAATAAACTGTTTAAATAATTATAATTAAATTTAACAATTTATAACAGAAGTACACATAACTATGGGTCACTTCACACTAGTTTGAGTGTCCTGGAACAAGTATGGGACCTGTGGCACTAGTATGGAGTTGCAATTAAATTAAATTTGCCCCACGATTATGCACTGTAAGCTGAATGAAATAACTGATTAATAAGAGTTAATGCTTATAAAGAAAATTATGCAGTAAGAATGTGGAAAGGGGAAAATATGAGAAAAACTCATGGATCCTATGTAGTTCATTACAATTTCACATGGTCTGAGTTCGAACCAGGAATCCTTTGCACCAGTACTCTACCACTCAAAGCTCATGCCTTCGTCTCGTAAACGTGTTGTATTACATAGGTTAACAGCGATAATCATTGGAAGAAGTTTCGCTATAGCCTAATCGGTTTGGGATCAAAATAAAAGAGAAGGTGTTTGGGATTATTTGTGTATTTAACAGTGCGTGTGCCTTTAGCTGGCAACAGTGTTCAAGTTCCTCAACGCTTTTCTATTGTATTGTGAACAGTGGGAGTGTGGAGGCAAGAACATGCAGTTTTTAGTGGGCCATATATCGTGGTCGAAGATCATACAATATACTTTGAACAATTAGCCATCGTTGTTACAAGCAGTTAGAACTAAAAAAGACCTTGTATATGTTTATTCTCGTGTATTATTTTTGTGTGCAAACTGAAGTTGTAATCATTTAAACAGAGTAAATTTGTATTTTGTTGCATTCATTTGGTATACGAATCAAGCCTTACAGTCCACTACTCAGAAGATTGTTTTTAGCATTGTCATTGTATTTTCACGAAGAAATTAAATGTCGACTAAAAGCAGGGAATTCGTGTTACTATTCGGTTCAAAATCTCTTGTCGTCGCGAATTCTGTCGAGGAATTTGAAGCTTAAAATATATAAAACGATAATCATGCCTGTTGTTTTGTATGGTTGCGAAACATGGTCGCTTACTCTGAGGGAAGAACATAGACTGAAAGTATTTGAGAACAGGATCCTGAGACGAATATTCGGACCCAAGAGGAACGAGAATGGGGAATGGCGGAAGCTTCATAACGAGGAACTACATAGTTTATACGGTTTACCGAACATTGTTAGGATCGTCAAGTCTAGGAGGCTTAGGTGGGCAGGTCATGTAGCTAGAATGGAAGAAAGTAGAAACGCTTTCAAAGTCTTGACTGGTAGACCCATAGGAAAACGACCATTAGGAAGACCTAGGCGCAGATGGGAGGATAATATTAAGATGGATCTCGCAGAGATAGGAATACAAAGTAGAAACTGGATGCAATTAGCTAAGGATAGAAGTCAGTGGAGAGCTTTTGTGAACGCGGTACTGAACCTCCGGGTTCCATAGGCCATAGAGTTAGTTAGTTAGTTAGTTATTGTCATTGTATTTTAGTGAAATTACAAATATTTACATTCCAATTGTACAAGAAGGTAAGAGGTTTTTAAAGTATGTACGAGGTTTGTTGGTTGCCAGAAATACATTTATTGACTTGGAAGTCCGAGACACTAATTCCCTTCAAAGTAGTCTTCTTCGTATCATATACACTTCTCTCAGCGCTTCCACCACTGTTGGAAACACTTCTAGAACTCAGTTTTAGGATGGGGAGGAACTGTGCCGTTGCATTCCGCATGATGTCTTCTCTTGACTCAAATTGGGTTCCTTTTTTTTTTTTTTGGCAAATTTCAGCTAAGGGAAATAACCAAAAGTCTCACGGAGCCATATCGGGTGAGTAGGGTGCCCGACGACACATAGAAATGTTGTGTTCGGTGATGAAAGCGTGATTCAAGTTTCGCGGACACTCTTCTCATGTCCAAATTCTTGTTCAAAATTGAATGTACCGATTTGATTAAATGGTCTCTTCTTGGGTATTGCTAAGCTATTATCAAAATTGGATGCAATATCGCTGCTCAAGGTTTTCTGTCATTTTACAAAAGACTGAAATCCGACGACAGCTCACTACACGTCTTCACTCATTGGCTGACTTCCAGCGTCGGACGCTCTCTGCGAGCGAGAAAAAATCACAAGTGCGCATGCGCGTAGCCTCTACATCTACTCTGAAGAAAGTCTCCCGCACTTCATTGGTTTACGAGGAAAAAATAAGGTTCCATATTTTTTTGAACACACCTCGCAGTAATTTACGAAGGCTTCATTGTTACAACAAAA